>NC_088382.1:141101388-141414583 GCF_037993035.2 Macaca fascicularis
TAAGGATAATGGCCTCCAGATCCATCTGTGTTCCTGCAAAAAACCATGATCTCATTCTTTTTTATGGCTGCATAGTATTCTATCTGTACCACATTTTCTTAAACACTCAGGTATAACTCACAGCAGCACTTCTCTACCTTTACTATGTGGAAGAACACGTGACAGAAGGCATGAATCTGTGCAACATACTACTAGTACATGTAGACTTAAGATGTACATTCGTATTAACCTCAACTTTCTCTGTCCCTTTCAAAAAAATGTATCAGAAGGCAAGTAAGAGCAAACTTATTACTGAATTAACCTTGGATCCACTTTACTTATAAAATCCAAAGTACAACATTCATAGATCTGTACTGCTGTTAATAACAGACTACTTGTAGGACACATGACAATTATTTACACCAGTTTTCTGATACCACAGTTAATGTGACTGCTCTGCAGAGCTCCCGCTGTCACTCCCACCTACATGAATGGGCCTCAGGCCCTATCCCCTTATGTATTATTTTCATAAATCCAGTAACTCACTGAAGAATTAGTCAAAGTCCCTAGTTATATAAGACTATCTTCATCCCATCCACACATGGCTGATTAATTGCTTCCACATTTCTCAATACATTTGTTTTAAGCCAATGCTCTCATATCACTTGCCTACTCCCCACTACATATCCCTTAATTATTGGTCTCTGGTGTTAAGATTTATAATGGGCCTCCACCATAATTCTACTTTAGGAGTTATGGTCATTATTAATAGTCTCTTAATACATTATATATTCAATAAATACATATCGAGTAGGTATATCATCATCATCATCATCATTGTCATTGTCATTGTCATTCCTGTTATGTGTAAGGCTTTTGGGAGGCACCGGACCACCAGTAGTGAACATTATAGACAAGCAACCACTGATTAGTTTTCTTTCACTGTAGATTAGTTGGCATTTTAAAACATTTTGTAAGTAGAATTGTACAATGTGGACTTTTTGTGTATGGCATCTTTCAATCTACATAGTGACTCTGAGATTCATCCATGTTTTTACATATCTATAGTTCACTTATATTGTTACTGTTATGGTCATTTATATTGTTATTCTATTTTATGGATATACCTCATTTTATTTATCATTCACTTCTTGATTAATACTTGTATATAGGATTTGCTGGTTTTTGCTACTGTGAATAAAGCTTCAAAAAGCATTTCTGTACAAGCCTTTGTATAAAGGTACATTTTCATTTATTTTTGTCAAATACTTAGGAATGGAACTCCTGGAATATTTAATGAGCAATGTGTCTAGCTTCGAGAGGGAAGTGGTCAGTTTCCCAAAGTGTTTGTTCCATTTTACTTTCTCATCAACAAGTGTATAGGAGTTCAGCCTCTTTCACGTCTCAGCCAGGTGCTTAACCAGTAGCACTTGCTACTGTCAATCATTTTAAAAGGACATTTTGTAAGTATAATTGAGATAAAATAAAATTTGCTCATTTTAAGTGTACATATTTCCTATGTTTTCACAAACTAGTATAGTCACTTACCCACCAAAATTGAGATACAAAAAATTTATATCACCCCAAAAACTTTCCTCATGACCTTTTGTAATTAATGTCTTCCCTCAAATGCAGCCCTGGGAAACCATTGAGCTGTTTCTATTACTAAAGTTATGCCTCTTCTTTATTATGTCTTTTTTATCTCCTTTTTCTTTTCCGGGTTCATCATTAGCATTTATAAAACTAGACTTAGGAAAAGAACTAGGTTTGAGGACACATGCATGATCATAATATAGCGAATGTTGTACCCACAAAAATTAAAATTAAAAATTAAAAAATATATACAGCAAATGTTTAGCCTGTCCTGATTATTAATCAGAGCAATGAGAATATTGGCAGAGTTTTGTCTTTTCTACAATTTGATATTAATTGTGTACATGTACAATATAGTCTTTTGTGTATGTCTTCCTTCACTAGCACAATGCTTTTGAGATTGATCCATGTTCCTGAATACACAAGCAAATCATTCCTTTCTTTTGCTGACTAGTTCTCCATTACATTATCCATTCACTCTTCTATTGGTGGACATCTGAGTTGTTTCTGGCTTGGCAATATTATAAATTATCTCTATGAACACACATAAAAGTATTTCCATGGACATAAGTTTTCATTTCACTGGAATAAATACTCAAGAGTGGGATTTCTGGATCTCATGGTAAGTGAAATAATTTGTACACCAAACCCCTGAGTCATGAGTTTACCTATATAACAAACCTCCACTTGTACCCCCGAAGCTAAAATAAAAGTTAAACTATTAAAAACAGAGAAAAAGACAATGTTTCCTACTAGCTACATATGAAAGCAACACAAATACTTGATACTGTTCTCACCAACATTTGGTATTGTCAGTAATGTTACCAACACAACGGGTGGGTTCCATTGCTTGGTGGGTGACAGTCCAAAGATCACAACCAAGGAGGATTTAACAAGGACATTTTGTTACTTGCAACAAGAAAGGAAGAAACCAGAGGTAGTTCCCCAAAGCAGTGCCTCCCTGAATAAAGGTGAAAATTAGGCCTTTTTTGGGCTGGTTAGCTTAGTCATTGCATATGGAGGTGGAGTAAAGGCAGTGCAGGCACAGTCATTGATCATGCTTCTACCTATGATGCATGCATGGAAAATGGAGAGTAAGCTCCTTCCTGGGCTGCGTTTTTAGTATGGTAATGAGGAGGGTTTGCCAAATTCATCTCCAACTCAGGCATCTCTGGATGCATCTGGTTTTTGTTTTGCTGGGGCTGGACATAATCAGTGGCACAGCATGATCAATGACTGCACCTGTGCTGCCTTTACTCTACCTCTGCATGCAATGACTCAGCTAACCAGCCCAGTAAGAGCTTGACTTTCACCTTTGTTCTGAAACTTTTCTGAAACAACAAGAACTCAAGATGCAGCAGTTACAAGTGGCTACTTCTTTACAGTGAAAACCTGGGCACCCTGGGTTATGGTAATTGTGGCTACACTAGTGGATGTCTGGTGGCATATCTTTGAGGAAGCTTACATTTCCCTAATGATTTATGAGGCTGACCATTTGTTTTTCTGTGCTTATTGGACATTTGTGTATATCATTTTTTTGTGTATGTAGAATGCCTTCTCTAACATTTTGCTCTTTTGTCATTTTTATTGAATAGTCTTCTTATTATTAAATTCTAAAAGTTACTTATATATGTAAGTTCCCTGTCAGAAATTTGCATTTTGCTGTTTTCTTTCAGCCTGTGCCTTGGTATATATTGTATTGATAGTATCTCTCTCAATGAACAAACACTTTTATTGTGTTTAAAAGCTTTATTGAGATACATAAGTACTGACTTAATTTCTTAATTTTAATTTCTTAAAGCCAGTTAGCATATGTCTCCACAAATTAAGTTTTTTACATTTGCCAAGACTGCTTTAGTTTCTTTGCATAGCTAATGATTTTTAGAGCCAGTTTGTAAATTTCTACACAAAATCTCACTGGGATTTTTGATTGGGGTTGCACTGAATATATAGATAGAAGAAATGTTGCTAGCAAATCTACTCTTATAAAATGATTTTAAAAAGTTCTCTAAACAGAAAGAAATTGGAAAAAACAAACTTGGAACTTCAGAAAGAAAAAATAGAACATAAAAGTCAATAAAAGTAGAAATAAATTAAATAAAATATCTTTCTCTCCTGAGTGTCTTAAATCATATTTGATGGTTTATGTAAAATAATATCTTCTGATTTAGTACTCAATTTATATAGAGAAAGAATAAAAATGATTCCATTTTAAAAGTGGGAAAATTAAATGACCTGAAAGGAAGCAAAGTTTACATACTTTAGAGTGCTAAAACATATTAGTAGGATTTAATCAATAATATACACATATTGTAATAACTAAAATAACTGCTGATGAATTAAACAAAGCAGTATACTCAAAAACACTGTAAAGAAATAAAAATTAAATTCTAAAATATGTTTACTTAACCCACAGGGAGGTTTCAAAAGAAAGCCCAAAGCAGAAAAATAAAGAAAAAAGAAAAACAAAGTTAAAAAAGAAATAAAAATATGGAAGACTTAAGCCTAACATGTAAATATTTACCTTAGGTAATTTAGTGGCCTAAATAAACAATTTAAAAAACAGATTATTAGAATGGTTGTAAAAAAATAACCACGATCAAACGATATGATATACTGACTACAAGTAACTCATTTCAAATAAAATAACATAGGTAGGCTGAAAGTAAAAGGATAAAAAAATTGTATACCACACAGGCTTTTCTTAAAAGCAAGGCTATATTAGAATCAGCTAAAGTTGACTTCAGAGCAAAAAAGTCACTGAAGATAGAAAGGGTGATTATGTAATAATAAGGGGACCCAGCATACAGAAGACACAGCAATTCTAAATGTGCATTCAGTAAACAACAACCCTTAATATAAATAAAACATATATATATAATGTTAATATAAATAAAACACGATAGAGCTAAAAGACATTGCATGCTCATGAATCAAAAGAATTAAAATTATTAAAATGACCATACTACTCAAAAATTTTATAAATTCAGTGCAGCCCCCTCAAAAGATTAATTAAATTCCTCATAGAAACAGAAAAAAAAAGTCCTGAAATTCATATGGATCCACCAGAGACCCTAATAAGCCAAAGTAATACTGAGCAAAAAGAATAAAGCTGGAGGCATTACCCTACCTGACTTCAAATGATACTACAAAACTATCATAATTAAAATGGCATGGTTTTGGTATAAAAGCAAACACACAGATAAATGGAAGAGAATAGAGAACCCAGCAATAAATCCAGATATTTACAGTCAATTGATGCTTAATAAAGGTGTCAAGAACACACATGAGAGAAAGAACTCCCTATTCAATAAATGGTGCTGGAAAAACTGGATATCTATATACAGAAGAATGAAACTAGACCCTTATCTCTCATTATATACAATGGTCAACTCAGAGTGAACTGAAACCTTAAACATAAGACGTGAAACTATAAAAATACTAGTAAAAAGCATAGTGGAAACACTTAAGGACATTGGTCTAGGATAAGACCTCAAAGCCACAGAAAACAAAAACAAAAGACAAATGGTAGTCCTAAACTAAAAAGCTACCTCGTAGCAAAGTAAATGATCAATAGAGTAAATATCCTGCAGAATGGGAGAAAATATTTGCAAACTATTTATCTGACAAGGGACTAAAATCTAGAATATACTAGAAACAACTCAACAACAATAAATCACAACCAATCTCATTCAAAATTGGGCAAAGGATCTGAATCTCAAGAAGTCATACAAATGGCCACAATGTATATGAAAAAATGTTCAATATCACTAAGCATGAGGGAAATGTAAATCAAAACCACAATGAAATATCAGTTAAAACAGCTATTATCAAAAAGACAGAAAAATACCAAATGCTGATGAGAGTGCAGAGAAAGGAATCTGTTATACACTGTTGATTGGAACGTTAGTATCAACATTATAGAAAGTAGTATGGAGGTTTCTCAAAAACACAAAAATAGTAATACTATATGATCCAACAATCCCACTACTGGATATTTATCCAAAGGAAAGGTAATCAGTATATCAAAGGAATAGCTGTGTCTCTATGTTTATTGCAGCAGTATTCACAATAGCCAAGATATGGAATCAACCTAAGTGCCCATCAATGAATGGACAAAGTAAATACGGTATATATACACAACACAATACTATTCAGCCATAATAAAGAATGAAATCCTATCATTTGCAGCAACATATATTGAGCTGGAGGTCATTATGTTAAGTGAAATATGTCAGGCACAGAAAGACAAATTTTGCAGGTTCTCATTCATTGATGGGAACTAAAGAAAGCTGATCTCATGAATGTAAAGATTAGAATGATGGTTACCAGAGGCTGGGAAGATGTGAGGGGTATGAACAGAAGTTGGTTAACGGGCACAGACATACAACTAGATAGAAGAAATAAATTCTAAGTTCTAAGGTTGTGTAGCACTGTAGCATGAATACAGTTAACAACAATTTATTGAATATTTCAAAATAGGTAGAAGAAAAGATTTGAAATATTCCCGATACCAATAAATGACAAATGTTTGAGATGATGAATATCCTAAATACTATGATTTGATAATTACACCACACTGTATGAATGAGTCCAAATATCACATGCACCCCCTAAATATGTACAATTATTACACATCAATAAAAATACTTTAAAAATTTACTTCAGTGATTCTGCTTTCCAACTTTTCATCTGTTGATATTTTGTCTGTTAAAAATTTCCATTTCTCTGTTGACTTTCCCAATGTATTTATTTAGTGATACATACATAGATATACATATATCTCTATATGTCATTTTCTGCCAAATCAAATATTTGAGATATCTTGAATTCAATTTCTATTGAGTATCCTTTCTACTGTTTTTGCATGGCTAGTAATTTTTGCTTCAGAATTGAACATTGTAAATAATATAGTATTTTATAGCAGCTCTGGGTTCTATTGTTTTCTCCTCAGAATTATTGTTTGGTTATTATTTTGTTGTCATTCTGTTAGGAATTTAACATGCCTGAATTTAAAATGTAACTTTCTTTTTCAAGCATTGTGTAGTAGCTGATATCTCTATTCAGCTTTGGTATTTTACACTTCTGTTTTCTGTTTGTGTGTTTGCTTTTAGCTTTGTTATTGTACTAGGGGTCTCTCCTAGGCCTGAATAATTGGCCATTAATCCAAAAATGTGGGTGGCAATGGTGCTCACCATCTTCTTCATGGCTTCTTGCTTTTAGGGACTCCCCCCTAGTTTTCAGCAGTTCTGCTGGTTTAAAGCTTTGTGCTCTGACACTTCAGCCTGTGAAGCTTCAGGACTTTGCCACCTGATCTGTTCAAAGTTGGTGAAGGTGTTCAATGAGTTCAAAACCCAGCAAGCTCATAGGTTAGACCCACATTGCTCTATCTTTGTAGATTAGATTTTTTCTTGGATTTTGTCTGCAGTTTATATGGACTCCAGAGTCTGCTCATGCAATAATAATTTAACTGTCTGCTCATGCAATAATAATTTAACTGTCTTCTAGAGATTTCGGCAGGATATGTAGTTAGAATTAATTCTTCTTCTTTTTGCTGTTCTTTCTGTTCAAAAATTCCCCATTTAAATTTACAGCTGTTTTTTTTATTCATAGCCCTGACATTTTTCTGGCACCTTAAGCCAATAAAACTATGTTTCTAAAGCTGTAGTCAAAGTGGTTGGACAGTTTCCTAATGCGAAACACACACACACACAACCAGTCTTTACCCCTTCTATCTGTGTTTTTTTCAATTATATGCTTCAGAGACTTTTATCAGGTTGGACAATCATTCTAGTATCTTACACTAGTTTTTTTCAAATTATACTGTTGTAAAAATTTTCATTTGTGGAAGTGTTCCTGCTATAACGTCACTACTCTGCCATTAATTTAAAAGGGTTTTCTCTCCTTTAGTTATTATGTTAAAAACAAATGACATTAAGGGATGACCTCTTTATGGAGGTGACATTTAAGTAGAGATATTAAATATTATTATAAATGTATTTTTAAAGCTGCTTTAATTCCCTCTGGGACTGAAGAAAGAACTATACATAAATAGTATTTACCACTGAGAAACTGGTTTTTCTAAAGTGAGTACATTCACTTAGCTATACATGAATAAATATTACTAAGCACCTACTCTTTTCCAGGTGCCATTTTAAGTGCTAAACATAGACAATTTTCCTAATTTCTCATGAGACTTACATTCTAATAGGAAGAAACAAAAAGTGAAGTCAATAATCAAATTATATATAGTGTGATGGCATTATAAGCACTGTGGAGAAAAATTAAGTAGAAGGAATATATAGAGTGTCAGTAGAAGAAAAAGTCAATTTTAAATAAGGAATTAGGGAAGACTTCACTGATAACAGACATCTGAGGTAGATGTATTTGGGAAGCGCAGCCTGGGCAGAAGGAGTAGCAACTGAAAATGTCCCGAGTTGGAAAATTCCTTTAGTGTTTGAGGAACAGGGAAGGGGCCATTGAGGCTATTTAGAGCGAGCAAGAGATAGGACTTAAAAGGGGAGGGAGGAGAAATAGCAAAGAGCCCAATGTGCAAATCCTCTTAGATTATTATAAGAACTTTTCTTATTTTACACTAATTGAAATGGGGAGTCACTGGAAGGGTTTGAGCAAAGAAGTGATTGTGTATATATGCACATACATATAGCAAGAAACCTCTATCTGCATCAGGTCTTTTTCCATACCTAGATATGAAATTTCTGCCTTATGCTTTAACAGGATCTCTCTTGCTGCTATGTAGAGAACAGATTGTTTAGGCAAGAATTCAATGAATCAGCAAGCCACTTCAATAATCCAGGAGATATTATAGTGTCTTAGACCAGAGTGAAAACAAAGGAGATAGTGAAAAGAGTTGGATTCTAGAAATCCAGAATGCCTATGGTGTTTTGAAGATAGAGTAAGTGGTATTTTGTATGAGTGCGGCTGAGATGGGCACAGCAACTATTTATAGTGGTGTAGTACTGTAAGCATCATATTATTTGGTATGCATCTGCTTACATGTGTATCTTTTCTTCTCTCTTCTGTGTTCCTTGAGGATATGGAATATGTAGTTTTATCTTTATAGCCCACAGTCCTCCAATATCTGAAAGCTGTTTCACTAAATTTTTATCCATTGATTCTTTTCCAGCTCTTCTGGGCTGTATGGAATAAGCCTGATTTTTCTTCCCCGTAGGAGGCCTCTGCATACTTGAAGCCACTTCTCACTTGCCATTCTGTACACATATAAAATACTAGGGGTGGATGGAGGTGAGTATCTAATAGGTTATAGGACTTCAGTGGAATAGGATTGAGTTTTGAGGGCCATTTACCAGCCACAGCAAGGAGAATATAATATGTTCCCTGCCTACAGCTCAATAAAGATACAATTTTCAGAAGGCTGGGTTAAGCGCGACTGAAGAAAGGAAAACTAAAGGAAGATCATGACCCTATTCAGAAAACCTCACTCTTTTCCTCATTCAGGGTTCCCTTTCTCCTGAGAATAAATGAGCAACTTCTCCATTCTGAGACAGAGCCTTCCTCCGCGGCAGCACTGGGCTTATGACGTTCTGCACTCGCGACCATGGTAAGCAGGCAGGAGCTAGAGGAAACCTCATACCACAGCCACCGCGATACAGACCTAGACTAACTTCCTGGCTAACTTCCCTGCTCTTTTTTAACTCTCTCAAGTAGGAGGAGATTATAATGCTAGCATTAACATCTGTAGCAACTTTATTATAAAGCCTCCTCGTTTCTACAGCTCTGCGTAGTTTATAAAGTACTTTCACATTGAGTTAATTCACCAAATACATACAACAGATTTGCAGGATAGATTTTATTATCATCATTGAATTTATTGAAGAAAAGAATTCTTTAAAAGTTTATGTGGAGTTACTTTGAGTTGTTTCTTGTTACTCTGGGGCACATATAAACAAAAAAATCTGAGTACTCTGCAGATTTTATAAAAGTGAGAAAGGCTTTAGTTCAGAAAAACCAGGGCAAAGACACTTAGAATAACATAAAGAAAAAGGAAACAATTATTCTTTATCAGAGATCTAGTTATTGTTTGTCTAGAGATTGCCAAATAGGTTCTAGCTGTAGCCTTTCTGGGGGATAACTTACAGCGTCCTTAGAGACAGAAGAGGTAGGCATGCAGTTAACTACAGGTTAGCAGAGATTTATATTTTATTTAGAGCCTGTGTTCATGGAATGAGAAATAATAATAAAATCATCAGCAATAATAAACATCAGTTTTTAAGCACTTACTGCATATCAGGCTAAATGATTCCCCCGTATCACCTCATTGAATCCCCACCTCAACCCAGACTGGTATAAATTGTAGACATCTCATTTTCTTAGATAAGGAAATTGGGATTCAAAGAGTTAGCTTAATTGTTTAAGGTCACAAAACTAATAATGGCAATGACGAGATTGAAACTTTTGATGATTTAACTTCGGAAATGTGACCTCTTAACACTTGGCTAATTTGACTCTACCAAGAACCAAGGGAAATGGCAGCCTTTTTGGAACCTGAGGTGTGGCACTGACCATGGGCTATAGAAAAAAAGCCAACTGAAGCCTCCCATGTAAATACAAATAATCTAATTATACCACTGTAAAACGGCAGCTTAGTTTCACTAGGATCAATTATGTAGAGCCCTTTTACCAAACTAAGACCTTATAGCTAACAAATGTGTTAAGTGAGCCTATCATGAGATAATTAAACAACATCCAAATTTCAATGGATTAAACCAACAAAAATGTATTTCTTACTCATGAAAAATCAAGTGCAAATCTGGGAAAATTTCCAGGGCAAATGTCCTCCATGCGGCAATTCAGCAGTCTAAGCCTACAAAGGCCCCAGCATCTTTTACTTGCACCACCTGCAAATTGAGGCATACTCATCACTAATAGCAGGAGATATGACTACTGAAGACTTCTCATCAACAATTACATACTTTCATCCCAAATAATGCATTATCACCTCTGGTCATACCCTATTGGCCAAAGTCAGTTACATGGGAGTAGAGAAGTATAATTCTCCCATGGTCTGGGATGGTGGGCAGGACCCAGCATGAGTTGTGAAGCAGGTTCACTGTGTACTGGTTACAAACTTGTCTGGGTCCAGTGAGACAGAACACACAGGCACATACAAAGTGTTACATGAGATGGGTTTATTACCTAAAGATAGACAGCAAGGGACAACAGAAGCCTAGGAATCATTGAGTCAATCCCTCAAGGCTTAGAAAAGCTGGCTGGGGTGGATGGAGTCTCATCTGCACAGGCTTTACTTGCACCACAGGTGGAGAACCCCAGAAATCGGCCTAATCTGGGTTTTATACCCTGGGGTAACATGACACATTTGGCTAAAGTATTGAAAAACATCTTTTTCAAGGAGCAGGGGAAGGTAGATAAAAATAACACAGGCTTTTCTGGCCAGTATCCCCTTATCTCAGGATGTTAAATTCCCAGCACATTCTACAGTTATTCTTGAGAATTGTAAGCAAGAAAGGGAGGGAGAATTGGCTTAGTGAAAGGGCACCCAGAGAACTGTCCTGGATGAGTATCTTCTAGAAACCTCTACCATGCAAGCGTTAGCGCATCCCAAATGAAGTTAAGCTTGCCATTAAATGTGCTACCTATTTGTAAAACCATTTTCAAGAACTATAGCATCAGCTTGCATTTATTGACAACATCAAGTTTTTACAGTTTTTATTTTTTTAATATGTAGCACTTCATTTAACTCTTCTCAACAACCCTATGAGAAGGTATTACCCATTATAATCTAGACCTTTTTCACTAACCTCTGAAGTTTGAGGCAGAAACTGTATCTTGTTTTATTTACACCTCTCCCTAGCACACCGTTTAGCTCTTACTAGGTGTTTATTCACTATTCTGTGAATCTGGGTCATTTGTAGCATGAGAAATAGAGACTCCTAACAGTTATGTGACTTATCCAGGCTCACATAATCAGCAGGTGAACTAACCAATATTTGAACTTAAGTCCATAGCTCCATGTCTTCTATACTCAGCCTTCATGGCATTGCTCAAGGGGGATTTCTGGTCACATTTTAATTGAAATGTATGCTGCCCTTCACCAGGGCCACAGTTAAAGCATCTATCAAGCATTCAGACCAGCCTGAGATGTGGGAGGCCTGGCCATTCAGGCATACTGATGATTGCCGTGTTTAGCAAGGCAGCTGGAAGCCAAGACGTGAAGCAGGATGCCAAGGGGGCTTGGTCCCTTTCAGGCATGCATTGATGGATGACTCTTGCAGAGGCAGCAGATGTGCTGAGATGCTGGGACTGTTGGCCTCATCTGTCGATTGCCTAGCACTGCCGGGTGGCTCTCCTCCTCTGATATTGTTTGTGCATTTGCTATTCCTAAGGAACAACTTTATATGTAACAACTGGGCAGCTAGGTCTGGAAGAATAGAGGCTTTGGTTTAATCACCTACTTACTGCAATACCTCTCTTCCTAGGAACATTGACAATAAAAGTGAAGTGACTGGTGTTAAAGGTACAAGAGAATGAATCTTCTCTTAATTTTGCTAAGCCAAATGGAAACCAAAACAATTTGTCAAGTGGCTTGTGGTAGTGGGTCAATTCCTGAAGGCTCAAATTTACCATTTCTTAGAAAAATTTTCACATCTCTCTATGAAAAGAATTCTAAGCTCTTGGGACTAAGCTAAAGTAAATTTGTTTTGGATCTACAAATTATCTTAGGTTAATTCATCTTGAGGTGAAAAGAAAGAGAGATCAGACTGTTACTGTGTCTATATAGAAAGAAGTAGACATAAGAGACTCCATTTTGTTCTGTATTTGAGATGCTGTTAATCTGTGACCCTACCCCCAACCCTGTCCTTGCAAGAGACCTGTGCTATGGTGACTCCAGGTTTAAAGGATTTTGGGCTGTGCAGGGTATGCTTTGTTAAACAAGTACCTGAAGGCAGCGTGCTGGTTAAAAGTCATCACCATTCTGTTAATCTCAAGTACCTAGGGACACATACACTGGGGAAGGTCACAGGGACCTCTGCCTAGGAAGGCTAGGTATTGTCCAAGGTTTCTCTCCATGTGACAGTCTGAAATATGGCCTCATGGGAAGGGAAAGACCTGATCGTCCCCCAGCCTGACACCCATGAAGGGTCTGTGCTGAGGAGGACTAGTATAAGAGGAAAGAAGGCCTCTTGGCAGTTGAGATAGAGAAAAGCATCTATCTCCTGCCCATCCCCGGGTAATGGAACATCTCGGTGTAAAACCCGATTGTATGTTCTGTTTACTGAGAAAGGAGAAAACCATCTTAGGGCTGAAGGTGGGACGTGCTAGCAGCAATGCTGCTCTTTATGTACTAAAAAGGTTTATGGAGATGTTTGCATATGCATATCAAGGCACAGCACTTTTCCTTAAACTTATTCATGTCACAGAGACCTTTATTCATATGTCTTACTGTTGACCTTCTCCCTACGATGATCCTATTATCCTGCCACTTCCCTTTTTTTAAAATGGTAAAGATAATGATCAATAAATACTGAGGGAACTCAGAGACCGGTGCCGGCGTGGGTTCTCTGTATGCTGAGCGCGGGTCCCCTGGGCCCACTTTTTCTGTCTCTATACTTTGTCTCTGTGTCTCATTTCTTTTCTCAAGTCTCTCATTCCACCTAACGAGAAAGACTCACAGGTGTGGAGGGGCAGGCCACCCCTTCACATCTCACTGTCTTAGATAAACATCAATGACATACTGTAGCTTAATTATAGATTATAGATTAGTTAATTATAGATTAGTTTCTATTATAGATTATACATTTTGGTTTCTAAACTCTTGAGTGCATCAGAGAAAGCAAACTGTATCAAGTGCAATTCAGTTTGGTTGCACATAATAGGAAAATCCCCAAATAACAAAGGTTTAAACATAAGAGTGTATCTTTTCCATAAAAGAATTACAAAAGTTACAGACCAGGGCCAGTGGTGCCACTGCAAGATTTTGGCAAAACTCTTCACCTCATCTTTCTTCAACATCTACTGTTAATCTAAACAAGATCAGAATGAATCTTATCATGCAGTCTGTAACTCTTCGTATCAGTAAAAAGACAAAGACTGCCAACACTTCTATCCCTGGACTCCTCACTCCATACAAAAGTGTCTATTCCCATTTTGGATCTGTTTTTTTCATTCTTCCCCAGTCCCAGAGAACCTTTTATGAGCACACTCAAACATAAGTCTCCATTATCAACAAAACACTACACATATTCACTCAATCTTCTGAATGTCCTTTCTACCTTCTTGCTCCAACAGAAATCTGCCTCTCCTCTGAAAACACTCTTTCTCCTTAACACCGTTAAGTAGGCATTTTTTCCCCCCTGGCACTTCTTGGCCTAATGTCCCCTTTGATTTACAAAGTCACTTTCACACATTCTCCCTCTTTTTTCCCTAGACCTATTATTTTTACTTCTCACCATCAGATCTTTGGTTCAAAATATCTCCTGTGGGCCGGGCGCGGTGGCTCAAGCCTGTAATCCCAGCACTTTGGGAGGCCGAGGCGGGCGGATCACAAGGTCAGGAGATCGAGACCACAGTGAAACCCCGTCTCTACTAAAAATACAAAAAATTAGCCGGGCGCGGTGGCGGGCGCCTGTAGTCCCAGCTACTCAGGAGGCTGAGGCAGGAGAATGGCGGGAACCGGGAGGCGGAGCTTGCAGTGAGCCGAGATCGCCCCACTGCACTCCAGCCTGGGCAACAGCGTGAGACTCCGTCTCAAAAAAAAAAAAAAAAAAACAACAACAACAACAAAATATCTCCTGTGACAGTCATCTGCAGACAGCAAGAGTATTCTGCCGCATCCTCATGAACAATTGGTATAATCAGCTTTTTAATTTTATCCATTGTAGTGGCTCTGTAGCATTCTCATTGTTTTCATTTGTATTTCCCTGTTGGGTTTTGATGCTGAGTGCCATTCATTTATTTATTGAGACTATCTATAAATCTTGTTTTGGAACTGCATATTTAAATCTTCCAGCACATTTTTGAATCTGATTCTTTTTCAAAAATTTTTTATTGTACTTTAAGTTCTAGGGTACATGTGCACGACGTGCAGGTTTGTTACATATGTATACATGTGCCATGTTGGTGTGCTGCACCCATTAACTCGTCATTTACATTAGGTATATCTCCTAATACTATCCCTTCCCACTCCTCCCACCCCACGACAGGCCCTGGTGTGTGATGTTCCCTTTCCTGTGTCCAAGTGTTCTCATTGTTCAATTCCCACCTATGAGTGAGAACATGAGGTGTTTGATTTTCTGTTCTTGTGATAGTTTGCTGAGAATGATGGTTTCTAGCTGCATCCATGTCTTCTTTAACTTGTATAGAGTTGGAAGAGGTTTTAGAGATCCTGGACAAAATTGCTCTATCAAGTATACATTTGTGAATATTTTCCCCATTCTTTGTGTATCCTTATTGTTTCTATTTTGTTAAGTATTTTTATTCAGGCATAATATGCATAAACTAATCCACATATAAAGCACACAGTTTTAAATGTTGACATATGTATACACTCATGAAACTATCATCATAATCAAGATAGTGAATATATTCATCAACCCCCAAGGTTTTCTCTCCTACTTCTGCAGTCTCTTTCTCTCACTCATCCCCATCTCCACCATTATCCTTTATCTCAGCCTAACAACAAAGATGCTTTCTATTATTATAGATTAGTTTGCATGTTTTAAACTTTCAGATGAATTGAATCAGCAAATTATCTTGTTTTGTCTGATGTTCTTGACTCAGCCTAAGTATTTTGAAATCCGTTCACATTGTAGCATCAACTTAGTTGTATCAATAGCATTCTTTTTCCTTGCTTTTTACACCATTGTATGGCTATACTACAGTTTAATTATCCATTCCCATGTTGACATAGTTTCACTTCTTCTTTTCTGATCTGAATGCTTTTTTTTTGTTCCTAATAAGTAGGTACCAAAGAAAGACTGTAAGCAGGCTACAATCTTTAGAACAATATTGAATAGAAGTGTTGATTGCAAGTATCCTTGATTTGTTCCTGATATTGTAGAGAAAAAGCATTTAGTCTTTCACCATTAAATATGATATTGGCTGCTAGTATCATAACATATCTATAATATGTTTTATTATAGAAGTCTGTAATCAGGTTGAAAAAGTTCTCTTTTATTCCCAGCACAATTAAAGTTATTATTAGGAATGGATGTTGGCTTTTAAAAAATGATTCTTTCTGTGTCTGTGGAGATGGCCATAGAGTTTTACTTTTTAGATGGATAGTGTAATGAATTATACTGATTTTTAACCTGATACAACCTTGCATTCCAAGCAAAATCCTACTTGGTGATGATGTATTACTCCTTGAATATTTTATTTTTTGAAATATATTTCAAAAAGATGTATTACTCCTTGAAAATTTTTAGATTTTATCTGCTAAAAGTTGTTTAGAGTTTTTGCATCTATACTTCTGAGGGATATTGGCCTGTAGATTTCTTTGCTTAGAATACCTTTGTCTGGTTTGGTGCCAAGGCAATATTGGTCTGATCAAATGAACTGGGAAGTAATCCTTTCTCTTCAGTTTTCTGGAAGAGTTTGTGTGGAATGGATATTGCTTCTTTACCAAAATGTGGTAGAAATCACTACTGAAGTCATTTGGGGCTTGAGTTTTCTTTGTGTGAAGTTGTGTTTTTGCTTCTGTTTATTAATGGAAACTGAATTTCTTTATTCAGGACATAATTTTAATTAAACACTTTATTTTTAGACAATTCACATAGTTATAAGAAGTAATACAGAAATATTGTGTATCGTGCCCAGTTTCCCCTCATAGTAACATCTTGTAAAAAATCTATTACAATATTAGAACCAGAATATTGACACTGATAGAGTCAAGACATTTCAGCCTGGAAATCCAAGATTTCCAAGTGGTCTCCACTGACACTTTGGAGGTGCGGGGGCTTCTTTACCTCCCATGAGAAATTAAATTATAAGCTTTCTACTCATCATTCTCTGAAACCAGCCTGGCAGCAGGATGGGATGCCTTATTACAGCCTGAAGAAGGTAGAAGTCTAGGCTCCACCCTTTGCTATAGTAGAGTGGTGACTGTCCAAGTGTTCTGCCTCCCTAGGCTGCCTCTTTCCTGATCCTTTGACAATAGAGAGCAGACTGTTGACGCTTTTGTTTTGTCCTCATTGGCATTTCTTCATTGTCACCTTCATCAACTATAAGTCAAAAAGAAAATACAGGAAACTGGAAACTCATCCATGTTCCTTGAATCCCTGGGTCCTTAACATTTTTGTCTTCTTGTCTCCATTTCTCAGAGTGTTCTTATGCTTACTTAATACATAATGTCTAAGGTTTTTTGTTGTACTTAGCAAGAGAGAGTAAGTAAAAGCATGTTTACTCCATCTTCGCAAAAAAGAGGAGTCCCTGGTGATGTTTTAAACTATAATTTTAATATCTTTAATAGATACAGAACTACTCATGTTAGCTATTTCTTTTGGATGAGATCTGGTAGAATACAGATTACATTTTTCAAGGAATTTCTTTCATTTTGTCTATCTTGTCAAAATTATTGACATAACGTTGTTCATAATATTCCCGTTATCTTTCTAGAACATGTAGAATTTGTTGTATGTAACCTCTCTCATTATATATTGATAATTTGTATCTTCTCTTTTTTCCTGATAAGTATATCTCTTTTTCAATTTCGTGGATTTTCTCAAAGAACCAGCTTATAGATTCACTGACTATTATTTTTCTGAATTTTATTTCATTGACTTTTATTTGGTCTTCATTATTTTCATTCTCCTATGTGCTTTGGCTTTAATTTGCTATTTTGTTTCTGGTTTCTTAAAAAGAAAGAAGAGGTCATTGATTTGAGATAGGCATATGATACTATAAATTTCTAAGGATTACTTTAACAGATCTCGCAAGTTATATATTCTGTTTTCATCTTCATTCGGTTCAAATAATACTTTCTAATTTCTCTCATGTTTGATTCTCTGATCCAGTGGTGATTTAGAAGTATGTTCTTTGGTTTCCAAATATTTTGGATGTTTTTAGAGATCTTTCTGTTACTGAGTACTTTTTTTCTTTTCTTTTCTTGAGACAAAGTCTTACTCTGTTGCCCAGGCCAGAGTGCAGTGGTGCGGTTTTGGCTCACACAACCTCCACCTCCTGGGTTTAAGCAGTTCTCGTGCCTCAGCCTCCCAAATAGCTGGAATTACAGGCACGTGCCACCATGGCCAGCTAATTTTTGTATTTTTAGTAGAGATGTGGTTTCACCATTTTGCTCAGGCTGGTGTTGAACTCCTGACCTCAGGTAATTCACCAGCCTCAGCCTCCCAAAGTGCTGGGACTACAGGCATGAGCCACTGAGCCTGGCCTGTCACTGATTTCTAATTTAAATCAGTTGTGATCAGAGAACACACCTTGTATAAACTGAAATATTTTAAATTTACTGAGGCTTATTTTGTGGTTCAGAATAAGGTCCATTTCAGTAATGTTCCATGTGCATTCAAAAACGATGTACATTTTGCTATTGTTGGATGATGTGGTATAGAAATGTAAAATAGCTCTAGTTGGTTGATAATAAGTTTCCTACATCTTTACTGATTTTCTACTTGCTCTGTCAATTATTGTGAGAGGGGTAATGAAATCACTGACCATATTCATGGATTTGTCTATTTTTTCTTGTACTTCTATTAGATGATTTTCCTACTAGACTTGTTTGAGCTCCTTATATATTCTGGTTATTAATCCCTTGTCAGATGAGTAGTTTGCAAATATTTTCTCCCATTCTGTGGGTTGTCTTTTTACCTTGTTGACTGTTTCCTTTGCTGTGCAGCAGCTTTTTAAGTTGATGAGATCTCATTTGTCCAGTTTTGCTTTTAGTGCCTATGTTTGTGGGCTATTATTCAAGGAATCTTTGCTCAGTCTAATTCCCTAAAGTTTTATTACAGTAATTTTATAGTATGAGGTCTTAGATTTAAATTTAATCAGCTTTGCTTTGACTTTTTTTATATTGTGAGATACAATGGTCTAGTTTAATTCTTCTTTATATGGACATCCAGTTTTCCCAGCACCATTTATTGAAGAGACTGTTCTTTCCCCAACGTATAAAAGGGATAAAAACTGCTCAGGTAATAGGTGCACTAAAATCTTAGACTTCATCACTCTACAATTCATCCATATAACCATAAACTACTTGTACCTCAAGAGCTACTGAGATAAAAAAAAATATTTAAAATCAAATAAAATAAATGTTTGGTAAAATTCAGCAGTGAAGCCATCTAGTCCTGGGCTTTTCTTTGGCAGGAGACATTTTATTATGTCTTCTATCTCATTACTTGTTACTGGTCTGTTCAGGTTTAGAATTTCTTCATGGTTCAGTCTTGGTAGGTTATATGTGTCTAGGAACTTACCTATTTCTTTCAGGATTTTACAATTTATTGTCATACAGTTTCTCGTATTAACCACTAACGATCCTTTGAATTCCTACAGTATCAGTTGTAATGTTTCCTTCCTCATCTTTGATTTTATTTATTTGTATCTTCTCTTTGTTCTTAGTGTGGCTAAAATTTGTAAATTTTCTTTATCTTTTCAAAAATCCAACTTTTTATTCATTGATTTTTTGTATTTTTTTTCATTTCAATTTCATACATTTTTGCTCTGATTTTTATTATTTCTTTTCTTCTGTTGATTTGGGGTTTTGTTTGCCCTTGCTTTTCCACTTCTTTAAGTTGCAACATTGGTTGTTTATTTGAAGTTTTTCTATTTTTTTTGGTGTACACACTGGACAGTTGGAGAATTGGTTGATATGACGGGGGAGGAAAGGCGCACATTTCGTGTCACAAGTGTTGTGAATAAGAACAGTTCATTCTATCCTTCATTAGGTTGGAGAACACTACACTTTGTGAACAAGTGGTCTAAAGTTTGTAAAATAGATCCTTAAATTATCACAATCTAACCTCACATAATATTATACATACTTCATGTATAATGTAAGAACCTTGTTGTTTGCTTACATTTATCCCCTCTGCTCTTTGGGCTATTTTCTTCTACATAGTTTATAAATCCTACAATATGTTGTCATTAATTTGATTTAAACATTAAATTGTGTTGTAATAAATGCCTGTTTATTTGCCCATATATTTAGCATTTCCAACACTCTTTGTTCTTTGTGCATAACAAATTTTGTTCTATTTCTTTTTCCTTTAGCCTGAAGAACTTTGTTGAATCCTCTTTTTCACTGCTTTCCTTTTAAAACAGCCTACGTACAATCCATCTGAAAATTCTTCTCTCTTTTACCAAAATATAAGCATCTCATATTTTCCAGTATAAATATTGCAGTTCAATCCTTGTATTTTCTCTTTTTAAACTTTTCTTTTATGTTCAAGAGTACATGTGCAAGTTTGTTATATAGGTAAACTTGTGTTATAAGGGTTTGTTGTACAGATTATTTCATCACCCAAGTATTAAGCCTAGTACCCATTAGTTATTTTTCCTGATCTTCCCCCTTCTCCTACCCTCCACTCTTTGATAGGCCCCAGTGTGTGTTGTTGCCCCCTTTGTGTTCATGTGTTCTCGTCATTTAGCACCCACCTGTAAGTGAGAACATGTGGTGTTTGGTTTTCTGTTCCCGCTTTAGTTTGCTTAGGATAATGGCCTCCAGGTCCATCCATGTCCTGCAAAAGACATGATCTCATTCTTTTTCGTGGCTGCATAGTATTTCATGGTATATATGTGCCATATTTTCTTTATTCAATATATCACTGATGGGCATTTAGGTTGATTCTATGTCTTTGCTATCATGAATAGTGCTGCAATGAATATATGTGTGCATGTGTCCTTATAATACAACAACTTATATTCCTTTGGGTATACGCCCAGTAATAAGATTGCTGAGTCAAATGGTATTTCTGTTTTTAGGTTTTTGAAGAATCACCACACTGTTTTCCACAATGGTTGAATTAATTTATACTCCCACCAATGCTCTATAAGTGCTCCTTTTTCTCCACAACCTTGCCAGCATCTGTTATTTTTTGACTTTTTAATAATAGCCATTCTGACTGGTGTGAGATGGTATCTCATTGCGGTTTTGATTTGCATTTCTCTAATGACCAGTGATGTTGAGCTTGTTAAAATATGATTGCTGGTGCACTGTGTTAATAGTTTCATATTTTAATTGTTGCAGTGGTCTCCTAATTGGTCTCTCTGCTTTCAGTATTATTCCCCTATTGTTTAGTCTTAACACAGTCATGATAGCAGAGTTTCACTCTGTTGCCCAGGCCAGACTGCAGTAGTGCAATCTGAGGCACTGTTGGCCATCATAAGAACCCGGGGATTTAGTCTGAAAGAAGCTCTTTTAAAATATAAGTTAATTCTCATTGTTTAACTCCCACTTATGAGTGAGAACATGTGGTGTTTGGTTTTATGTTCTTGTGTTAGTTTGCTGCAAATGATGGTTTCCAGCTTCATCCATGTCCCTGCAAAGGACATGAACTCATCCTTTTCTATGGCTGCATAGTATGCCACAGTGTATAGATGCCACATTTTCTTTACCCAATCTATCATTGATGAGCATTTGGGTTGGTTCCAGTTCTTTGATATTGTGAACAGTGTCACAATAAACATGTGTGTCCATGTGCCCTTATAGTAGAATGATTTATAATCCTTTGCGTATATACCCAGTAATGGATGGCTGAGTCAAATGGTATTTCTGGTTCTAGATCCTTAAGGAATTTCCACACTGTCTTCCACAATGGTTGAACTAATTTACACTCCCACCAACAATGTAAAAGCATAAGGAGGGAAACATCACATACCGGGGCCTGTTGGGGGGTTGGGGGGCTACGGGAGGGATAGCATTAGGAGAAATGCCTAAGGTAGACGACGGGTTGATGGGTGCAGCACACCACCATGACACGTGTATACCTATGTAACAAGCCTGCATGTTCTGCACATGTACCCCAGAACTTAAAGCATAATTTTAAAAAAGAATTAAAAAAAAGTTTGTTTTAATGTAAAATAAATAAATAAAATATAAGTTAATTCATGACTTCCCTATTCTCAGAACTCTAGAATGTCTTCTACTTCATTCGATTAAATCCCAAGGTTCTTATGATGGCCAACAATGCCTTATACACATCACTCCCTTTTATCTCTCTGACTGTGTTTTCCCAGCCCTGTCTATTACTTCATTCAGCCACACTGTTTGCTTTGCCATTTCTCTAATACACGGACACTCTTTTCTCAGGGCATTTGCTTTGTTAATCTTTTCATCAACTACTGCTAAGAAATGACCTCAAGTGTTTGTTTTCTTCATTTAACCTTGAAAGTAGGGCCTTCTATGGCTACACTATTTAAGTAACTACCACCCTCTACATTAGTCCCACCTAAGACATTTGTCTGATAAGATTTATCACTATGAAGAATATTAAATATTTGATGTACTTACTGTCTATCACTAATTAATGGTCCATGAAGTCAGTTACTTTTAGAAAAATTCAGTCCTATTTAGTTCTTAAGAAAAGTTTCTGCCACCAAGAAAGAGTTGAATAAATATTTGTGAAATTTAAGATAGAAAGAAAGTATAAGAATATGCAGGTATAAATCTAACAAAGTATGCACAATATCTATATGCTGAAAACTACAAAACACTGATGAAATAAATCAAAGCCTTAAATAATTGGAAATGCAGTTCACATTTACGGAATGCAAGTCTCAATAATGACAGGATGTCAACGTTTCCCAAAGATTTCTATAAATGGAACACAATTTTAATCAAAATTCTAGCAATCTTTTTGATAGATATATGAAAAGGTAGAGGAACTAATAAGCAAAACACTTTGAAAACAGAACACAATTGAAAAACTCACACTGCCCAATTTCAAGACTTACTACACAGCTACAGTCATCAAAACAGTGTAATACCGACAAAAGCAAAAACACAGAGATCAATGGAACACAGAAATCCAGGGGACTCAGATAGCCAACTAGATGCAGCCAGGAGGAATAAAAAGACCACAAAAGGACCAGGACCTCAAGAAGACTGGTGGACTCTGAGCTGATCTGTTGAGGGAAAAGACCACAAAAAGACCAGGACCTCAAGAAGACTGGTGGACTCTGAGCTGATCTGTTGAGGGAAAGCACTGAGAGTGAAGGGAGAGAAGACACAGATGCTAGGATGAAGGGCATGGAAGCTGGAAACCCTGCATGGGGCTATTGCACACCAGGACTCATGCCTGACCGTCAGTGATTCCTGGGGAAGAGATGAGTTGAATGGGTGAGAAATGATCCATTCTCACCAGGAACCTCTGGAATCCTGGCAGCAGGAGACCCTACAACCCTCATGGACACTTGAGCTGGCAGGTAGAGCTGCTTGGAGAGATGATAGGGGCAGGACTCAAGCCTGTGTGGAACCCAGAGAGTCTGATGTGGAAATTTCTGCATTGGAGTATGGCCAGGGACATCTATCCCCTAAAAGTCACCATGCTCCTTTCAGACACAGAAACCTTAAGGATACTGTCAGAACTGGATAGAGCAGGGCTATCTTGCCCATGAGTTGGCACCAGTCCAACCTGAGTGCCCCCCCAACCCCGTCCGCAAGTCTCCCCTGGGTACCCAGTCTGGCAGTGCCTTCTTGCAGTGCAGCCTCAGATGTCCAACCAGGGTGCTTTCCAGGGGCCCTCATCATAGCTTATTTGCTGGTAAACCACACCTAATTGTCAGAGAACTCCAGCAGAGCAGCCCTGCTTACATCACCAGTCCATGTACAGCCTCCCTTGGCACAGCCTGTCCTATGCTACTTCACCAGCATGCACTTGCCCATGGCTATTCTCCACCCCCTCATCAGCTTGCCAGTTTGTGGTGGGTGGACCTCATTACCTCCTTTTCCCCACCAGACCATGTGAGTTCACTGCAACACCCCCCCGGCACAACACTGCTGCTAGCATGAGCACACCCTGCCCCCACCGCATCTGCTGGCAACCTCCTCCCATGCAGCCCCCACCATGGCTGCAAACTCACACACAGTGACTAGAAGCCCTGATCCATCCAGCATCCTGCCACTGACACCATCACCCCCAACATAAGCATGCACAGGAACATAGCAGCCTTGCTCCCACCAGGACCCCACCTCAGCCAGTGCATGTGCAGCCTGCCTGTTGCCTCTCCTGCTGGCATACACAAACAAGCATGAATCCCTTTGCCACCACCCCAACTAACTGCTTTGTCCAGCACCACCCAGCAGATTTATGTAGTCATCTGTCTGGGAACACCTTGTCCACTCTAGTGCAGCAGGTTCTAACCTGGAGGGGCCAGAGAACAAAGCCAGGGGTCTGATACCAGTCCCCCAGAGTTAGAGCACACAGCCCTGGAGTGCTGAGTTGAGCCTTAGTCCCCTAAAACCTTTCAGAAATGACCAATTAAGTAAGCCCACCTTATACCACAATCAAATCCCCAACAACATCAAAGAACATAAAAGAAAAAAAAGGGGGGCAGCAGCTTCAAAGACTGAAGGAACATCAGCCCACACAAATGAGAAAGAACCAGTGTAAGAACTCTCGCGACTCAAAAAGCCAGTGTTTTCTTACCGCCAAATGATCATACCAGTTCCCCAGTAATGAATGGTTCTCAACCAGGCTGAAATGGTTGAAATGACAGTAATAGAAATCAGAATATGGATAGGAACAAAAATCATCAAGATTCAGGAGAAAGTTGAAACCCAATCCTAGGATTCTAAGAAAAACAATAAAACAATAAAGGTTATGAAAGGTGAAATGGCCATTTTAAGAAAGAACTGAACTGAACTGATAGAGCTAAAAAACTCACTTTAAGAATTTCAAAATACAATTGCAATTATCCACAACAGAATCAACCAAGCTGAGGAAAGAATCTCAGAACTCAAATATAGTTTCTCCCAAATAAATCAGGCAAAAATAAAGAAAAGAGATCAAAGAAAAATGAAAAAAACCTTCAGGAAATATGGGATTATGTAAAAAGACCAAATCTGTAACTCATTGATAGGATCCCTGAAAGAGAGAGAGAGAGAAAGCAAGCAACTTGGAAAACATATTTCAGGGTATCATCCATGAAAATTTCCCCAACTTTGCTAGAGAGGGTTACATTCAAATTCAGGAAATGAAGAGAACCCCTGCAAGGTACTATACAAGATGACCATCTCAAGACACCTGATTGTCAGATTCTCCAAGGTTGAAATGAAAGAAAAAATATTAAAGTCTGCTGGAGAGAAGAGGCAGGTCACCCACAAAGCCTACCCCATCAGGCTACCAGTGAACCTTTCAGCAGAAGCCCGACAGGCTAGAAGAGATTGGGAGCTTGTATTCAGCATTGTCAAAGAAAAGAAATTCCAACCAAGAATTTCATATCCCAACAAACTAAGCTTCATAAGCAAAGGAGACAAAATCCCTTTCAGGGAAGCAAATGCTAATGGAATTCCTTACCAATGGGCTGGCCTTACAATTACTGGCCCATAAAAGCATACTTATGTACATAGACCATTGACACTATAAAGCAACCATACAAACAAGTCTGCATAATAACCACCTAACAACATGATGACAGAATCAAATCCATGCATATCAATACTATCCTTGAATGTAAACAGCTAAATGCTCCAATTAAAAGACATAAGGTGGGCCAGGCGCAGTGGCTCACGCCTGTAATCCCAGCACTTTAGGAGGCCAAGGCAGGTGGATCACGTGGTCAGGAAATTGAGACCATCCTAGCTGACAAGGTGAAACCCTGTCTCTACTAAAAATACAAAAATTTAGCCGGGCATGGTGGTGGGTGCCTTTCATCCCAGCTACTCGGGAGGCTGAGGCAGGAGAATGGCGTGAACCCGGGAGGCAGAGCTTGCAGTGAGTCAAGACTGTGCCACTGCACTCCAGCCTGGGCGACAGAGTAAGACTCTGTCTGAGAAACAAACAAACAAACAAAAAAAGACATAGGGTGACAAGTTGGATAAGGAAACGAGACTCAATGGTATGCTGTCTTCAAGAGACCCATCTCACATGCAGTGACACCTATAGGCTCAAAATAAAGGAATGGAGGAAAAAATCTACCAAGCAAATGGAAAACAGAAGAAAAGCAGAGATTGCTATTCTAAGCTATTAGAATGGCTAAAATAATCATTGACAATAACCTATGCTGACAAGGATACACATAGGAATTTTCATATGTTGTTCATGCGAATGCAAAATACTATGGCCTCTTTGAAAGACAGTTTGGCAATTTCTTATAAAGTTAAATATGCATGAGCCATACAATTTCATTCTACTCAGAAATATTTACCTAGAAAAAATAAAACTTTTTGTTCATACAAATACTTTTGTCTGTGTTTGTAGTAGCTTTGTTATTAATAGCCCCAAATTAGAAGCAACTCAAATGACCTTCAACTGGTGAACAGATAAGCAAGCCATTGCACCTTTATACAATGGAATACTATTTACCAATTAGAAGGAAAGAACTACTAAAACATGCAACAACTTAAATGATTCTTAAATGCATTGTGCTAAATGAAAGAAAACAGACTCAAAAGTCTGTGTACTGTATGATCCCATTTATATGAATAATAAATTGGAGTGGAGGGATTGATTAAATGGGGGCACAGAGAATTTATTTTGGAAGTGATAAACATGTTCTCTATCTTTATATCTTGATTCTGGTGGTGATTACAAGGTGGTATGCTTTTCTTTTTTCAAAACACACTTAATACAAAAAGAGGAAATTTTACTTCTTCAGAATTACACTTTGGTTTAAAAATGGGGTAAAGGTTTATTCAAATATCATTCCATAAGATTTTTAGAGAATAAATCATAAAACTAGAAATACACATAATTTCAGCCTTTATACTGGTGAAGAACTGAACTCTGTGTGAATTTGGGAATGTATAGGTAATAGATTATAATATTAGCTCATCATAACCATGAGAGTAGTGAAGATTCATTAATTAACACCAGAATTGTGTGACATTTATATTTGCAATTTCTTTTTGTAAGAAGTTCATGTATGTTTATTTTAAAAATTCTAAGAACACTTATGCCATGGGAATATTTATTATGTAAATATTCCCTTTAATATTTTACAAAATCTTAAATTTTAGACCTTTTCAAGTATTGTCAAGCAAATGAGCTATTAGAATCAAGTGGACTAAAATTATATTTTTAGTCACCACCTATCTTCCAAAGTCATCCAAGCAGACCAATAGCAACTCTTATAAAATGAAGACTGTGAAGTGCTTATTTTTATAAGGAAGGCAGGGATTTTGAAAAAGTAAAGAAGGTACAGCCTGAAGCTGTCTTCCTTTAATGTATTCGTCAGTGTCAAAAGCTGACTCTGTTGTATCTTCTATAAGATATGATTTTTTCCCATGGATTTTCCTGTCTAGGAGAGCATCAGAACCATCCCACCTCCTGTATATATTATGTAGAGCACGCAGCCTCCAAAAATAGTTTTATTATAAAACCATTCTCTCTAGAGGGGCTGCTTACCTATCTCGTGCCCACTGTGCATGAGGCTACTTGATCTGCATACGCCTCTACATAAAAATCTGGCAGAATTCTTGTATTCAAGACATTATAAGGCCAGCGAAGGATTTGTTAAGAAAGACTGAGGTCACAGTCAGAAAATAAAGATGTTACATTAATCAATTACAGTAATCCTTAAAGATACACTTTCTATCTGGCTGGAACTGGAGAAAGTGAGTGAATGATACAGAGTAAGCTTTAGGGCCAGATTTCTTGAATCCCTGCTCTTCCAGTTACTAATTGTGTAACTCTGGGCAAATTACTTCATCTCTCAGTGCCTTTCCTTTCCTCATTTTTCAAATGGAAACAATTGCAATAGCTATCTCTTTTGTTTGCTGGGATTTAGAACATGAAAAGCGTCACAGTACAACGCCCAGCAGAGAATAAATACTCACAAAATTACTCCCTGTTATAAAGAGCATATGCTCTGGCTGAGACTGACCTGAAATCCTACTTGTATCTATCACTTATAAGGTGGATGACAGTGAGCAATTTGTTAAACTCTCTTTCAGTTTCCTGATGGTAAACGTTCTCACCTAAAGAAATTATTATGCACATAAGTGAAAAATTATCTTGTACTTTGTGATAATTATTATGTACTTTGTGAAAAATTATTACACAGACTAAATTAATTGTGCATTTAAAGTGTTCCGTGGACTGCCTGTAACAAAGCATTTGTTCAGTATATTTAATTAGTTGTTACTACGACTACTGTGAGTATTATTAGCTTCTGCACTATATTCTTAACAAATGCCACTCAGTGGAATTTAAAGAGGGGGATTCACTTCAGATATGTCTTAAAAATTCATGTTGGACAAATGTCAAAGGACTGAGTATAAAGATCAACATTTGACCAAAGCCAAAGCCGGAGCCAAATACTGCCACCTCATTTTATATGATACCAATTAAATCTGGAATTTAATTTAAAAAGTAAATATTATTATCACCAGAATTTCATTGTTAAAATTCAGCAAGCTTTTAAAATTCTGATATTTGTATTTGCAAATGTTAATAAGCAATGATTTCTCAGCATTGTCAGATGCCAGATTTTTTCTTATGTCCCTATGCTATACTTTGTAACACTAAATGATTATTTTATTTTAAAATCAGTTGTGGAGCAAGGTTTTTCATTTATTTGCTATCTCTGAAGGTATAAGCTAAATGTTATGTCCAAGAGTTTAAGCTTGCCTTCTGCTCTGTTTTTAAATATTTTAATTATATGCTTGTATTTCCTTTAAGTCATGGACTTAAATATTTAGTTGACAATAGTGAAAAAATTTTATTGAATAAAACTTTCAGTGCAAAACTTTGTTTACTCATTAAAGAAGACATTGACTTAGTCCAGGTTCCCTAAAAAGCAGAGCCTATGGGCAATTTCAAGTACTAACACTTTATCAGGAGGTGCAATTCAGAGCAGTAAGATTGAGGAGAAAGTGAAGTGAGCAGAAAAGAAAGTGGAAAGTGGGTGTATTTGTGAGTTAGCCACAGCTCTACGCAAAGGTGTAAACAGTCATTTGGTTGTACAGGACACCTCTGATCAGACCCGACAGAAACATGGTGCCTTAGAATAATCCCCTAGAGGTAGGAAAGGAGAGAAGTTCATTTGCTGGTTCTCTTTTGTCTCTTGTCCATCATTTATCAATTATTATGCCAAGGGCAGTAACTCCCCTGTATTTTTATATGTGAAATATGTATTAATTCTGGTATGAAAAAATAACTACCCTTTCCAGTGTGGAAGGAATTATAGTCAGCTTGCCATCAGTTGGTTGTCTGGTCTGCACGAGGAATGGGCCCAAAATTAATGCTCAGCGTCAGTTTCTGCTGTTGACAGTACATGGAACCTGCACTGTGGGACCCATGCCTAGCCTCCATAGTTCTGAGGCAGGAAAGTAAGCATATGTTGCTGGATCCTTACTCTTGATTGGTATGGAGGCAGGGAAAAAGCATTTACTTAATCAATAGTTACATACAAATTGCCAGAGGCTGTGTTGTTTGTCTCTGGTAAAGACAATGCTTCCAGCACAGCTACTACAATAAAAACTACAACCTGATTCATTTTTAGTGGACGACTGACAGCTAGCAGGACAGATCAGGCTTGCGAAAAGCTAATTGAATTGGGGTATGAGGGAAACACAGCCTCAGGAATCTTTCAAGTCTTTGATGGAAGCACTCTCTTAGTTTGTGTTTCACCAGAAGCAGAGCCTGAAAGTGGGACTGGGAAGGAGGAAGAGCCAATGCATTTTGTGTTACTGAGCTACTGTGGGATATTGGAGGTCAGTCTTTCTGGGAACTGATTAAGGAATTCTGTAGAATGTGCTTCAAAATTTTCCCTCCAAAGATTGAGAAACTAGGGCATTTACCCACCACACTCAAACTCCTTGGTGCTTCAAAATTTTCCCTTCAAAGATTGAGAAACTAGGGCATTTACCCACCACACTCAAAATCCTTGGTTGAGGACTGCCACTGAAGAATGGGTATGGGAGTTGCTTGAGGTATGTGTGATATAGTCAGTGCAGAAAGAAACTCCCCCACAGGTAAGGATAAAGGACATGGTTGGCTGAGGGATGCGATACCCACAGGCACTAATCTCTACATCAGCCATCCAGGAATTAGGCATTGCTTCTGATTTGCCAATTTGATGTATGGGCAGTTTAAAGAACTCCATTTAGTTGTCCCCATCATGAAGCCATTGTATATCCCAGTTATTCATTTGGGGGCACAAGTAAACAAGCACAGAATATGATGAGTGAAAATAGACACATATAATATGAGTGTGTATCCATTTCGAGAAATATGGGAGCCAAGGTAATTTACCAGATAGCTTATATAAGTCCCATTGTAACAAGGGGACTAAAATGGAATTTTCGTTTCCCTGACATCAGTGTCAGTTTAGACCCTGTATTTAACTGTCTTCAAAAAGTCTGGATGATTTACTTCTTCACTGCTTGGTCATTCTGGAAAATGGCACAGATTTCTCTGGGAAAGGATTGACGATAACTTATTAAACACACCATTATACACACATTTGGTGGCATTACAGGATTCTTTTTCAAGAGAATCTGGACTCTTCTTCAATCAGTGAGCTATGGGACTGTGAACGGAGTTAGGTCTGAGAACTGGATGAGGTTCTGTCATTTTAAATGTTGGTGGCTGATGTCAGCCTTTTGCTCACCAGATCTAGATTTCTTCTGATTTTAGAAATCAAGTTATACCTATTAGGGTATCCTTCTATCTCCCTGACAGAATATTTATTACCATAGACACAGATTCCTGGGGGTCAATGCACCTTTACTGCTACTCTAACCATGAAGTCCATTATATCTACCTTGCTTATGATGGTCCTACAATCCGGCTTCTTCTAGTACAGAATCCCATCATCCCTAAGAGATTAGGGGGCTTAGTTCCATGGTAGGATCATCCACTGTCAACCATGGCCTGCACACAAGAGCCACTCGAGTGGATCTCAAGGCAATAGTGAACTCTTTACCAGCACATTCCTCACTGTTCTAATAGAAAGGTGTGTTCTGGCCTTCCAAGAAAATGTAAGTCAAGTGATGGGTTCTAAAATTGCATAATAAATCCATTCTGTCATTGCTATCTGATATAGTTTGGATATTTGTCTCCCCAAATCTCGTCATGAAATGTGATCTCCAGTGTCGGAAATGAGGCCTAGTGGGAGGTGTTGGGTCATGGGGGCATATCCTTCATGGTTTGGTGCTGACCTCACAACAGTGAGTTCTCATGAGATCTGGTTGTTTAGAAGTGTGTAGCACCTCCCTCAGCCCCCTCTTGTTCCTACTCTGACCACATAATGCGCCTGCTCCCACTTAGCTTTCTACCATGAGTAAGTTTCCCAAGGCCTCCACAGAAGCCAAGAAGATGCTGGTGTCATGCTTGTACAGCCTTCAGAACCATGAGTCAATTAAACTTTTTTTCCTTATAAATTTTCCAGCCTCAGGTATTCCTTTATACCAACGCAAGAACAGCCTAATATACTACCTCTCTAAGCCTCGTGAATCCTTCTCCAGTAGTATAACAAGGAAGTTCTGGAATCTTTACTTTTATTACTCTTGGTGATTAGTAAGTACAGGCTTTGGAGCCATCTGCAATGCTAACAGGGATATTTTCAGATGTCCTTCCCGGAACATCAAATCCCTAACAACAGGTGAGTGGCCAATTCTCAATGAATTATTATCCATCCAGCATTAAATTCCATGTTCCTGGGTATGGTAACCTCAAGATACATCTTCACATGTACTCTTTCCTATTTTCCTGGTATCTATTAACCATGTGCTGCAATTCTTTTGAGGTATGGATTATTTATTCTTGGATAAGGGGCCATAATTTTCTTGTTGGTTCATGCTGAGACTTAGCTGCAATTGTCTTGAAGGCAATAAAGTGTGGTTGAACTGGGTGCTGAAAAAAACAACTATTATTTTGCAACACGTTAGTCTTTTAAAAGTTACTATAATAGCCTTCTGATTTTCATAAAAAGTATTATATCGTAATTAACTGCATTAAACCTATCCTTTTCTGCTTGCAAAGCCTCCGATGTTGTCAAAAGAAGCTACCACACTACAATTTTTTAACTACCATTTCTTTCATATGGATTAATATAGCATCAACTGATCCTGCAACGATTTGATCTCATCCTGTACCTCATCACACTATCTATGGATAAAAATTTTAATAATTTTTATGTGATTGCACGCTATGGGTTATTAACACTGCACCTACTAGTAACTACAGAGGTGTCAATTGCTTCTAGACAGAGAATCTATTTTAGTGCAAAATCTTAACCTGTAGGTATGCATTCTAGAACTATTCCTGCAACCAGCCATCTTAATTCAGCTTCCCTACAAAATAGTCTTAGTCAAAACTTAAGTGTTGATGTTTTATTTGGAGGTTTAATTCCAACAAAACAAGAATAGGAATAAAGGAAGTGCTCACGCTCAAGCAGGGAAGAAGGGAAGAAAATCAAGATGGTGAATTTTGAAACTACATTGCCACAAAAAGACAGCTAGTTTCTCAGTCATTTGGGTCTACCTATTACACCTGCAGGAGAAGAAACAGACTGTAGAACATGTGGACTGTTTCCCATATTCTCCCAGTTGGTCAAACTTCACTCAATGGGAAAATGATTTCCCTGCACTTTCTGAGTTTTATTCACCTGGCCTATTTTTGGCAACTGCCCACAAAGTCACATCCCATATTCTGTGGTGTGGCATTTCACCCTAGACTAGCAAGGGTAGGAGCATCCAATTTCCATGTTCAGATCCTAAGGACCTTGGTTCCATAGCTACAATGGTTCCAATCATCGTATGTGTGATGTAGATCATGTAGGAGCCTGGTGCGTATCCTGGGAGAGAAGCAGATTGAAGATAAATATAATTACTTATTTCATATGAATAATTTTTATTTCTAGTGCTTTTTCACATACTTCTTCGTACAATCACTTAAGTTCAAGGATGGAGGAAATAAAGCTGAAATTCAGTCATACATCCTTCTAAAGGTTAAATCTAAAGTTGAAGAGCAAATTTTGGCTGAACAACAAGGACAAGACTAACCTTAGGCAAATCCCTGGTTTTGATTGATGTGTAATAGAATTCCTGCTCTAACAAGTGTCCTTTTAGTTTAAGTAATGTATCTCTTATTTAAGTGACAGATATTTGGGACTGCTATTTGCTTTCTGCTAACCTACAGAAATTTGATCCACATGAGCTAGAAATTAACTATTACAATGTCCAAATTTTTTAGTAGGTAGGCAGAAATTGGCAGAAGAGTCTCATACTTTTGCATAGAATCCTTATTGTAAAAAAATAAATAAATAAACGTAAAAGGAGAAAGACTTCATGGCACAATTACAATAATTTCATGATCTTGGTACTTAAATGTGGGCCCCCATGTCTGTCTATTTGTCTCCTATCTATGTATATATCTACCTACTTATCTCTATCAATCACCTGTCATCTTTGTTTCTTTATACATATCTATCCTTGTGCACACATAACACACACAGACACACATATATATACACACACATACACATACATAGAGGCTTTCTTTTGATTAACCTTTCATTTCATTCGGCTGGTGAAAACAGAGATTTAATTAAACATGCCTAGAGCATGTAAAACAACCATGGTTTTGGAATACAAGCAGTTAGAAATTGTTACTAGAGTGCCTTAGGATTAGCATCTATTATTAAGCATTTTTGTGACACATAGAGAAGAAACAACTTGCCACCATGAAGGTACTGTGAAAAGAATAGCAGATCAAAATGACACACAATATTCATTTTTGACAAGCAGCTAGAGTTTGGAAAGCATACTGGAGCACACATTAATAACTGGATTGGAAAAGGAATCTGACTGCATTCTAAGTGCTTGTCAAAAGAAGAGTGGAAGAAAATATTATAATCTAAAAATATAAATCAACCACCATTTTGTTAACATTTACCATGTATCAGGTGCTAGATTAAACACAACATGTACATTCTCTCCTTTGATCTTTCACAACAATCTCTAAGTGCAGGCATAATTATTTTACCAAATGAAGAAACGGAATCCCTGAGAGTTAAAAAATAATCGAATGGAGATAGTATTTGAATTCAGATCTACATGCTGAAAGCCTATGCTCTTAAGTTGATACACTGCATGCCTCCTTACTAGCATTGATGGGGCTTCTCCAATGTACCAGGTATTTTTTTACATTCATGAACAGGAATCTCTTCAGCCACACCAAGTTCAGTAGTGAGAACACTGGGGCTCAGCAAAGAAAAGGGGCGGGGCGTGGTGGCTCAGGCCTGTAATCCCAGCACTTTGGGAGGCCAAGGCAGGTAGATTGCTTGAGCCCAGGAGTTTGAGATCAGCCTGTGCAACATGGCGAAACCCCATCTCTACAAAAAGTACAAAAATTAGCTGGGTATCGTGGCATTTGCTTATAGTCCAAGCTACTCAGGAGGCTGAGGTGAGAGGATGGCCGAAGCTCTGGAGGTTGAGGGTGCAGTGAGCTGTGATTGCACCACTTCACTGGGTAAGAGAAGGAGATCTTGCCTCAAAAAAAAAAAAAAAAAAGCCTTTTCTAAAGCTATATAGTTAATAATTGACTGAGGCTGTGGTTGTGCCTGCCTTTCCAGACATTACATCTAGTTCAGCCTTGTGAATTCTGTCTATGGCTTCTTTCCATTCCACAGCTCATTAGATCCAGAGAAAATATACGTGTATGGGTGATAACGATTAGATCAGGACTTGCTAATACTTTCAATAATTACTTATAATCATGCTTTTTTCCCCAACCCTAAAAGCTGTCGCTATTAATCCTGGTTTATAGATAAGAACTTTTTGAAATTTTTCAAGCATTACTCAATTCAAATATAATAGTAAAAAGCCAACCTGTTATTTTTGCCTTGGAACGTCAACTCCAATGCTTAAAAAAACAAGCTAGCCATTTAAAGATCCAAAGGCAGTAGAATAGAAGGCAGGCTGTTCTTTCCTGGTGGCTACAGAGAGAGAGCACAGATGCAGCAGCATCGAAATGCAACAAGCTCTCAAAAGCTGTCTCATCGGGCCTTGCCAAGACCTGCAAAGGTGCTTCCCCACAAACAGAAGCCTGTTGGGTGAGGACCGTGTCAGCATCTTTGGAATAATTTCTTTGCCATTTTTCCAAGGCCTGGGCTGGAGGTAGGAACTGTAACTGACTCCTACCGATGGTCCTGGAGACTCTGGCTATGATGCTACCTGCTCATGTGTCTGGTGACACTCTAGCACATGCACGATGTTTGCTGCAAAAGTGAGTTAACCAAATGTCACTTTCCCTCAAGGTATCTACTGTAGCTAATTTATAAACCTAAACATGTCCCATAACATAGAATGGATAGTTACAGGTTGAATGATATGAAATTGCCAATGTGGACAATTTTTAACCTACAAAATGGTAGTCATATGATTCAATCGAATAAATGACGGCACATGCATTCAATATACCAGTGTATAACCATTAAAAATAAAGTGCACAAAGATTTTATAAGCAACATGAAAAAGTGCTTTCATTGTCATGTTAAGTTAAACAGTGGGCTAAAATATTACAAGTAAAATTTTTGTCTTGAATGTGTAGGGAAGAATACAAAGGAAAAACCCTGAAAAGGAAGGCATCCTTGCAGCTCTCTTTCTTCCCTCCCTTCTCTGCCCAGATCCACAAAAACAAAAACACAGGTAAACAAACAAACAAACAAAAATGGAACTAAGCTTTGGCCAGTCTGGCTTTCAGTTTCAGTTGTGCCATCTATTCGCTGAATTATCTGGAGAAAGATCCTTTCAGACCTTTCCATTCCTGTGCTCAAAATTTCATCTGTCAACTAAGGAGGGGGATTCTAGATGACACCTTGGAGCCCCAGAGCAATATAATTTAATTGAAAAAGTCAACATGATTTGAACACCAGACTATTTTAGCAAACTGTGACTTTGTTAGACACAGCAAAACAAGAGCAGGGCTTGTTAGACTTCACAAAGTCCATGGAAAACAGAGACTGAAGCACTCTTATTCCCAACTCAGTTTTCTAATTTATTCAGGTTTATTTCGGCTTACTTTGTTACTCAATTTAAAAAAAAAAAAAGAAGTTCTTTAAGTAAGTCATTTGAAATTGCTTAGTTTAATTGCATTCTGGATTCTCAGTGAGGCAAAAAGCAAGTGGATTTTCTGGATGTCAAGATGTACAGATAAAATTTTGGGGGCATGGAAACTGTTTCTTATTAACTATTTTTCCTTTTTTATTTCGAGATTTTGGTGTTAATAACAGAATTTTAGATAACTGGAAGTAGTCCAGAGTTTAATATTTCTATCAAAAAAGGTTATACAAAATATATCACATACTTTAAAATAAACATGTTACAATTTTAAATATAACAATTTTATTTAAATTGCAGAACATAACAGAAATAGAAAAGCTTTTTAGGTATGACCATTTCAAACGTTCAACTTAAATGTGTTTTAATATACAAGTTTACCTTGACATTTTCAGATACTGTGAGAATTTTTATGTATTCCTTTTGAATCTGTTCTTTATAGGATGAAGTAGAAATTAACCAATTTATGCTTTCCTCTCCATCTTGCCTGTGAGAAGATATCAAATCAAAGTACATCAATCCAGAAATACAATGTTGACATTTACCAGCATCAAAATTGATTCTCTCACATTGTAAAGACAATTTAAAATCAGTCTATGGAGCTTTAAAACATTTATTATTTTAACCAATATTGAAGTGACATTTTGCACATAATGAACACTAAGGTAGGTGCCAGATATTCAATAATGAACTCGCTGTCTAGTGAGCAAATCACATTTTAATAAAATAATTGCAAAACTGATCATCACAAAGTATGTGTATGATGTTGCAGGAATCTCATCTGATTCAGAAGAGGAGCAGGGTTACCTGGAGGTCTTCCCTGAAGATGTGCTAAGGAACTTAGGATTTAGAAATGGAAGTGAATTTAAGGTTGACTTAATGTAATATTCTGATTTGACTCCGGAGGCAGAATAGCATAGTGAGGTCTACAGTCAAAGCAGCTGGTTTTTATACCCAGAATCTATTGCTTAATCACCATGCAACAATGGTGATCAAACAGTGGTGATCACAGGCTTGTTCTGATTATCTATTGCTGTCTATCTTGGTTTGCCTAAGACTGTTCCAGCTTTACCACTCAAAGTCCTGCATCCCACAAAAGCCTTCAATTCTAAGCAAAAGGAAAGACTGGCCATCCACTAACAAATCACTCCAAAATGTAGTGGCTAAAAATACCAATATTTTATTTTCTGTCATATTCTGTGGATTGTCTGGGATATGATGGATGACTCTTGCTTGTAGTCTTTTGTTTAGTTGTGACAAGTGGTAGCTTCAGCTTATCTGTAAAATAATGCCAAGTACTCATGTCAAGGTTGTTGTGAGCTTCATGAGTTAAAAGGTATAAAGAATTTAGCACACTAGCTAATACACAAAAAGTATAAAAATATAAAAAAATATAAAAAGTATAAAAAATATAAAAAGTATAAAACAAGTTGATCTGTTGATAACAGTAGATTGAAGGAAAAGGGAGAGGTAAATGATAGCTCTACTGAGGGGAGATTAAATCAGTGTTTCAATGTTACTTTGGCAGCCAACATTTAATAGCTGCTTTACATGCACAATCTCAGCTAATCATTCATCTACCTACACAGAACAGGCATTATCATTATCCCCATTCCAAACATGAGGAAACTGCAGCTTTAAAAGTACAATCACCTCCCAAGGTATCATAGTAGTGGAGATAAAATTTAAACTCAGACTTGTGTATAGAAAACCTATGCTCCTTCCACCTCTGTGTCTGCTCTGCAGAAAACTGCAAAGCAAGCTCTTAAAATCTTTTTCCTAAAAATTTCACATCACCAAGAAGAAGTAACAAGGATAGGGATTATTCTGCTGTATTAAACATCCAAAATATGGACCAAAATATGTGAAAAACAGTTTTCAAGATATCTAGTAGAAGAAAAGAGATCCATGAAAGGAGGCAGAGATGAAGTTAGTACTATTATGTCCTCAGTTTTCTACCTTGAGAGAGTTTCCAGCTCACAAAAAGACAGGGAGAACCCAGAGCCGTGCAAACTTGCTGGGATGAGGAGGCAGAGCGGAAAGTCAGGAAAGAAAGCTTGAACCTTCAGGAGAGAGTACCAGGGAGGAAAAAGGCTGAACAGGAAGAAAACTCTAAATGTGTGCAAAGTATTCACCCCAAACATTCAGGTAGTTACCAGCCAGTGCACGCATACGAGAAAATTAAGGATTAATGGTAACAGTGCCTGTTGCCTACACAAGGACAGAAATAGTGCATAGAACCACCAACCAGGCTGGAAAATCTTATGATTCATGGGCGCTGGATAGAGTATACAGAAGGCTCTTGACTCATTAGTGGGGACTAGTAAGCACTAGACCAGCCACTGCTCCAATCTTATCTAAACACGTCGGAAATGCAAGAAACTGTATTCTTGCAGGAAAAGAATTAAACTGTTTTCAATGTCTGTACTGCATTTCAGAACAAAGCTCAAGAACATTGACAGAAATACAAAAATATGCAATGTCCAACCAGATAAAATTCAGAATGTCTAGGTTGGAATGCAGTATTACAACCACGTGAAAGGCAGGAAAGCATCACCCATAATGAAAAGAAGAATTCCATCTAAGTTAACCAGAACTGGCACAGATGTGATCATTAGCACACAAGGATATCAAAACAGTTTTTACAACTATATTCCACATATTTGGAGATGAGAATATTCCCTAGAGATAAGGCAAACAAAACAGTGTTCTCCCTAAACCCCTTACCTTCATCTGAAGAACCACACTCACTCTCCTGATTCATTCTCGTCTCTCAGTAACTAGTCTTTCAGATTTTCCTCAACCAGTTTTGAGCTCTGCACTACAGCATTGAATCCAATTCCAGCCACGGGCTTTATATTCTCTTAGAGCTTGACTGAGACTATATGAAATGCAATAATAAAAGCCAGGAACTCTGCAAATTACGGTGCCAATTATAGAGGACTGAGAAGAATTTTAAAATCTAAGTATGTGCCAAAGTTAAGGATAAAAGACTGTCCACATGAAAGTGACAGTTACATTTGGTATAAGAGGAATTGTCCCAAGAGATTCCGTGGAGTGACCAGTACCCAGATGCAGTGACTGTATGGAAGTTTTTTGGAGCACACGCTGCTGTATGCCCAGAAACTTCAGAAAATTGGCTAGCAGTTGATGACTGAAGGCCCTAGAATTTTAGTCTTGTGAGAGCCAATTGCTTCTTCTTCCATCTTCTTCTGCCTTTCATTGGCCACCTTTATTAGGCCCCTTGCCATCACTGGACTCTCACCAGACTCTCACTGCTATTCTAAATTCTGAATTCCACCAAGGCCATTGTATCAGAAACCCCACTTCTTGGCCAGGCACAGTGGCTCACACCTGTAATCCCAGCACTTTGGGAGGCCAAGGCGGGTGGATGCCCCGAGTCCAGAAGGTTCAGAAGAGCCTGAACAACATGCAAAATCCCATCTCTACAAAAAATAAAAAATTAGCTGGCATAGTGGTGTGTGCCTGTAGTCCCAGCTACTCAGGAGGCCGAGGTGGGAGGGTCACCTGAGCATGGGAAGTCAAGGCTGCAGTGAGCCATGATTGTGTCACTGCACACTGCACACCAGCCTGGGTGACAGAGTGAGATTCTGCCTCAAACAAAAACAAAAACAGAAAACAAAAAACAAAGAAACCACACTCTTATCTCCTTTGTGATATCAGGCCTCCTAGATTAGATTTGTGTTTTCTTATTTGCTTTAGAACTTGTTTTGCCATCCTGTCTGATATAGTCAGGCTTTGTGTCCCTACCCAAATCTCATCGTGAATTGTAATCCCCAGGCGGTGACGGAGAAACCTGGTGGGAGGTGATTGGATCATGGGGGTGGTTTCCCTCATGCTGTCCTCAGGATAGTGAGTGAGTTCTCATGAGATCTGATGATTTTGTAAGTGTTCGGCAAGCTTCTCCTTTGCTCAGTCTTCTCTCTCCCGCAACCGTGTAAAGAAGATTCATGCTTCCCCTTTGCCTTCCACCATGCTTGTAAATTTCCTGATGCCTCCCCAGTCATTCAGAACTGTGAGTCAATTAAACCTCTTTTCTTTATAAATTACCCAGTCTTGGGCAGTTATTGATAGTGTGAAAACAAGCAGATTAATACAGTAAATTGGTACCAGAAGTAGGTATCAATTTACTGTATTAAAGATACAGTACTTTAATGTACTGCTATAAAGATACTAAAAAATGTTGAAGCAACTTTGGAACTGGGTAACAGGCAGAGGTTGGAACAGTTTGGAGGTCTCAGAAGAAGACAGGAAGATGTGGGGAATTTTGGAACTTCTTATAAACTTGTTGAGTGGTTTTGACCAAAATGCTGATAGTGATATAGTCAATGAAGTCCAAGCTGAGGTGATCTCAGATGGAGATGAGGAACTGATTGGGATCTAAAGCAAAGGTGAGTCTTGCTATGCTTTAAAAAGAGACTGGCAGCATTTTGCCCCTTCTTTAGAGATCTGTGGAACTTTGAATTTGAGAGAGATGATCTGAATTGGAACTTATTTTTAAAAGGGAGGCAAATCATAAAAGTTTGGAGAATTTGCAGCCTGATGATGCAGTAGAAAAAGAAAAACCCATTTTCTGGGAGAAATTCAAGACAGCTGCAGAAATTTGCATAAGTAATGAGGTGCCAAATGTTAATCTCCAAGACAATGGGGAGAATATCTCCAGGACATGTCAGAAACCTTCAGAGCAGTCCCTTTCATCACAGGCCATCAAAAGAGGTAAAAATGACTGTGGGCTGGGTCCAAGGTCTTCTTGACATGTGCAGCCTTTGGACTTGGTGCCCTGCATCCCAGTCACTCTAGTCATGGCTAAAAGGGGCCAAGGTATAGCTCAAGCTGTTGCTTCAGAGGGTGCAGGCCCCAAGCCTTTGTAGCTTCCACATAGTGTTGGTACAGTGGATGCACAGAAGACAAGAATTGAGGATTGGGAACCTCCACCTAGATTTCAGAGGATGTATGGAAATGCCAGGATGTCCAGGCAGAGGTGTGCTGCAGGGGCAGAGCCCTCATGGAGAACTTCTGGTAGGGCAGTGCAAAGAGGAAATGTGGGGTTGGAGCCCCCACACAGAGACCCCACTGGGGCACTGCCTAGTAGAGCTGTGAGAAGAGGGCCAACATCCTCCAGACCCCAGAATGGTAGATCCACTGATAGCTTGTACGATATTCCTGGAAAAGCTGCAGACACTCAATGTCAGCTGTGAAAGCAGCCAGGACAGGGCTGTACCCTGCAAAGCCACAGGGGCAGAACTGCCCAACACCATGGGAGCCCATCTCTTGAATCAGCCTGACCTGGATATGAGGCATGGAGTCAAAGGAGATTGTTGTGGAGTTTTAATATTTAATGACTGCCCCACAGTGTTTTGGACTTGCATGGGGCCTCTAGCCTCTTTGTTTTGGCCAGTTTCTCCCATTTGGAAATGGGAGCATTTATCTAATGCCTGTACCCCCATTGTGTTTTGGAAGTAACTTGCTTTTGATTTTATAGGCTCCTAGGTGGAAGGGACTTGCCTTGTCTCAGATGAGACTTTGGACTGTGGACTTTTGAGTTAGTGCTGAAATGAGTTAAGACTTTGGGGGACTGTTGGGAAGACATGATTGTTTTGAAAGGTGAGGATATGAGATTTGGGAAGGGGCAGGGACAAAATTATATGGTTTTGCTGTGTCCTCACCCAAATCTCACCTTGAATTGTAATAATCCCCACATGTTAAGAGCAGGACCAGGTGGAGATAACTGAATCATGGGAACTGTTTCCCCCATATTGTTTTCATGGTAGTGAATAAGTCTCACAAGGTCTCATGGCTTTTTAAGTGGGAGTTCCCCTGCACAAGCTCTCTCTTGCCTGCCACCATGAAAGACACCCCTTGCTCTTCTGCCATGATTGTGAGGCTTCCCCAGCCATGTGGAACTGAGTCAATTAAATCTCTTTCATTTATAAATTACCCACTCGTAGGTATGTCTTTATTAGCAGCATGAGAACAGACTAATATGGTAAATTGGTACCAGTAAAGTGCTGCTGTAAAGATAACCGAAAATGTGGAAGTGACTTTGGAACTGGGTAACAGAGGCTGGAACAGTTTGGAGGGCTCAAAAGAGAACAGGAAGATGTGGAAAAGTTTAGAACTTCCTAGAGACTTGTTGAATGGCTTTGACCAAAATGCTGATAGTGATATGGACAATGAAGTCAGGTTTATGTGGTCTCAGATAAAGATGAGGAAAATGTCTCCAGGGCATGCAAGAGACCTTCACGGCAGCCCCTCCCATCACAGGTCCAGAGGCCTAGGAGGAAAAAATGGTTTCATGGGCTCGGCCCAGGTTTCCTAAGCTGAGTGCATCCTAGGGACTTGGTGTCCTGTATCCCAGCCACTCCATTCATGGATAAAAGGGTAAAAGGTATAGGTTGGGTCATGGCTTCAGAGGTGGAAGCCCCAAGTCTTGGCAGCTTCTATGTAGCATTGAGCCTCTGGGTCCACAGAAGTCAGGACTTGAGGTCTGAGAACCTCTGCCTAGATTTCATAGGACGTATGTAAAGACCTGAATGTCCAGGCAGTGGTGTGCTGCAGGAGTGGAGCCCTAATGGAGAACCTCCACTAGGGCAATGGAGAAGGGAAATGTGGGATAGAAGCCCCCACAAAGAGTCTTCACTGGGGCACTGCCTAGTGGAACTGTGAGAAGAGTGCAAGTGTCCTCCCGACCCCAGAATGGTAGAACCACACACAGCTTGCACTGTGCACCTAGAAAAGCCACAGACACTTAATGCCAGACTGTGAAAGCAGTTGGAAGGGGGTCTGTACCCTGCAAAACCACAGAGGTGGAGCTGCCCAAGAAAGTGGAAACCTGCCTCTCATGTCAGGGTGACCTGGATGTGAGACATGGAGTCAAAGATTATTTTGGAGTTTTAAGATTTGACTGCCCTGCTGGATTTGAGACTTACATGGGGCCTGTAGCCTCTTCATTTTAGTCAATTTCTCTCATATGTAATGGGAGCATTTTTCCAATGCCAGTACCCCCCATTGTATCTAGGATAAATCTTGCTTTTGATTTTACAGGCTCCTAGGCAGAAGGGACTTGCCTTGTCTCAGACAAGACTTTGGACCGTGGACTTTTGTGTTAATGCTGAAAATGAGTAAAGACTGTGGGGGACTGTTGGGAAGGTGTGATTGATTTTGAAATGTGAGGACATGAGATTTGGGAGGGGCAGAATGATATGGTTTGACTTTGTCCCCACCCAAATCTCACCTTGAATTTTAATCCCCAGGTGTTGAGAGAGAGACTTGGTGGGAGATAACAATTGGGTCAGGGGGCAGTTTTCCCCATGCTGTTCTTGTGATAGTGAGTGAGTTCTCATGAGATGTGATAGTTTTATGTGCTTGGTAAGTTCCTCCTTCACACTCACTCTTCTTTCTCCTGCTGCCATGTGAAAAATGTCCTTGCTTCCCCTTCACCTTCTGCCATGATGGTAAGTTTCCTGAGGCCTCCCCAGGTATACAGAACTGTGAGTCAATGATGAAACCTCTCTCTCTCTATATATATCCCAGCCTCAGGCAGTTCTTTGTAGCCATGTGAAAATGAACTAATACACCAGCTTACAAAGGTTAGGAAAAACTATCCCTGTAACCCTTTATTAATTTTTCAATCTATTCCTGTATGAAAAGGTTAAAATGTGACATTTCTTTTTGAGACAGAGGCTTGCTCTGTCACCAGGCTGGAGTGCAGTGGTGCAATCTCCAGCAACCTCTGCTTCCCAGGTTCAAGTGATTCCCCTGCCTCAGCCTTCTGAGTAGCTGGGACTACAGGTGCATGCCACCATGCCCAAACAATTTTTTTGTATTTTAGTAGAGACGGGGTTTCACCATGTTAGCCAGGATGGTCTCAATCTCCTGACCTCGTGATCCACCTGTGTCAGCCTCCCAAAGTTCTGGGATTACAGGCATGAGCTACTGTGTCCAGCTGGCATCTTTTATTTGATTGTCCTTCCTCATTTACCTTGCAACCAGGCCAGAGAAGGCAGACTCTGAGATTTGGTGTTCACATCCCTTCCACTCTCAAGCTCTCATAATATGATGTCTCTGAAGCAGTCTGACTGAGCAAAAATTGGATGGATGAGTTTGGACATGTGGGATCTTGTTAATTCTTTTTCATTATCTCAATCATTTTGAGAAAATATTTAATTTATCTGCTTATCCTCAAACAGGCTAGTGGAACTCAATCAGGTTTTCTTAATGTTCTTTGGTTGATGAACACATTTTTAAAAATAAAATTTAAGAAATAAAATGTAAAATGATAAAAGAAAAGCCCTAAGTTAATTACAGATGCTGGTGGAGTGGGAGGTCTGCTAAAGTTTCAGACACCGAGACTCACCCTCTCCTGCTTGTGTCCTCTGAGGCACTTCCACAGAATGACAAATTCTCCATAAAGAATCATTGGGAAGCTCCTAGACAAAACAATGTCTCAAATCTATGCTAGGTCTAAAGTCACTTGAATTTTTGTTTCTCTTAAATTATGTACTAGAGCCCAATTCGTTAAAAATAAAATAAACATTATCAGTATCACTTATTTTTATTTCAGCCCACCAACACAGCACAATGAAACACATTGCTAGCTGGGGTTTAGCCATGGCTATGCCATTCAAAAACTGCTGAGACTTCGACTAAGTCACTTAAGCTTTGTGTTTTCATCTGTAAAATGAGTATCTCAGGTTAGAATACCTCTAAGATCTCTTACGGATTCCTCATTCCAGAATCCAATCTTTTCTAAGCAATCCTTCTCCAACTATTAGCAGTTCATTTAGAAATCCTTTAATGAAAGGACAATTTTTCAGGATAGATTAATTACATTGTAATGAATAGGTGGGAAGTGTGTGCCCTAATAGCCAGAATACAGTTAAGTGTATTTTTGTAAATATGCAAACTCCTCATTTGTCTTTATGAGGTCCCATTTGTCTTTTGGCATTTTGATGACTAAACCAATGCCAAACCAATTTGGAACAAGTAAAATATGCTATCATGAGATATGTGTTTTGTCAATTGTACTCACAAAGTCTCTCTCTCTCTCTCTCTCTCTCTCTCTCTCTCTCTTTCTCTCTCTCTCTCCCCCTTCCTCTCTTTTTTTGGTTTGTTCTTTCTGAATAATTACCAGACAGCTGCAAGTCAGGGATAACAGAGACTCCACATCCAATAACATGGAAAGGTGACATGCATGAACCAAGTTAGAGAGGAAAACGAATAAATGGGAACAAAATACAGGAAAGGGGCAAGAAAGACAATGACAAAAATAAATAAAATTCCCCCTCTACTCCCCTTTATCAAACTTTCAAGCCAAAAATATACACAGTGACAGTTCCAGATGGAGAAATAACAGTCTGTTTGCCATCTGCAGAGACAAAACAGTACAGTGAATCTGCAATTTAAAACTAAAAGTCATTAGGAATAGAGTTAAATAATGTATGTCAGAATTAAGGGATTTGGTACAAAACCCTTTGCCAAGACCCTGGGGTGCTTCTGTGTGGGTATGTGTGGTTCAGAGAGTGAAAATTAAATCCTTTGACAACTAGAAAATAAATGTGGGGCTCACTAAGGGGTAGTAAATAGAAGACTTTAAGTGAAAATCATACGTTACTGAGGAGGGGGTGGAGGAGAATTAACAAACTTGCCCTGAAGCATTTGGTGATTTTATGAGACTAAATATAGATATATTCCACTGAAGCCTAAATGTCTTCACTCAGAGGATGTATGTGTTGCATAATTAAAGAAGATCAGAGCTAATTCAGAAAGCCAGCTGAGAAAAATGCTGCTGAGCAATTGTTATTTTTCAGATTCTATAATCAAGGTCATCCTCAGGGGTATGGAATGAGAAACAAATGACTCTGGGTGGTACTCCATTGCCATCATTCCAATTCCACGTGCAGTGTGCCTAGGAAATAGCATGGACTTTGCAGCCAAAAAGACCTGGATTTACATCTCTTTACTACTTTTCATGGGCTGGGTTGCTCTGGGCAAGTTTCTTAATCTATCTGGTCTCAGCTCTCTTCATCTATAAGATGTTGATCACAAAAACACAGAGAGAGCTTAATGTGCTAGGTACTACTGTAAGTGCTTCACATATAATAAGTAATTTAATTTTTACAACAACCCTAGGAAGATAGCACTCTTATTAGCCTTATTTTACAAATGAGAAGATTGAGTCACAGAGAGATTGAATTTCTTGTTTAAGATTATACAGCACATAAGTGGTAGAGATGTGATCCCTGAAAGTAAAACTCCAGAGAACTTACTTATCCGTAGTACGAGGTTGTTATAATCTTGTAGAGAATGTTGGAAAGTACTCAAAACAATGGCTTATATTAGAAACCCAACAAATATTAACATGTTCATTTTCTTCCCGATCAATAATTTGTTTATTTACTAAGCATTTTAAAAGATATTAATATGTGTCTGAAACCATGCCAGATCATAAAGCTAACATTTTTCACTCTCTATTATATCATTTAATTCTTATAATTATCTGCATCTATGACATAAATGCCGATATTATCAGGGACTTTGGTCTTTGCAATTCCCTTTGCATGAAATGGTTTTGTGATAGATAGCCACATGGCTCGTCTCTATGCCATTTAATTTTCTGGGACGACTTTCCTAAACACCATATTTAAAACAGCAGAGTTCATCATCATATCTCCCCTTACCTTGCTTTATTTTACTTTAGAACATAAAAGAATCTGGATATATATGCTGTCTTTCTTTCTCAAAATAATGAAAGCTTCATTAGGGAAGGAATTTTGTCTGTTTTGCTAACCTCTGTTCTGTATCACCAGCACCAGTAGATACCTATTTAGTGAATGAATGAATGAATGAATGAATGATACCCATTTTGCAGTTGCAGAAATAGAGACACAAAAAGTTTTTCGACCTCCCAAAGCTGCACAGATAGAAAGTGGTAGACTTTGAACTAGAATCTAAACTTAGGCAGACCCACTGGAGCTAGTATTAGCCACCATGCAACCTTGAGGGATGCAGCTCCTGCTCTCAAGCTGCCTACAGTGCAATGGTGAAGTCTCATACACAAGAATCCTCTTTCATTATGCATGGATCCTTTCATCTAACATGCATAGAGCACCTTAAAGTTAAAAGTTACAGTAGTTCCCCATTTTCTCAGGAGAATATGTTCCAAGACCTTCATTGGATACCACATAAATGAAACTGCATATAGTATCAAACCTGATTGTGATCAATCAGAACATATTTTTATTTATTTCTTCCATCCACAAATTTAATGCCTTTCCATCTCAACTAAGCACTTATGCACTGTGGCCATAACTTTTGCAGTTTGAGGTGTGACAGCAAAACTAGCACAAATTTATTTTTTCTCCTTCACAGCTTCAGGAATAGAAGATTCACTTTTACCTTAGATCTTAACAACCTCAGCATACAATTTTTTTTTTCTTAAATGGAGAGCTTTTACCTTTTCACTTAAACGAAGCATTTTGTAGCTGCTCTTGGGCTGTTTAGACTGTCAGCATCACTGCTCTTATGCTTTGGGACTATTATTAAGTTAAATAAGTATTTCTTGAACACAAGCACTGCAATACCATGACAGTTGATCTGAAAACTGAGAAAGCCTCTAAGTGACTCATGGGCAGGCAGCGTGTACAGCTTGGTTATGCTGGACAAAGGAACAATTCATGTCCCTGGGCAGGATGGAGAGGGATAGTGTGAGATTTCTTCATGCTACTCAAAATAGCATGCAATTTAAAACTCATGAATTGTTTATTTCTAGAATTTTCCATTTAATATTTTCTTACTGTCTATCTGCTTGGTAACCAATTTCTCGTGGTATTCCTCAAGTTTCCCAACCTTTCTTAAATCACGGAACATGCAGAAAATGACAGTATTTTAATGGTACACTGGGTAAGTAGGTGAAGCCATTAATAGTTGTCTCCTGAAAGCCTCCAGCTGGCAGATCCTACAAACCAAAGCTTTGCCTCTGCCCTAGTGCTGAAGAGAAACATACTGTGGCCACTTGTAAACCGTTCATGGCACATATATGAGCCACAAGATGCCAATTAGGAAGTTTAGTAATGCAGGACTTAAAAAATAGGTAGTTTTTCATTTATAGGGAATATTGTGTTTCATCCCCATGTGACTTCAGTTTTTTTGGTTGTTTGTTTTTATCAGTACAAGGATTACTGCATAACACTTCTGAGGGGAAGGAAATAGTGAATTTAAAATAGCAGCCTAGTATACTTTTAAGAAGGCTAGAATCACAGAGAAGTTTGATTTCCCCCAAAATGAGAGAGTGTGTCCAGAAGACTGAGTTAAACCTCCCATTATTGGCATGAAGTCCTAAGAGTCTCTAGAAGTAAATGAAGGAAAGAAAGAGAGAAAGCAAAGAGGAGAGAGACAGAGAGAGAGAGAGAGAGAGAGAGGAAGCAGGAAATTAGTAAACTGTGCTGTGACTATTGCTGATTGTTTTTAATTAAGTCTCACTAAGCTCTGAATGGCACTTCTCAAAAGATAATTTAGACACATTTCAACAAGGGCTAAAAACATATAATGTTGAAAACATTTTTGTTTCTCTAAAAGGGATATTTATTTACTGTATAATATGCAAAAAGGGGCTATCTTGTTGATCATGCTCCAATAGGGTCATGAACATATTGCTGAATACAACCATAGCTCATCATCTATGCCTTAAGGGGATAATAATGAATTCACGTACCTGCCCTTTCTAGAGTCATGACTTTTTGGTGAATTTCAATGTGTCTGTGTCTACCTCTGAGTCCCAGTGAGCTCTGTCAGCTTGAGGTCTACAGTGGGGATATTAAAGAAGGAAAAAGGATAAATCCCATCTTTGGTAGAAGGTTTCAAGCAGTACAGATAAGCCCTAAAGGTTGCTTAGCATTCTTTTAGATAAGGAATATAATATGATGTCCCAGATCAAAGAAAAGCAAGGCCACGAAAGAAACCCAGGCTTAAGTTTTGGAAACATCTAAAACACTTGCAATTACTTTATTTTTCATAATTTTAACATCTTCAGAAAAATGGTGAGATTAGACTAACCCACTGATTTCCAAAGGGTGCCTCACTGATAGACCTCAGAGGCTGCCTTGTCATTGATTATGGAGGATGTGTGGAGACAGGACAGAGGATCTATAGTATATTAGTCTGTTCTTGCCCTACTAATAAAGACATACCCAAGACTGGGTAATGTATAAAGAAAAAGAGGTTTAATGGACTCACAGTTCCATATGGCTGGGGAGGCCTTACAATCATGGTGGAAGGCAAAGGAGGAGCAACGGCACATCTTACATGGTGGCAAACAAGAGAGCCTGTGCAGGGGAACTACCCTTTATAAAACCACCAGATCTCATGAAACTTATTTGCTATCACGAGAGCAGCATGTGAAAAACCTGCCCCCCTTATTCAATTAGCTCCCACCGGTCCCTCCCACAACATATGGGAATTATGGAAGCTACAATTCAAGATGAGATTTGGGCAGGGACATAGCCAAACCATATCATATAGGTAGTTTTTCCCCACTCTAGCAGAGAAGCTCCACTTTCCTTTGTATAGTATTGAGATCTTCTCAGTAAGATTTTATTTGAATAAAATGACAAGCTGCTTTAAAAATCTTTGCAAACTTTTTCACTCAACAATAGCTAAGGGCCATGTTACTTTTCAACGGCAGTGGTATCCCATTTTAGGCTTCTCCCCTAGAAGTTTGGGCTGAGTTTAACTTGTCAAGGTCCTAAATATCATACCTGAAAATCTTGAAACTCTTCAAGGTTTCCACACAAAATCCAAATTACTCTGAAATTTATCCTCTCATTGTTTCATGGTGTTTCTACCAACTGTTGGTTTTCATGAGCATAAGAGGTCCAATCTGTAGCTTAAGAAATTATATTTTTTGAGGACATTCAAGCCCCTTGCTGAAATCCTTAACAGAGCACATTCTCACACATTATTGATAAAAATATAAAAATACGTTTACCTATGTCCAGTAATTGCTCTTGGGATACCTGATCCTATAGTTTGAATGGGTTCACTAAAATTCATGTGCTGGTAACTTAATTCCTAACACACTGGGAGGAGTTGCCAAATAAGGCATAATTAGTTAATGAAGGTTCTGCCTTCATCAATGGATTAATGCTGTACTCTTGGGACTGGGTTAGTTATTGCAAGGATGGACTTGTTATAACAGTGTATTTAGCCTCTTCTTGCTCTCACTCTCACCCTCCTTTGCTTTTCTGCCTTCTACCATAGGATGACTCAGCACCAAATCCCTTGTCCAATGCAGGCACCATGCCCTTGAACTTCCCTGTCTCCAGAACTATGAACTATACAAACTTCTTTTCTTTATAAGTTACTCAGTCTTCAGGATTCTGTTATAGCAACATAAAATGAACAAAGATACCTATGCTAGAGATAAAAGCACAAAACCAACATAAGAACACTTCTCATAACATTGTTTGTACTGGGAAGAATTAGAAATGAATGTCTAACAAAAAAGAATACATTAAAAAGTAATAAATACATATGATAGACTAGAAGTTCAAATAAGTAAATTGTGTCTACTTGTAACAGTATGAAAAGATCCCCAAACAGTACTTTAAAAATTTAAAAAGTGAATGGCTGAATGTTACATTCATTACAAAGCATGTAATGCCAAATGTAAATTGAAAAATTGTATTTCATATTTTCTATGAGTATGTATATAGAATACAGAAAAGACTGGAAGGAATCACCCAAATTTAAAATAATCTTGTTCTTGAAGGAGGATGTGTGGTTTTGAGATGGAAAAATGTTTGGGAAAAGGCTGTGTTTAGAGACAGAGGTCAAGTGGGACTTTAAAATTTAACCAGAATGCAGCAGATGTTTTTGAAAAAGGTAAATACTGTCTCTACATATATTACTTACATAATTTTAAAACAATAATATGCCTAAAAAAATGACGGGAACCAGTAGTGCCAAATTGTGAGTGGTAGTTTATTTTGACAGGTAGAAATATGTGTTATTGTTGTTCTATATCCTTTCCTATATTTAAATTCCATGACTGCATCCAAGCCCATATGCTTAAAAACAAAGTTTTCATTAAGGCAGGGCTTATGGTATCTGGTACTTAATTTTAATCAATTAAGTTTGTTCTGATCAATTTCAGCAATGCACTCTGCAGTCACTCAGCCACTAGCAGCATCCGTATTAAAGGCAAGCCACACCTAAAGTGACAAGACTGTGAAACAGACCTGTGTGAACCAAGGTTTAGACTGAGTGGGCCTTAGAAATTCAATGGACACACATAGTTCATCTTATGTAAAGAGGGAACAAAAAAGAAGGAAACAAAATAACAAACAATTAAGTTTTCTCCCCTCTGGTCATACTGGAAAGTCTTTAATCAAAATGATCATGTCTGTATTTCAGAAGGAGGGAGACATTTTGAGAGCTGGAAATGGACATACAGAAGAACAGACAGAAATACACTCTTATTTTCTGAGTAGAGTTTGATTTGTGGCAAAATAAGCTTGATCAGTGTCCTAATCCCAGACACCACAAATTCCATGCACGGACTCTCATGACACTTCAAAGTCTGTTGTGCTTTAATCTGATTCCTTTGAAGACTGGGAAAAGAGAGTCATGTGGCATCAGTCTGGGGTCCAGATAGACCTCCTGTTGGGTAGCAGAGAGAAGAAAAGAGGGATCCAGTCAGATGAAAAATTAGAGCCTAAACTTCTAAATTAGGATCTGTCCCCATGCCTGGCAAATACAAGCTGCCAGGTTGTTTAGTTGTCCTTGCCTGCAGCCACATGGCAATGTTTTAATGAGCTGCTACTTTGGAGAGGCCCAATGTAAGAAGGTCTTTTTCTTATTTCTATTTTTTGGAAGCAGACTGAATGGCAACTACCAGACTATCTGGTGGCAGAGAAACATAAGCTCTGCCTTGGAACCAGGAAAACTCCAAGTTTTACAAATCACCAAAGGAAGAGAGCCAGCAGGCTTTGGAAATTTATCTAATAACACGTGCCTAGAGTTGGGACACATCTAGACAAACCAGGGCCTAAGTTCCAGCTCCCCACTTATTTTATCCACCATGGACTTCCTCACTTCCAAATCTTTGCTTATCATTTTCTTACTACCCGGACCTCTTCCTCTTCAGGCTTGATCTTCCTCTAGCTCTTTTCAACTCCTCTTTTACCTTTTCCCAGTTCTTAGCAATGACAGCCCCTACTCTTACTATAAATTCCTGGTTTGTTGAGCTTCCTCTTGGCCTTATCCTTCTCCTACTGCATTCTCTGTCATCAAATTGTAGGTATCATCTCCCTTTTGTCATTGCTCCATGTCAGAACTCCAACATCAAATATGGATTAATATTATGGCTCTAATATAATATGGTATTGATATAGAATGCATAACCTAAGACAGGTATTATTCTAAGTGCTTACTTACATGTATTATTTTAATCCTCACAACAGCCTTATCAGATAGATAGAGTGAATATCTTCATTTTTCAGATGTGGAAGCAGAGGCAAAGAAAATAAATAAGTGGTGGAACCAGCAATTGGACGCTGAGCCCATGTTTCTTAACTTCTTCTTCTTTTTTTTTTTTTTTTGAGATAGAGTCTCGCCTGTCGCCCAGGCTGGAGTGCAGTGGTGCGATCTCTGCTCACTGCAAGCTCTGCCTCCCAGGTTATCCTGCCTCAGCCTCCCAAGTAGCTGAGACTACAGGCACCCTCCACCACACCCCGATAATTTTTTGTATTTTTACTAGAGACAGGGTTTCACCATGTTAGCCAGGATGGTCTCGATCTCCTGACCTCGTGATCTGCCCGTGTTGGCCTCCCAAAGTGCTGGGATTACAGGCATGAGTCACCGCGCCCAGCCGTTTCTTAACTTCTTTGCCACATTACCTCTGTCCCCATCTGAATCACTTTTCCTCCACTCTGTCTTCTATGTTGAGGTCATGTCATCTTTCCAAAGCAGAGATCTGATTATTTATACTCTGTTCTATGTGCTACTTAGTAAGCATGACAGAATAGAAAGCCGTTCCTGTCTTTGTCTTAGTGAGCAGAATCAGACATAAGCAGAATTTAGGGGATTCTAAGTTTTAGATTCCATTCTGAAAGATCAAAGTATCTAGACATACAGGAACTTTCAAGACATAAACTGTTACTGTTCACGTAACAGTAGCAACTCTGGATGTATGCTTTCTTGTGGAATTTTCAAAAAGGAATTTTAGATAACATTGTAAGTTTCCTCTATGATACAAGGACAGATTTACTGAGACAAGTGAGTGATTTTCCTGAGATGGGAAGTTCCCAGACTAATGAGAAATAGTCCAGAAGTGTGACCATATATATTTGACCTCCATAAATAAGAATCTCAGACCTGTAGAGCTGAAATCAGTAATTCAACTAAAAAAAAAAAAAATCTTAGTCATGTTCAAGGGTGATAAACATAGCCTACTCTTCCCAAGATATAGGAATGGAATTATTTTCCTTTAAGCAGACCATAAATTCTCTGATAACACTTTTCTGTGGCTGACATATTCTAGGATACCATTTCTCAGAAGATAAAGAGTAAGACTGGCTTCAATGAATGAGGAATTCAGTGATAACTACCTCACGTGTGTTGCCTCACTTGATTAATACACATGCACATGTACAAATAGAGGGTTTATTATTACCTCCGTTTTACAGATAGAGGGACCAATGCTTGCTGAGATTAAACAACTTGCTCCACGTCCTTTCACATTACACATTAGGATGTTGTAGATTTGAACTCAAGCAGAGAGCCTTCAGACTCCAGAATCCGTATGTGTTCTACTGAATTCTGCCAGATTTGTGAGCAGATATGGAAAGAAGCCTGTGCTTCCTTTCATCTGGCACTGGTGATTACGCTTGTCATATGATCACATAGGGGACACTAAGAAATGCAGGCTTAAGGCCAGGTGCCATGGTTCATGCCTATAATCCCAGCACTTTCGGAGGCCCAGGTGGGCAGATCACTGGAGCCCAGGAGTTCAACACTAGCCTGATCAACATGGTGAAACCCCGTCTCTACTAAAAATATAAAAATTAGCCTAGCGTGATGGTGCACACCTGTGGTCTCAGCTACTCAAGAGGCTGAGGCAGGAAGATCACTTGAACCCAGGAGGGAGAGGTTGCAGTGAGTTGAGGTCATGCCACTGCACTCCAGGTTGGCTGGTAGAGCAAGACTCTGTCTCAAAAAGAAAAAAAAAAAAAAGGAAGAAAAGAAAAGAATAAAAGACATGCAGGCCTAAGTATACCTCTTTTTAAATTAATTTACATAATCTGAAGTACAGGTTTGTGTCTACTTGATTTATCAACACCTTTCCTTTGTCTCTGGAAATACCCTGGTACAAAGAAGAACATAAGCTAAGATTACTGGAAAGAAAGGAACTTCACCTTAACCACCAATCTAAACGAGAATTTCACCAAGTGTTTTGAAAATTGAAAAGCCTTAGGGAACTGAGCTTATGAAGTTCTGAGTTCAAGCAGGTCTAAGTTCCAGCTTTAGTCCCACCATCTGGGTCATTTTGTACAAGTACTTTAAATTCTCTGAGTTCTAATCTACTCATGTAAAAAATAGGCTATTAATATATAACTCATCAGGTTTTGAAAATCAAGTAAGTTAATACTTGAGCAAATTGCCTATCTTCAATACCTTTGAATACCACTATAATTATATTATTCACTCCAGAATAAATAGCAACTTGTGATCATGAAGCATTTACACATCTCCAAGACAATTTCCTTAACTATTACTCTGTTTGATGTCAGCCTTATATTGCATTTTAACCCAGTGTACATTTTTAACCTTTTGATTGATGAGGAAATGAAGACCTGAATACATTTTGATTTGCTTACTTTTTCATTTAGCTGACAATTCAGCCAGTGTCCCAGCTTCGTGCATTATTTTCTACCCACATCAAAATAGAAAAATCAGGTTAAAATGCATTTTATAGGTTTTAAGTAGCCAGTTGAATGGCTTCCATACTTCTCCAAGCAGAAGAATGGCCAATATTACTTATACTTTCCATGATCTACAGATATAATATGGGGAACACTTACATGCGGCAATGCATCTATTACGAAGGATAATGAACACTGAAGGGAGACATACATTTTAATGACACTTAAAATGAGGAAACTACTGCCTTCTCCCAATAACAAGAAACACATTTGCCCCCTTCCACCAGGCAGCAAACGTCTCAACTTAGCTGTATTCAAAAACAATGGGGAAGGGAGAAATAACTTAAGTAATTTAAAGTCTGAAGTAACTATACCCATTACCTTATACAAACTCTTAAAATATCTGCATAAGGTTCCAACAGGAGAAAAACTTTGCCTGTGATAGTGCGAGCCATGACTAGATCCCTGCACTTTTAATTTTCAAAACTTGATGAAATGCTAGTTTACAAGAGCGACTAATTTAAAGTTTCTTTCTTTCCAAGAATCTCAGAATGAGTTCCTCTTTCTCTTCAATTTTCTGATTCCTATTCATTCTTCAGAACTCAATTCAAATGATCTTCTTCAATGACATTTTTTACCTCTTCTCCAAAATTAGGTTATACTCTTTTTTGTATGTTTTCATAATGCCCTTGACTTCCCCTTTGCAACACCTTAAACAATTTCAGTGAAATAACTACATATTTAAATAAATACATATTTAATGTGTTCTTTTTAGTTATAACTGTAAGCTCCATAAAGGCTAAAATATATCTGTGTAGTTTGTCACCATCCCTGTGCCTAGACTGAAACCTGGGACATCCTAAATCCTTAAAAATTAGTTCTCCAATGATTGGGTGAAAGAATAAGTGTTCTTATAGAAATACGATCATTGTTAAGACTGGTTAGAGAGAACCACATGAAAGGGAGGTAACTTGAAGTCATCTTTTATGGAAGGCAACTAGTAAGATTCAGAGAGAAGATAGGGTAATGGACATATTAGATCAGGCAGAAAGTGTTATGGGAGAGATGAGAAAGAAAACCTGGGCAACACAGGGACAGTGATTTCTAACAGGGAGATACTTGGCCTCAGACTTACATGACATTTAAAAATAATATCCTGATAATGACCATTTGTCGCCAATCCTCCCATCACCACCTAACTTGAATCCACCATCATCTCCCTATACCACTACAATGACCCCCTCATTAGAGACACTACATATCCTTTGCACTCAAGTAACAGGATCCCCATCCAATATGACAGTGAGTTTTTACAAATGTGAATCAAGTAACCTCTCCATTACTAAAACTTTCAATAACCCCCCGTCCACACTCTCAACCATGGCCTTTTAAGCCCTACCTGATGTGGACACTGGCTGCATTAATGGTCTCCCCTGTGCTCACAGCCACCCAGGCACGCTGACCTTCTTCTGTTCCTGACATAAGCCAAGTCTGTTTCCTCCTCCAAGCCTTGGCATAACATATCTCTAGCTGGAAATCTCCCCCACAAGATATTCAGAAGCCTCACTCCTTCTCATCGCTTAGAATATACTCAAATATTATAATATTTATTTATAAATGCTTTCCCTTTTTCAACTTCACTGCATTGACCCTCTTTTATCTATACCATCAACCGATATAAATTATTTGGGATAGACTTGGTTATACTGCAGAAGCAAAACAAAACAAACACAGGTTTATCACTACCAAGCTTTAGTTCTTGCCCACTCTCATGTCCATCACAAGCCAGCTGTGGGCTCTACTTCACGTTTCCTCACTCAAGGAAACAAACTGACAGATCGTCCACCACTTTGGGTGAGAGTATGGAAATTCAAGCACTGGCTTTTAAAGCTTTCACCCAGAAGCAATGTCCGTCATGTTTAATTGGTCAAAGTGAGTCCTAAGTATACATACTATCACTAGTTCAGGTGCAATTCTTTCATCTGTCTGGAGGGAAGACTGGAAGTTCTTGGTAAATAGCATTAGTCATTACCATAATCTGCTTTGTTCTTCTTAATAGTGTCTATTATTACCTGAAATGTATCCCATTTTACATGGTTACAGGTAGGCAAGGACCGAATCTTTCAAATTCACTATTGTATCCTTAGCACTTTGGACAGTGCCTAGAACAGGCTCCTGATGGTTAATATTGTCTACTTGATTGGATTGAGGGATGCAATGTACTTTTCCTGGGTGTGTCTGTGAGGGTGTTGCCAAAGGAGATTAACATTTGAGTCAGTGGACTGGGAGAGGCAGACCCACCCTCAATCTGGTGGACACAATCTAATCAGTTGCCAGTGCCACCAGAACAAAAGCAGGCAGAAGAATGTGGAAAATCTAGGCTGACTTAGTCTTCCAGCCTACATCTTTCTCCTGCACTGGATGCTTCCTGCCCTCAAACATCAGATTCCAGGTTCTTCAGCTTTGGAACTCTTGAACCTTCAACCACAGACTGAAGGCTGCTCTGTTGGTTTTCCTGCTTTTGAAGTTTTGGGACAGACTGGCTTCCTTGCCCCTCAGCTTGCAGACAGCCTATCGTGGGACCTCACCTTGTGATAATGTGAGTCAATATTCCTAAATTCCCCTTTCTTTATACATCTACCCTATTAGTTCTGTCTCTCTAGAGAACCCTGACTAATACAAGGCTAGATGTTCAGTATGTAATTGTTGATTATTAGAGAGCTACTGAAACTGACAAGAAGGTACCTACTGAAAAATCAGGCCTGAGGATAAGGAAAATATTGGATGACATTTAGGAACCTTTGTAGAACTGTGATTCTACAAAGTCTAACCACTTACTTATTTAACTTATTCATTAATCCATTGACCCGTTGCTCAGCAAATAAAACCAAGAACCTGTTATGTTACTGTGTTTAGTGCCGTGAAGAGAATGATGAATAAGACAGCTCTTGACCATCAGACACTAACAGTCTAGTTAGGAAGGCAGACAGGTAAAACAAATGAATTCAATATGAGGTGATTGACACCAAAGGAAAAATGACAGAGTCTCTCTGGATTATTGAAAATGTGTCTTGTGCACCCCCAACTTTGGACTTATAATAAAAGTACAGATTTAGATCAAGTAAATGAGCCCATCAATGTGGATACTTCTTTCAGGACCTCACTTCTAACAGTGTTGTCCAAATTGTCCATCAAGAGAAAATTGTTCAGTTTTCCAGACTTGAGCTTATAGACAGTGTCTCCTTGGGGGAAGGGGACAAGTGGGGAGAATGACAAATTCCCTTGTATTCTGTGAAACAGAGATTTTAGAAAAATTCAACATCTGCAGCTCATCACTGGCCAAAAATAAGTGCTGCTTTGCAGTATGCCAGATGCTCCTCCTCACTGGAGGTACTACATAAGAAATACAGTACGGTTAAGGCAGAGAATGGAAGCAATCAATGAGAAACACAGTTCACCCTGAGAGTAATCAAGTCTTAACTGGGATCCCAGGCCACTCAACCAGGGAGGAATGTAAAAAATTGCACTTAATCCCACTTTTTCTTTGTAGTGATAAGGACATAAATTCCCAAAAAGGACAAGAAGTCACTTAATGATAGAATAATGAGTCCTCTTTATTTTTCTCGGCCTGAATAAACTGTAATTTTTCTCTTTTCTTTTAATCAAGAGCAGTCTTTCTCAAGTTTCTGAAAGAAGCATAGTCAGATATAAGAGCAGCAAACCAATCCTAAATACTTCAACACGCACACACACACACACACACACACACACACACACATACATGTACACATACACACACCTATACACATGATAGGTAGATATAACCAACATTTGTGAAGGGGACTTGTATACAAAGCACAGCATTGGGTATTGCTATTAGCAAAGCAATATTTTCAAGTGTGATAAGACAAAAATAAGGAAATAAAGAAAGCAATGTGATTCTTGTTGTCCACAATGTAGTCAGAGTCCAATAGAGATCTTAGGTGCCAAATACATTATGGAGTTCACTGCAGCTTTATGTAAATTTAAAGAAAAACCAGACCAGACTATAAAATAAGCATAAGAGGAATCAATGTATTCCTGATTTTTTCATGACAATTATGTAAATTTTTGCGTGATCTAATTTTTAAAATGTATCAGACAGTCATGAAAATGTGTTCATCAGATCCTGCTACAGAAAGCAGGATCTGTATATAGGTGATTGATAACCGCAGCTTCTGCCTTCACTATATCGACATTAATTAATTAGTACAGATTCACTACTGTATCTATACTGACACTAAGATTAGGAAATGGCTGAGCACAACAGAAATACCAGTGCAAGTGCTTTGGGACTCCACCAGTGGGTGACTTTAATTTAAGGAATTCTGTTAACTCAGCTGAACCTTGCTTGGAAATGCATTGCTCTGGAGAGGTGATCAAGGTATAGCAAGATAAACTTCAGCTAAAGAGATTAGGTGTGTCCCTCATGAACCTAATCAATGATTTCAGCAGAATTCAGGAATAGAGATGGAGGAAGGAGTAGAGATTCCATCTCAGGAATAAAGATGGAGATTAGGAAGGATTTGGAGAGTAGCCTCTTCTCTAAAAGTGTAAATCTGGGTGACACACATGGGAGGCCCACAATATTTTTGAGAATGTTATACCAGCAGAAATGTTGACAGCTTGAACTGAAAGGGATGGAGACTAAGTAAAATGAAAGAAGTTCGTCAGACTTCCAAAATTCTACAAGCAAGACACTAACAGTGATTCAATCTCCTTGCAGTAAGGCCCAGCAGTAGACAAAACCAGCTCATAGACACAGGGCTTCAGCTTTTCAGTGCCTTCTCTCCTCGTTATAAAACAAAAGCAAACCAGCTACTTGAGAAAAATCTCCAACATAAATGAAATACCAAAATTGTGAGACAAAAAGGAAGCTGGAAGGAACTGAAATAATATCCAAATTAGGAAAAAATAAATTACTTTTCCTCTTCCCTGACATGCATTACAAAATAACCCTAACTGGAATTAATATTCTGAGAGAGCCTAAAGACAATGTTGCCTTCATGAAATAAAACAGAATGCTTGAAAAAGAAATAATTACTAAATAAGAAAAAGCACTGAAAATTTAAAACTCTAATAGCTGAGGTTAAAGTATCGTTAGAAAAGTTGGAAAATAAGATTGATCAAATCTCCCAGAAAATAAAACAAGAGGAAGTACATAAAGATCAGAGCATCATCCTATGAGGTGCAGTATTCTACCAATAGGAGTTTAAAAAGACAAAGCAGAGAGACACTGAACAGGGAAGGCAGAAAAGAGGAAGTTAACAACAACAGCAACAACAAAAGATAGTACAATGTCCTAGTATTGAAAAATGCAAGTTTGTGGTACAGTATGTGTTTGGCACTGAATGGAGAAAAGAAGTACACATCAAGCATATATTTACAGAATTCCACAATAGCAAGGAAGAAGAGGAGACCTTTAAATCTCTCAAAGAGAAAGAAAACCAAGTCTCATATAAAGCATCAAAAATCCTCTAAGCAATATTATTCTTGACAATAACACTAGAAATTAGGAGACAGAATGGTTTTCAGTACTTTGAATAAAAGCTTAGTTTTCTTTTACCATTACAGAAAGCCAAGAGCTATTATGAAAAAGAAAAATAGTAATTATGAAATTTCAGCATGTTATTTAGAAGTATTTAAATAAATACTAGGGAATGATTTTAGAATTGTTAATGATGCAGCCTTAAACAAAATGAGTTGGCAGGATAGCATGGACATTTTAGGATTGTGTTTTCAGACCATGTATATATATGCCTTCATAAAATTATAAATCAATTAAGACAAAATACCTTGCCCAAATACAAAATATCTCCCCTTCATATGGATTCAAGGGGCCATGACACAAGTACATGTTTTAAAATTTTGAATCTTTGTAAACTAGAGTTGATAAAGTTAAAATATTTAAGGTAAAATCAATAGAGTTGCATTGAATTTTATCTTTAAATAATCAGTTTTGTGTGTGCATTTACACATATGTACAATATTTGACAAATTGAGCTACCATCCATTAAATTACTCATAACATTTTAGAAGAAACAACTTCGCAGGCATTCCCCAGGTATAGAATAAGGAAACAGCATTTTGCATTCAAAGGACAGGCTTTTATCACAATTGATCGCAGCAATGAGAACCACAGATATCAATGTGGTGGTTGACCTCCTCCTCAGACTTGATAAATTGCTGGAACTAATTCTGTTGTTTAATAATAATTCAATCATAATAGTCTGCTTAGCAAGCCAAACCAAAAAAGAGCCAAAAATGTATTAAAGAAAAATGAATTTCAGGGAAAAAAAATGCCAGATAGCATTTTCCAATGCTCAACTTTCCTCTACGATGTTAACTCTGAGTTTTAGAAATTCAATTAACTGAAGAAATAATTGTATTTACTTACATTTGATAATTTAAAAATTTTCAAATGCCAAAGAAACCTTAATTTTTACATTTTTTTCCAACTGATGGACCAAAAATCATGTTTATCATATTTTTTGTGTTTATCATATTTTATCATATTATGTCAGCAAATACTTATTAAGTATCTCTTACATGTCAGGCATGGCCCTAGGTACAAAGGGCACACATGCTCATTATAGATGACCAGCTATTACAAGTCTTCTGCAAAATGTCCAAAGTCTTCTGCAAAACGTCCCTCAGGATGGCTTGTCAATCCTTGACTTATGCTAATTTTACTAAGCTGTGGATTAACTGGAATAATAACTTAGTGCTTATCTGTAATACAGCATGGGCACACCAAATAGAATGGGAGTTAGGTGTGTCCCTAATGAATCTAATCATTAATGGAAATGACTAGGGAGTGTGCAAGCTGGGCCAGGTTTAATGCTAAGCAACTTGTTTTATGCCATTTAATCTTAAAAATGATCCTCTAACATAGCTATTATTATTTCCATTTTACTACTACATAACCTGAGGTTACAGAGTTTATTCCTCTTTTGGGGCCTAGGATTTACATTATTCCCATTTACCTGATCAAAATTTGGCTCACTTCCACTTATCCTTCAGGTCTCATTTCAATTCTTATTTCCTTGGGTATCTCTAAACTCTCTAAAAAGTCACTGTCACAGAATACCTTTATGGCAATTACTATTAATTGTCTTTGCCTGTCTCTGTTTTCTGAGGGTGGGAACTGTGAATATTTTGTTCACTCTTGTAATTCTTGAGCCTGGAGCATGGCATTGAACAACAAATATTGAATGTACAAAGAAATGTGGAAATAGAATCAGATCTCCACAACTCCAAAACTGAGGCTTTAACCTGCATACTCATTTCAATACCGTTCTACTGTTAGTGACTGATATGGTTAGGCTTTGTGTCCACACCCAAATATCATCCTGAATTGTAACCCCAGGTGTTGAGGGAGGGATCTGGTGGGAGGTGATTGAATCACGAGGGTGGTTTCCTCCATGCTGTTCTCATGATAGTGAGTTCTCGTGAGATCTGATGGTTTATAAGGGGCTCCTCCCCCTTTGCTCACTCTTTCTCACCTGCCGCCATGTATGATGTGCCTGCTTTCCCTTCTGCCATGATTGTAAGTTTCCTAAGGCCTCCCCAGACATGCTGAACTGTGAGTCAATTAAACCTCTTTCCTTTATAAGTTACCCAGTCTCTGGCAGTTATTTATAGCAGTGAGAGAATGAATTAATACAGTTACCCTTACAGACAATGTGGACTGTTTGAAGAAGCGGATGTTAGTTTGTTCTTTTTCCCGTGTTGTGTGTGTGTCTGTGTGTGTGTGTGTAAATAATTCTGACAGTTATTATTTAGGCCAAATCCTTCCAGTTTAGTATCACAGAGGTGAAGTTATGGAGGAAGTCAAAGTGGTTCCTTAAATACTGGCTTTACTCTAACAGTTTAAGAAATATAGCTAACATGACTTTCTAATTATTTAGAACAATGACTACAGCAAATCGTATTTATGTATATGTAGTTTATTTACTGAAAACCAAGTGGTCTATAAACCTGCCCACTCTACCTTTCTTTTACTGCTACTTTCTCCCTTTTTGTCCACTCTTGTTTTTTCTATCTACCTCTAACATTAAGGAGTTGTATGATTTTAGAAAAGGTCATCTCTCTGAGATTTCTTCATCTATAAAATGAGGATAATACCATTCATCCCACTGTGGTAAGGACTAAATACCCTAATGTATGCACAGTCCCTAACATGTAGAATTTGAGTCATCTTCACCATCATCACCAAATGTTGATGGAGAATTTATACACACCAGGTAAAGTCCTAGGATCCAGATTCCTAAACATAAATGTAAGACATAACTCTCACCCCTGTTCCTTTTCCCTGAGATACAGGCAATATCCCTCTATCACCATTATGGAGTCCTCGTGGCATGCCTGGGGGAGAAAGTGAAATAAAGATTCCCAATGGAAATATCATGATAAACACCCTTCCACGGGCCCCTAGTGCTGTCAGAAGTCAAGTTCAAGGTTTAGCCCTACAAACAGACTCATTGGCACATCTAGCCTATTTAACAAGCAAATCTACTGATTCCAATGTGTGCCTCAGAATGACAAAGATAGGTTAAATTGATATTCTTTAGAAAATAGTACTTTAAAGATCAGAGACAAAACTATGCATTTCTTCACTCAAATTGCTGGACATCTTAGTGTGTCAAGTCATTTCATCCCCGTCTCCCTCCTCCAGAACTCATTATCTCCCAGAAAAGATAGAAAGAGTAGGTAACTTAGAGTCTGACAATTGGAGTTGGAAATATTAGCTACTTCCTAGCCATGAAAATGAAGTTAATTCTTTAGTCCAGTAAGGCCATGGTTTTATTTTCAGAGAACTGCGTGGCAGTGTCATTAATGACACAAATCTCCAAAGATGACTAGATGAGTTTGAATTTTGACCCTGCCATTTATTAATTAGGTGACTATTTTTGCGGTTTATTTTCTCCATCTTCAAAAATTAAAGTGATGGTGATTATCTCATAGAATTGTGTGAGAATAAGCAAGTTTATTCACCTAGAAACATTAGAAAAGTGCCTACTTGTACATAGTAAACACCTATGAAGATGAGCTTTTATTATTGACAGTAAAATGGAAAAATAACACAATTTCATATTATTGCCATTAATATCCAACAGAATTACGAATATGAAATTCCTGTTTAAAATTCAAAGCTCTAAGTGAATATAAGGAAGTTAATTTCTCCTGTTAATTTTATTCCACATCAAATTGACTAGAACATCTTAATAGCTATTGCTTTCATCATCTCTAACTTGTATAAAATAAATGGGTTGGCCCACACCATTTCTAATTTCCATCTTAGTTTTGACACTCTCTCATATTTTCTAGTAGTCAAACAGCTGCTGATGTTAACGGGGAATTTTATTTTATTATTATTATTTTATTCACAGATGGTATCTCTCTCTGTTGCCCAGGCCAGAGTACAGTGGTATGATCATGGCTCATAGCAGCCTCAACCTCCTGGGCTAAAGCAATCCTATCACCTCCGCCTCCCAAGTGGTTAGGACTACTGGCACACACCACCACGCCTGGTTAAGTTTTTATTTTTTAATTTATTTTTAATTTTAATTTAAATTTTTCATAGATATGGGGTCTTGCTATGTTGTCTAGGCTGATCTCAAACTCCTGACCTCAAGTAATCCTCCTGCCTCAGCCTCCCAAAATGCTGGGATTACAGGGGGAAGCCACCATGTTCTGCTCTAAAGAGTGCATTATAAACATACTCTGAGGTATGGCATATGCTTACCTATTTGGCTTTTTAAAAACAACACAACTAAATTGTTGTTACTATTTTGGGGGAGAAACATGACAAAAATGTAATTGGCCAGCACCATCAGAAAAAAGAAAACAAAGCAGAATAATAGATTATTAATTTCATCAGTTTCTAATTCTTTCTTTTTTCTCTCTTTTTTTTTTCTCTGTCGCCCAGACTGGAGTGCCCTGGCATGATCTCAGCTCACTGCAACCTCCACCTCCTGGGCTCAAGCAAGCCTCCCACCTGAGTCTCCCAAGTAACTGGGACTACAGGCACATGCCACCTTGCTCAGCTAATTTTGTATTTTTTTGTAGAGATGATATTTCGTCATGTTGTCCAGGCTGGTCTCGAACGCTTGGGCTCACATAATCCACCCGCCTTGGCTTCCCATAATGTTGGGATTATAGGCATGAGTCACAGCTCACACCCTACTGTTTCTTTATTTCATTTCATTTGGTAAATTTTTGTTGAACAATTTATATGTGTATGATGTCTTCATCATTTAGAGAGGTATCAGGAAAAAAGGACAATCAAACATCATAAGATTAAAAAGTACCCCATCTTAGCATATACAGGCAAAAAATATTTGTAGTTCATTTCTTAATATTCTCTTATGCCCATTTAATTTCCTCAGATGTACTTTTTTCTTCTTTTCAATACTTTCCAACATGATTCCAGTGTAATATCTGTAAGCGATATAAGAATAGTAACAAAAATAAAATATATTATTTCACCCTAGTTCTGAAAAAGTGGAGGTTTAAAATATTTTTAACATATTAGTATTACATTCTAGTCCAATGTAAAGTGAAAGTGTGCAGCTCTGTTCTTTTCCTTTCTGCTGTCAAAATTGCCCTCAGCAATGTGGCACTGGCATAAAAACATATAGATAAGTGCACAGAGTAGATTTAAAATGTAGACCTACACAAACATGGCCAATTGGCTGTTGACAGACTTTCCAAAGTAATTGTTGGAGAGAGGATAATCTAACAAATGGTGTTAGAATGGATACCTATTTGCAAAAAAAAAAAAAAACCCAAACTGAACCTTGACAGTCAACCTCACACAATATACAAAAATTAAAATGGATCATAGCCAGGTGTGATGGCTCAGGCCTACAGTCTCAACTACTTGGGAGGCTGAAGCAGGTGGATTGCTTGAGATCTGGAGCTTGAGGCCAGCCTGGACAGCACAGCATGACACTCCTCATCTCAAAAAAAAAAAAAAAAAAAAAAAAAGAAAAAGAAGAAATGGATCATAGATCTAAAAATAAGAGCCAACAGTATAAAAGTTTCTACAAAAAATCATGGAAAAATCTGTATCACCCTGAATTAGGCAAAAATTTTTTATATGTGACAAAAATAAACCATTTTATCATTTGATAAATTGGATTTCATCAATATTAATCTTCTCCTCTTCAAAAGAAACTGGTAAGAAAATAAAAAGGCAAACCATAGACTGAGAGAGTATAATTGCCAAAAATATGTCTGTAAAGGACTTGTAAATAGAAAATGTAAGGATCTCTTAAAATTCAGCAAAATAAATAAACCCATAAACATATATGTATGAAAAGAAAGTACACGAAAAGACAGTCATCATGATTTATTTATAAGTATATGCACATTACAATGAGATGACACTACACATCCACTAGGATGGCTAAATCTTTTAAAAAGACAATAACAAGTGTTGATGAGGCTGTGGAGCATTTGGAACTCTGATATACTACTGGTGGAAGAACGAAACGGTGCAGTCACTCGGAAAACGGATTGGCAATTTACTATACACTTAAACATACACTTATCATACAACCCAGAAGTCCCATGACTAGTTATTTCCCAGGAGAAATTAAAACATAGTCAAAGATAGATTTTTACTCAAATACCCATAGTAATAGTAAAAAACTTGAAATAATACAAATGGCCATCACATGGTGAGTAGGCAAACAAAAGGTAATACATCAAGAATAGAATGTCATTGAGTAACAAAAAATAGCAATCTACAAATATACTCAGAAATATAATTTAATTCCAAAAGCATTATGCTAAACAAGAGTAGCCAGACACAAAATATTGTATGTTACATAATTCCATTTATATAAAATTTTAGAAAAGGCAAAAATCTAATGAAAGAAAGCAGATCAGTCTTTGCCAAGGGGCCAAGGATGGGGAAAAAATGAATGAAAAGACACATGAGAAAATTTGGGAATGATGGAAATAATTTAGGTCATGACTTTGGTGGTGGTTATACTAATATATCAAAAAACACCAACTGGAGCATTTAAAACTGGTCAATCTTATTACATGCAAATTACACCTCAATAAGTCAATTAACAATTTAAAACCTGTCCTTGTAAAGGTCGCTTGTATGAGGGATTTGTGTAAGCCTTTGAACCTCATAACAAATTGCTATTTCCCAAGAAATACAACCTGTAACCCATAAAATCTGAAATTTTAATTGGTTTCTTAACTCTTTCAGTAGCTAATAATACTTAAACTGACATATATGTTTTCTGAGAAGAATAAGTACATAGGGAATTACTTTGTTAAACCAGAGGCAGAACTTACGAATTCCCTTCTCCTTCATCAAAAACTCAGGTGCACAGTCATAGAGTAATCATAATTTTGACTCACAGAAACTTCTCATTATTGGTCCATGTATTTTCTTCTTTTATTTATTTATGTATTTGTTTTACCATGGGTCCACCACTGGCACAGAAACTGGAACACTGTAACTTCCATCTACTTATCTGATTATCTCCAATTTCAAGCCCTTATCTTAAAATCTCCCCTGCACAAAACAAGCCCCTGTCTAAAAATTTTGTGTTAATACTAAGATTTAAAAAAAAAAAAAAAAGTCATGGTATTACATTCATTTGTATTTCTGAAAACACATTGTTCTGTATTGTTCAGCTTTATTTGGTCCATGAAAAAGGATATATTCTATGCCAGTTTTGCAGATTATTTTGTACTCACTCATATTCTGCTAATTATATTTTTACTCAATATTATATCACTAAACATCCTTTATGTGGTGTACATCTGTCACTTGTTAATTTAAACTTCATCATATTTCATTGTATTATACCCAGTGGCTATTGAGAACATGTCTACTTGATTATTTTTGTAACTATCTCCTGAAAAAATATGCTGGAGTTCCTTTTGGGTAGATACCTAGTAAAATGACTTGACTATATAATGTGTTTGTAGCTCACAAAATAATTTGATTGTTTTTCAAAATGGATGTAGCAATTGACACTCTTGCCAGCAGTTGAGATATCCTGTCACTGTACATCCTCTTTAACATTTGGTATTATTAGACTTTTCCATTTTTGCATTCAGAATAAGCATTAAATATTATTTTGGTCTTGGTTGCAGAAACACTGGAAATCATTAAAGTGACATTATTTGAAGATTATATGATCAAGCATATTGAAACCACACAAAAATTTATTTGAATAAATTATTAAAATAATAACAGATTTAAGCAAGGTGATTGAATTTAAGATCAATATGCAGATGTCAATTTCGTATATAACAGAAACAAAACAAATAGCTAGAAAATTGAATTTTTAAAAATCACTTAAGTACAGCTGGCAAGGAGCACAGCTGGGAATCAAACCACATAGTCTGACTCCAAAACCTACAGCCGAACATTTTGCAAGAACATTCATTACATCTATAGCTGCTTACCCAACTAAAATAACATTCAAGAATGAGGAAACAGTAAAGATATCTTCAGAGAATCAAAAGTCCAGAGATTGGACCACTCCTAGACTCTTAGAGAACAGCAAATGACGTATGTACATTAATAAGAAGGAAGCAATGAACTTAGAAGAAACAAGATGCAAGATGCAATGTTACAAAAAACAGTAACACCACCTTGGAAATACTGATAAATTATATTGAAATCCGATAATAATACCAATATAAAGTTTACTGCAAAATAAAACTAAAATAATAGATGACATTCTCAGGGAAGATGATAGGGAGATTAGAGTCACTATGCTATACCAATGCAATGGGAGTCCACAAAGAAAGGAGAGAGAGAGAGAGAGAGAGAGAGAGAGAGAGAGAGAGAGAGAGAGAGGGAGAGAGAGAAAGGAAGGAGGGAAGGAAGGAAGGAAGGAAGGAAGGAAGGAAGGAAGGAAGGAAGGAAGGAAGGAAGGAAGGAAGGAAGGAAGGAAGGGAGGGAGGGAGGGAGGGAGGGAGGGAGGGAGGGAGGGAGGGAGGGAGGGAGGGAGGAAGGAAGGAGACATACTTTTTTAAAAGAGATAATTGTCAAACACTTCCCAAATTTGATAAAAGTTATTAATCAACAGATCCAAGAAGGTCAATGAATCCCAAGTAGTATAAACACAAAAAGAACTTCACCTAACCACATTATGGTCAATCTGCTGGAAAAAAAATAAAGAGAAAATACTGAATGAAGCAAGAGATAAATAGCTCATGTATAGGAGAACAATACAGTTGACTGAACTTCCATCAGAAACAATGGAGGCCAGAAAACAATAGAATGACACATTCAAGGTGACAAAACATAAAAACAGTTCAACCAAAGTTGAGGAACTGGTCTAGTTCATCTAAGATGTTGAATTTATGGTGTAAAGTTCATCATATATCAACATGTTTGATGCCTGTGGTAGCATCATCATATCCCCTACCTGGTTCCTGATACTGGTAATTTCTGTCTTCCCTCTTTTCATTTTTCTCAGTTTTGATAGAAGTTTATCAATTTTCCTGATTTCTTTTTAATAATTGACTTTTAAAATTGAATTTCTTTATATTTTTCCTATTTTCAATATCATTAAATCAAATTTTTAGCTTCATTTTTTTTCCCTCTGCATTCTTTGGGTTTATTTTGAACTTTATTTTTCGGTTTCTGGAGGTAGAAGCTTAAGATATTGACTTGAGTTTTTTCTTGTTTCTAATGAAAGCAGTTAGTGTTGTAAATTTTCCTCTCAGCACTGCTGTAACAGTGTCCCATTAATTTTAATATAACAGGTTTTTGGTTTCTTCAGTGCTGTATATTGTTTTATTTCATTTCAGACTTCCTCTTTGATCTGTGGTTTATTTAAAAGTTTGCTGTTTGCATTCCACTTGTTTAAAGGTTCTCTTATTATCTTTCTGTCATTGATTTCTAAATTGATTCCATCATGTCCAGAGAATAGTTCAATTCTTTTGAATTCGTTGAGCTTCATTTTATGGCTTCTCATATTCTTCAACCTGCAGATACCAACCACCTTCTCTGAAAACTCACTCTCCCCCAGGACTCCTTCCATTCTCTATTAGAAGAGCTCCTGACTGGATACTGGGTTTTTATCCCTCCACTATCATCTCACTCAGGTCAAAATAGCCTTTTCAAGTTACAAATCTTATTGCTCTTCTCAAAAGCCTTCAGTGACTCCTCATTGCTCATAAGTCTAAGCACCAACATGGTCCCCAAATACACCTAGGGGAAGACCATGGCCAGTTATGTAAAGGAGAAATGGTTTTAAGCCTGCTTGACCAGTGACAGCTCCCTCAGTCTAATCATTACTGACAGTTTGCTTCAGGGAACTTGCTACTGAAAGCCAGCCAGAAAGTGACACCCTCAGCTTTGCCATCTAGCCAGTCACTCTAGGCCACAGCCTCTGAAAGCCAGCCAATAAGCAACCATCTCACCTGAAGCCTTACATTTCTAACACCAACATCAACCCACTCCATCACCATCAATAACATATTCCCTGGAAACAATAACAACTGGCCCAAAGGCTCGATCCAAGATGAGCAGTCAGCTTTGCTCAGAGAGTTATCTGACCTATCTTGCCCTTTCTCACATAAGAATATGTACATATATGTATAGATACATATGTAAATGTTTCCTACCAAGGATGGATGGTGTTGAGAGGTGCAGCAATCTGTTTGCAAGGGGAAACTTGTCCTCAGATATAGAAAGACCGTGGCTTGTATTTTGATTGTATTATTATAAGAACATTTAGATTGCTTGGATAGGGGAAAGGGTTCTTTTGGGGATTGAGTAGTGATCCCTCCCCTCCACAGGCCCTCCACAATCTGCTTTTGTCCTTGCCAGCCTCCTCCTCAGCTACTTTCTGATTTCCACGATATTATCCAGCTATAATGAAGCACCAGCAGTTTTACAAATGGTTTATATTCCTTAATAGCCCTATAACTTTGCTCCAGCTGCCTTCTTTACTGAGAATACACTTCTGAAAGTTTCTGCCTGGATAATGTTTACTCATGTTGTGGAGATTAGTCCCAGTATAACACCACTTCAACGTTGTATTCCCAGGCTGTCCAATTCACGCATTTTTTTCTCCTTTGTGTTGTTCCCCTAGATCTTGACCATAACCATAGTATGCTATAAACCATAGTATCAGCCACATCATTTTTGGCAGTTATTTGTATTTTTCTGTATTCCTTACTAGAGTATGAAATTCTATAGGCAAAGACTCTTTCTCTCTCTCTTTAACCACAAACACCTATCAACTGAATATTTCAATGGGATTCTAAAGTGGCTTATTCATTCCTTCAGTAAACAAATTCATAGACTACAGAAATATTCTAAAAAATGTACTATGAATACAAATTCAGCAACAGTGGCTAGTGTATATTTTCTATAAAAGGTCGATGGTTTTTTGAAGTGAGATGATGTGTTTGCTAGGGGAAGTGGGAAACTTGTCCTGAGGTATATGACTTGTATTTCGATTGCATTATTGTAAGAACTTTTCGATTGCTTGGGGAGGGGAAAGGGTTCTTTTGGGAACTATACAAAGTGATTGATCCCTCTTTCTCACACACAGACAAGACAACTCCTGGAACTGGCACTGATGAAGAAGATGGCAGCAAATGGAAGACTGGAACCTAAAGGAGCCTTGAGAAGTCACAAGTTCTGTTCCAGCGAGTTGAATCAAGACTCAATTTAGAACTGGGAAGAAAGAGCTCTTCTCTTGTTATGCTCTTAGGATGCCCAATGGCTGAATTAGTAATAACAACTGGCCTGAATCCTCCTGTCAGCCTGGCATTGTCTGAATACCTGTCCATGCAGTGGAGGAAGAAATTGTTCTCTGCTTAAACATCATTGAGAGCTGTATACTTATCTACCAACTTCCAAGCTACAGTTTAAGTTGGAAGAACATAGGTAAAAGACAATACCACCTTTCAGCTGTAATTGCAAGAGTTATCATTACTAATCACCATCTATCAAGAATGCAGCTAATTTTTGATACTATACAGGCTCTGCTTATTTTTATTCTTTTTTCTTTCTTTATTATACTTTAAGTTCTGGGATACATGTACAGAATGTGCAGATTTGTTACATAGGTATACATGTGCCATGGTGGTTTGCTCCACCCATCAACCCATCATCTATGGGTTGATTAGGTGTTTCTCCTAATGTTATCCCTCCCCTAGCCCCGCAACCACTGATAGGCCCCAGTGTGTGATGTTCCCCTCTCTGTGTCCATGTGTTCTCGTTGTTTAACTCCCACTTATGAGTGAGAACATGCGATGTTTGGTTTTCTATTCCTGTGTTAGTTTGCTAAGAATGATGGTTTCCAGTTTCATCCATGTCCCTTCAAAGGACATGAACTCATCCTTTTTCATTGCTGCATAGTATTTCATGGCGTATATGTGCCACATTTTCTTTATCCAGTCTTTTTTTCAAGTGACATTGACATTGGTCTGTTTAAATAAATTAACTTATATACCCATTGAGCTGATTCAATTCTTAGAAACAATAAGTCTACATACCACCTCGAAGAGAGTAAGATGGAGTAGCAGATCCTTCTGCTTGTTAGGGGGAAATGAATTCAGAAAGCATAATGATATGGTTAGACTTTGTGTCACCACCAAAATCTTATCTTGAATTGTAATCTCCATAATCCCCACAATCTCCACATATCAAGGGAGAGACCAGAAGGGGGTAATTGAATCATGGAGGCAGTTTTCCCCATGATGTTCTTGTGACAGTGAGTGAGTTCTCATGAGATCTAATGGTTTTATATAAGGTTCTTTCCCCTTCACTCTGCAATTCTCCATCCTGCCGCCTTGTGAAGAAGGTGCCTTGCTTCTCCTTTACCTTCCACCATGATTGTAAGTTTCCTGAGGCCTCCCTAGCCATGTTGTACTGTGAATCAATTAAATCTGTTTCCTTTATAAATTACCCAGTCTCAGGTATTCTTTACAGCAGTATGAAAACTGACTAATATACATATATAAATACGTACACACATAGATACAAATATATATGTATGAATATAGGTATATAAATGCCTGCATATAAAGTGATAATTACTCTAAAATAAGCAAGGTGAGTGCTGTTGAAGGGATACAGATCAGGAAGCAATTGATTTTTTTCAGAAAGGAATCAATTTTTCAAAAAGGAAGTTGGCATTTAAATTTAGTATTCAAGAATTGTTAGGCATATACTTGCACTGTGGGAGAGAGATTTCTCACTGGAGGCAGAACCATGTAAAAAGGTAGGATAAGTTGAGTAATGTGTAGTTCTTCACATGTTTAGAGTACTGAGTATATAGAGAGCAGTGATGAGACGTAAATTAGAGAGGTAAGACCCCAAGTGAAGCGCCACTTGTATCTCATTATAAAGAATACTATGGGGACCCCACAGGTTGCAAGCAGAGGAGAAACCTCATAAGATTTTACTTTTAGAAGATCACTATGCTCTCCAAATCAACATGCACATTTAACGGGTCTCCATTATAACCCAGAGAGTAGGGACTCCTGTCCTTTAAAAAAATAATAATTGCTGCACTCTAGCACTTCAGAGAAATTTTCCAAGCCTCCTTATTCCCTTACTTCCTGCCCAAGTTTGTTTGTCCTATCCTAGATTCTCGGTTTTTTGTTCTGTTTTTTTAGACAGAGTCTCACTTCGTCACCCAGGCTGGAGTGCAGTGGCATGATCTCAGCTCACGGCAACCTCCGCCTCCTGGGTTCAAGCGATTCTCCTGCCTCAGCCTCCTGAGTAGCTAGGATTACAGGCACGGACCACCACCCCCGGCTAATTTTTGCATTTTTAGTAGAGAGATGAGGTTTCACCATTTTGGTCAGGCTGGTCTCGAGAACTCCTGACCTCAGGTGATCTACCTGCCTCAGCCTCCCAAAGTGCTGGGATTACAGGAATGAGCCACTGTGCCTGGCCCAGTTTTATGTCCTTTTACCAAGTTGTCTCCTTTTAGTTGTCTTTTCTTTGTCCTCTCAGGTTAATGTTGTTATTAGACTGACAGGATGTCCACTTTTGACTTATGCTCTCAATATCTCCTCAGAGCCACATTCTGCAACCCATGGCCCTGTTGCATCCCATTTAAGGGTTGCTGGAAACCAACTCATATACAGGCCATAAGCTTGTCCAATGAATGCAAATACACATCAGCACTGAGACTGATTGAAGAAGAAGAAGACTGATGACAAGTAAAGTAACTTCTATATTTGATTTGTACTGAGTTATTATTATATCTCCCAGAGAAACATTCAAAGTCAATATTATTATTATCATTTCCTTTTTACAGTTTAGGAAACTGAGGCCCAGAGAGGTTAAATAAGTTGTCCAATAGTAAGTAAATGTATAGCTGGGATTTGAAAAATTGTCTAGTTAGTAGATTCTCAGCTTCGATGCTGCATTTGGAGGAGAGTATAGCAAAGATCCAGGGAAGAAGAGATGGTTTGATTGAGACCATGGGAGAGGGAATGGAAAGGAAAGAAGCTTTCCCTAAAAAATCATTATTGGTTATATGTAGAACCTAGTGCCCCTCCTCCTGATGGTAAGACAATTTCAGGGAATGGTCTAAGAGAATAGATGGCCCTGGATCTCACCAGGATCAGACAGACATAACAACAGGGTAAAGCTCACCTATAATTCAAAGAGCAGCTGGCAGTAAGCTTTTCAGTGAAAATAAGAGCAATAGTGTTTTAAAGTCTCAGACAACTGTTAGACCTCACTTCTCTCTTATCCATTTCTCCTCAACAAGCAGAAAGATTTCTCTAAAGCATAACAATGATCATTCCACTCCTCTGCTTAGAACTTTTCAGTGTCACCCCCAGGACCTTAGGACCAGCTGCAAACTTATGAGTGTGGCCTAGACTCAGATTCTCAAAATTAAATGTGCATAGAAATAGCTTTAGAACCTTGTGATGCAGAGTCTGATTCAGGGGGTCTAATGTGAAATCTGAGATACTGTAGTTCTAACTAGTCCCATGCTGCTGCTTCTCATACACACTTTTGAAGCAGCTACATTGTCTAGGGTATAAACCCAGGGTTCGTCGTCATCCACCAGGGACATTTAGGACAGCAACACAGACAAGGAGTTTAGGAGTAGAGGTTTAATAAGCAGAAGAGAAGAGAAAGAGAAACAGCTTCCTCTATAGAGAAAGGGGTCTCTGAGCAGAAAGGACTGGCTTGCAGCAAATGCACTGAATTTTATAGTCCAGTGTGAGAAGGCAGTGTCTGATTTACATAGGGCTTATAGATTGTTTCGATCAGGTATGATGTTTACCTAGCACACGGGGAAGTCTGGTCACCCCACACTAATCTTATTATGCTAGTGGGCTTTTCCAGTTGATCTCTGCCATCTTGTCTGCTCCTTACAATACACGTGGCTGGCAGAGAAAGGGAGATGGAGCCGCCATCTTGAAAGTATCTAGTCCTTAGTTCCTGCTGGCATTCACTGGTGCAAACTCCCAGTTTGCTTGTCAATGTCTGCAGCTCAACTTTACAGGCTGCTCTTTGTTAGAAAATGGGGCTGCTTTTCTTTAAAAATAAAAGCCTTACTGAGGACTCCCATACCCTTGCTATCTGCTTAAGTGATTTCTTCTTAATGCCTATATCACTTTGACTATCGGGGTCAATAGTGCTTCAACCTAATTCCAGCCCACCTCTGTAGCTTTATCTATGGACACTGTCCCTTACAGTCCACCCATACTGGTGGACTCCTTATCCCATGGATGCACCCAGCTCTTTCCTGTCTTCATGCCTTTCTTACTCCCTCTACCTGGTACTTTCTTCATCTAGCTCCTTCACCTTCATCTTCATCTTCTGGCGTCATCTCACACACCTTCAGGCTTCAGTTTAAATGTTACTCTTTCCAGGAAGCATTCTCATTTATCTAAAGCTAAATTGAGACACATTCTTTAGCTCCAAAGTACCCTGTACTTACCACTTATTGAGCTGAATTACAATGGCCTGTTTACTGATATATCTCCATTTTCTGTGTTATCTGTGATGTGTCATCTCCATGTAATTTGTCTCTCATCCTCAGTTCCTAGAAGAGTACCTGGTACATGATTGGTACACAATAAGTATGTGTTGAATGAATAAAATGGAAGGATAAATGTGTGTTTTTAATTGAGTTTTTCTTCACCTAAGGGCCTGTTCTGGGGCGGTGACCAGGCTCCCAGAGATAGAAAAAAATGACACCACTCTGGATAGGGCTGTAGTCCTAATGGTAAAAGTTTATCTTCAGAGCTACTATTAGAAACCTAGTAGTATGAACTGGATGGAGTCCAGTTCTTATCCTAGGTCATCTTGATATAGAGGAGAGGCTTGAAGAAAACCTTGGATAGAGACCACTATGGTGAATGATCCTTATGGGAAATCTAGACACCGTCTGGTTTGAAGGATAATGTCTTAGTAATATCCACAGGTCAGGAACCTTAAAAGGTTGGGATGTGTCCCACCTCTATCTGGGTTGATACTGGATACTTTAGGTTCCATTTCTATAGGAAAGGGCATCAGAGGACCTGCTAGAAGATCTAAAAGGGCTTGGGCAGAGGGAATAAGTTTGGGTAGGAGGAAGAATTAAGATTAATTCCTAATTTTTAAAAGCTCTCCTGGAAGGATTTTCTAACTAATAAAAGTGCCCACAAAAGGCATGGGATGCAGAGTGAGAAAAGCCACTTGCTTAAGAGTATAAATAAATTCTACTGTGGGTGGGAAATGTTTAATTAGAGAGTTTCAACCTTCAAAATGTAAATGAAGACAAAGAAAGAGAAAGGGGGAGTTTACATCATATAAGTAGTTACCTGTGCCTAGCAAATATCTGGCACAAGAGAAGTGCTCATTAAATAATTCTTGAATTAAATATAAGTGACAGAAATCTTGGCAATATTAGATTTTTCTTTATTTCTATTTTAAAAAATCATTTAGGTTAAATAAAATACTAGAATTCTCTCAGGAAATAAAGATAATTAATTTGACCTATTCAGAATTAAATAATTCTTATTTTTACAGTATTAGAGTCTATAACTATTATCTCATTTAGATTTTCATAAAGAATCTAGAAAGTAGATTGTATTAGGGTTCTCTAGAGGGACATAACTAATAGGATATGTATATCATATATAGATATGTATCATATATACGTATACATATAAAGGGGAGTTATATATATGTAAATGGGAGTTCATTAAATATTTACCCACATGATCACACGGTCCCACAATAGGCTGTCTGCAAGCTGAGGAAAAAGGAGAGCTAGCCCAGGTCCCAAGGCTGAAGAACTTGGAGTCTGATGTTAGAGGGCAGGAAGCATCGAGCACAGGAGAAAAATGTAGGTTGGGGGGCTAGGCCAGTCTAGCCTTTCCACGTTTTCTTCTGCCTGCTTTATATCCTGGCCTTGTTGGGAGCTGATTAGGTGGTGCCCACCCAGATTAAGGGTGGGTCTGCCTTTCCCAGCCCACTGACTCAAATATTAATCTCCTTTGGCAGCACCCTCACAGACACACCCAGAATCACTACTTTGTATCTTTCAATACAATCAAGTTGATGCTCAGTATGAACCATCACATAGATTGACCTGGCATAGGCCTAGTTTTAGGTTTTAACATATTTAAATTTATTTTCTAAAGTTACACAGCTAAAGACAAAAATACAACTGAAACACAGGTATTTCCGATCCAAGACTGTCCTGCTCCGACTGTTTCATGCCACTCCTTATTTCCTTGATCTAGAAACAGTTTATGGCTACAGTATGCTAGTTCAGTATGCTGGACTAAATGCTATGGCCTGTATTGAAAGATGGTCTGTGATACAGCTTTATGAAATTCATTATTGAATCTAGAGATGCGGTTGAAGATATTGTTCATTAGTTTTCACTGAACATTTCTGTCTGAGTCACTTACACTTTTCTGAGCATTTTAGTCATTTTGACTGCAAGGATTTATCAAAATTATATTCTTGTAATGCTGTTGGAACTCTGAGAGTCTTGTATACAAATTTTCTCCACTCTTGCAGTAAGAAATATTGGACATTTATGGAGACCAACTTTCCATTAAACTTATGCCTGCTTTATGTCATATTTGTACTCATGTTTACTGTCCTGTCTCACCCATATTTTATTTAATATTACCTATTTTTATTTTCTGGTATTTTATCTAATCTTATAATCTACTGAGATTTTTTCAGTAACAAGCAAATTATAGATAAATACATCATTTTATAAATATTTATTATGAATCTCTAAATGTTCATCAAGTATTTGATTATCAGATAAAGTCATCTTTAAAATTATTCTATGAAGTGTTTTAAAAATTTATTTCTTTACTGATACACATTGAATATACATATCGGGGGGGTACATGTGATAATTTCATACATTTGTATAATCAATTTAGGTTAATTGGGATATTCACATGAAGTGTTTTATCAAAAACAAACAAAAAACAAAAAACATGTCAATCCCTGGGATTGAAGGATTCTGTCTTTTATGTGTTTTTGCAGACATAAAACTATTTTCTGTGTTTTTGCATACACAAAAATTATATGGAATATTACATTGAGATATGTGGCCTCGTTTAGGATGTTAATTTCCAGTAGACTTATGAATAATTACACACAAAAATAAATTGCTACTATTAAAGGAACAATTCTAAGGTCTAATATTTTGGCAAAAGTTAATCACTTTCTTTATATTGGATTAAACATCTGACTAATGTTAATTATTGAGAGCCAATAGTGAGAATGTTTCATTAACTGAGTTATCGCCCACACACTTAAATTGCTAGAATCAAATGGTATCAATTTAGTGGTGACTTACAAATCTGTGCTTGTCCTTGGTAAGATTTAACCTGAGTCATATATCTTTGCCTATATATTCATATTGACTAATTCAAGTCATCATTTGGGAGATCATTAGATTTTGTCATGATCTACATATTTGGATGAATATCTCACATTAATTAGCAGAGTCTATCTGTATTATGGAGTCCTGCTATATGTTGAAATATCATACATGACACCTTAGAAATCTCACTACTGAAAATGTCTTTTATTCTGTAATTTAACCTTCACTGAATTCAGTTTACATTTATTTATTCATAATTCAGCAAACTTTATTGCATATGATAGTGATATAGTTGAGCTCTCATGTTGAATTGTAACCCCCAGTGCTGGAAGTGGAGCCTGGTGGGAGGTGTTTGGGGGTGTATTCCTCATGACTTGGTGTTGTTTTCATGGTAGTGAGTTCTGCCAAGATGTGGCCATTTAAAAGTATGCACAACCCACCCCCACCCCTTGCTCCTGCTTTTGCCATGTGACATGCCTGTTCCACATGTCATGATTGAAAGATCCCTGAGCCTTCAGCAGAAGCTGAGCAGATACCAGCACCATGCTTCCTATATAACTATATAGCCTGCAGAACTGTGAGCCAGTTAAACCTTTGTGTAAAAAATAAATCACCCAGTCTCAGCGGTTTTTTTTTTTTACCGTGGCAGTGCGAGAATGGGCCAATACAGATGGGCAAGATATTAAGCTAAGCAATTTTTAAATTGAGAAAAGTTAGTAGACAGAACCTTCCTTTGCAACATAAAGGGAAAGCTAGCTTAATGAACAGATTATTTCATATATTGATAAATTGGTAAGTCTAAGAGAGGTATGGTTAAATTGTTGTAGGAGAAAGATGAGATTTTTTTTATTCCAACCTATATAAGCAAGGAAGGATTCCCTGAAGCGGTGGCATCTATAGTAAATACTGAAAAGATATCCAGAACTTCAATAGCTTAAGAAGCAAGAATAGGTGAGGGGACATCATGAATAAAGACAGTGTTTTTGGAATGGCAAGGGGACAATGACAATTGTTACTATCACTCTACTACTATTACTACTAACGTTACTATCAATACTACTTGACTACTATTACTATTAGATGCCAGTTATGGAGAGCCAGGAACTGTCCCCTTTACAACTATATGGAGCTACATGGGACTTTCTGCTGCTGAAGTAAGCACACTGCCTTGGAATCTCATAGGTAAGTCTGTCAAACTCTGTCTATCCAGGGGCCCTTTCACATCTTGTATGGATCATGTGCATGCATGTAAATTTCCAGCCCTCAGCTCATATCAATTTCTCTGAACTCTTCTTCATAAGAATATTCAGCATCTTATATTTTGGGTTAGTTAATTCTTTTAATCTTAGTTCAAATAGGGACACTATTAAGTGCTAGGATCAAACAATGGATAAGCTATCAAAGATAGACATGAACAAACAAATAAAAGAAGAAACAACAAGCATTCTCTGGTCATAGCTTCATAAACAAGAGTGAAGTGGAAGTAGTGGAAGCGGCATATTTTAATCTACAGCAGAAAAGGCCAACCTCCAGCACTTAAGCCCCATAGGCTTTCCTTGCTTTCTTCCCACAAACATACAGTTCTTCTCAATGATAGTTTCAGACTTACATGAACAAAACTAACTCAGTTATAGAGGAAGGGAGAAGACAGAAAATAGAATCTTAGTAGCCAAACATAGGATTCATCAACCTGGCATTCTTTACTGAAGTCTACTTCTACAAAAGAGAAGGAGGATGGGAGTTAAATAAAGCTTGGCATTTTCTGGTTTGGGAATGTGGTGGTATCTGGTGAGAGCCCAAGTCTCTTTTCCCTCATCAACCCCTACTCCACCAGTAAGGAGTGGATGAATGGGTCAAATGCAAGGAAATTGCAAAAGAGTGGTGATATTATCTGGAAATGTTCTCACCTCTATGAAGCAGATGAGGTAAGTTGAGTGTAGGGCTGCTCTTATCAGAATCTGCTTCTTGTGGAGAAGACTCAAGATAAAAAGAATATTCCAAGGCTAGAACTCTGAGTGAAAGTCTTGTTTTCTTTGATTCACCTTGACATCATTGAAGAGGGCATTATATGTGAACCTCTGAATAACAGGGGCCTTCTTGGGTTCTGGTCGAGCTCACTAGCTAAGATAAGACTTATGTTTTTGGAGATGAGGAGGATGTGGGGCAAGAGCCTTATGATAAAACAGTTTTTTTCTTGCTTCATCTTCAAAACACCATGTCATGTCTTCTTCAGAAGCTTCATGAGAGGTTAGGATCTAAAGAGTTTAGAGGTCCAGGTTTCCAGCCAAATTCCAATTCATTGTCAAGTGATTCTCCAAAGTGGCTGAGAAAGATATAACACATGTACCATTGGAGGCAGCGCAAAGGAAAAAAAGAAACACAGGTTTCTGGTGCAGGTCATAGTCCCTCTCTGGGGGGAAAACAAGGTAGTCTTATAGCATAATCTTCCCATCAAAAAAAATCTAATAATGATTTATAATAAAGCAATAATAATCAGTATAAATATTATTATGAATAATATTACTTTTATAAATTTTTATTATGAATTATAATACATCAAGCACAGATACATCATTACACAACTCTATCGACAGCCACTTTGGACTAAATTATTTTTTCATTAGCTGAGAATACTCTAGTTGCACCATCAAAATGGACATTGAAAACAGTGGAATAAAGGCAAGTCAACTCATCAGAAAGGTGTCCAGTCTCTAGGGCTTCTTGGTTTTCAGCAGCAATTCTGAAAACTTTCATTTGGAATCAATTGTTTGACAGTTAATAAAGAACCTTGATGACTAATCCATTTGAGGAGCTTAGTGACAAACCCAGATGCTCAAGAGGGGGAGTTAATAGCTCCCTGGGCAGTTCTGACTTAAAGGTCAATGTATTCAGCATCCAACTTTGAAGTTACCGATATGTAACCAGAATATTCTCACTTTTAAGTTATGGAGAATCACCAGACCTAGAGAACCTTAAAGATTCACTTGGGAAAGATTGCTAGAGCTAAAACAAATGCACCCAAAAGAAACCATTAACACATAGACACAGCATGATGGAAGAGATAGAATGTGAGCTCTGGGGAAGACATACCTATTTGGGAATCCCCACCCTTTTATATACTAACTATGTCGCCTTGGGCATGTCATGTAATCTCTTGAGCCCTGATTTCATCATTGTAAAAATAGATATAATAATCATTGCCTTGTGTGGTAGATTGCAAAAATGATTACAGTTTTCCATCCCTCTCTGTATTCATAGTATTTTTGCAATGCTACTTTCCAGCACCTTCTATTAAGAGGTAGAGTCTATGTCTGCCTTGGGATTCTGGTTGGCCTTTGACTTGTTTAGACATTAGAATTCAGAGAAAGACACTTTGTGCCAGTTCTGAGCCCAAACCTTGAAGGACATGTATCCTTCTGCTTACCCTCTTGGATCTCTGCTTCAACTATGGGAAAATATCTGGACTACCCTGGTGGAGGATGAGAGACATGTGCCCCAGTCATCTCTGTTGCACCACTGGTTGACAGCTAACTATGTGTTAAATACATGAAAGAGGCCATTTGTTTTGGCTATATGTTGCTGCAACCAACCCCAAAATTCAGTGACATTGAAAAAAAAAATCTTTTACAACTACGAGTGTTGATTTTGTCTGGGTTCTTCTTCTGTTCCATATTATGTTGGCTGGGATGGCAGTCATTTGAGAGCTCTTCTTGACTGGAACAACCTAGATGGCTCACTCACATGTCTGGATGTCAGGTGCCTCAGTAGAGAAGGTCAAGATGCTGGAATAGCAAGGTATCTATCATTTCCTCTCTTCTCTTCTGTCCTCTTCTCTCCCCTCCTCTTCTCCTTTCTCCTGTTCTTCCCCCTCTTCTCTTTTCCTCTCCTCTCCTCTATTCTCCTCTCTGCTTCCTCTTCTTCTTCCTCTCCCCTCTCTTCTTCCTCTCTGTCTCTTCTCTCTTTCTCTTTCTCGCACCTCTCAAGGCCTCTCCTTTTGAATATTCTGTTGTATCTCCACATTATCTTTACAGTATGATAGCTAAACTTCTTACCAGCTCAGGATTCTCAAAAAAGCAAACGTCAAAGTGTTCAGGCTTTCTTAAGCTTACTTCAAATTTGCACAGTCACTTCTTCTGCACTTTATTGGTTAAAGTAAGTCACATGGCCAGCCCAGATTGGGTGTGAGAGGGAACTGCAGAAGGGCATGGATATCAGGAAGCATAGTTCATTGAAGTCCATCTTTGAAGTCTAGCTGCCATGCCACTTTAGACTAGCCAGCTCTAGCCTACTTGTCAGCTAACCTGAAACACAGGAGTAAATCCAACCAAGATCAGCCAAGGCTAATCCAGACTAGAACAGTTCAGTTGAGCTCAACAAAATGTGCTAACTCACAGAATTGCGAGCTCAGTATGGTGGTTGTTATGCAGCAATTTCTAACTTATACATTTTATGTGGTAGGTCAAAATATAAGGAATATAAATATAAGAAAATATAAGGAATAGAAAGCACTTATAGCCTGTCTTATATATACTGGGCACTTTAAAATATTAATTATAATATTAAATATATGAGCAGTCATGAAGACAATAATCATTTAGCATGACAATATTTAATTTAGAGAAAAATTTCTCCCTAAGACAATGTTGAAAGACTTCATTTGTGTTACTGTTTGTTTTTGGAGCCAGGGTCTCATTCTATTGCCCAGGCTGGAGTGCAATGGTGCGATCATGGCTCACTGCAGCCTTGAACTCCTGGGGTCAAGTGATCCTCCTGTCTCAGTCTGTTGAGTAACTGGGCCCACAAGGTCTTTCCACCCTGCCTAGTTACTTTTTAAATTTTTTTTGTAGTGACAGGATCTCACCATGTTGCCCCTGTTGGTCCCGAACTCCTGGGCTCAAGCAATTCTTTCACCTAGGCCTCCCAAAGTGGAAAGACTTCATTTAGAATCAAGTCACTACTTTAATGACCATAAAATCCCCTTATGGAGTACTATTCAGCACTGGAATTCCTAATCACCTATGTAGTCAAGAAATTATTGATCACTTACTGTGTATTAGGAGCTAAATCATTGTTAATCCTACGTATGGATTTATTATGAATATATTGTACCTATTTTTTTTTTAATAGATGAAGACACTGAGGGTTTCTGAGACTTACTCAAGGCTACAGAGAGGAAAAAAAGGTAGAACCAGGATTTGAACCTGATGCATTAAACTTCCCAAAGCACACTTTTCCCATTATTCTGTGACACTATGCTGGCTTCAGTTTAGCTCTGCTAACCCTGAGATGAAATGATTTGACTAAGAAAGAGTAGAGGGAGAAGGAAGAAAAGACAGTCAAAGACAAACCCATAGAGAACAGGCCACACATGGGCTCATTCTCTTACCCTCAAAACTGTTTTGTGTTTCTGTTAATGACCTTTCCATCCTTCTAAACATCATGTTTGGAAATCAGAAATTTTCTCTGACAACATGTTCTTTCTCACTCCAGCGTGTCTGTTTTTGTCCTTTTCAATTATGTCACTGAAATAGTTCCCATTATATTCCCTTCCCTCCTTTTTCTATTGTGTAATACTTCAGATTCAATTACCTCTAACTGCAGTAGTTGCAAGAGCCACCTAATGTATCTCTCCATCTCCAGTTACTCCTATTGTGAATCAACATGCATGGAGCTTCCAGAAGATCACTAAGAAGAACAGAGCTAATGAAGCCACTCCCCTGATCTAAATCATCAGTGCCTCCCAATGTCTACAGAACAAAGTTCAAATGCCATAGCTGGTATTTTCTGTTTTATACCTGGTAACATTTTAATTTTCCAGCTGTTTGTTTTAGTTACCTTTGTATTCTCTGTGGCTATACAAAATTCTACTTTCTGGTGTTCCCTGCACCTCAGTAATCAGGCATTCCATCAACAAATTGTATTGAGGGCTTACTATAAACCCAGCACTGTTGCATAGACTAAGAATACAAAGGTGAACAAAGAAGTCATCACTCTTGCCCTAAGAGGCTTTCAATTTAGTAGAGAAAACAAAGATTAATAAAATTGAAAACATCAAGAGCAAAGTTTATGACTACTACACAAAGTGAAAAATAAAAAATAATAAAAAAAAAAAAAAGAATCCCATAAACATGCAAGAGAATATTGATCCAGGTTTGATGGGTCAGAGAAACCTCTAAGCTGAAGTTAATAGGATGAGGAGGAGTTAGCCAGGTACTAATGGTGGGCAGAAATATTTCAGCAAGAAATAATAAAATATATGAAGTCCCCAAACTGTAAAAGAGCAAGGATATCTGGGAAACTGTTTGACCTTGGAAACATTTTTGAGTTGTAGTTTCCTTGTCTATAAAGTGAGTATATTGATATCTATCTTCAATTATTGTGAAGAGAAGTGAGTGGAATAAGAATTTCACATGTTATGTGAAGTATCTAGCAGAGGTATTGTATATTATAGTTGATGAATAAACAATACTTTCCCCTAAAAGTATGTGTGTATTATCTCTTTCTAATTCCACTGTAAATCTCCTGAGGGCATGTCTATGTCTTTCACTTATGAAATCCAAACATCCCAGTTTCCAGGAGACTTTGATCTTAAATACCATCATTTTATCAGTCCTGTCCAAAATGCAATGGTTTTCAGGGCCTTAGCCTGACCACCTCTTCTCAAGATGGTCTTTGTTTACCTCCAAAATCCCATAAGTTCCTCTGGAGCTGTCAAGCACAGCCCTTTGAATCTCTGCTTCAGCCCCTGCTGAGGGTTTCACCACTGCCAAGGTTAGGTGTTTCTAGGACTCTGCTGCTATGAGCTTGTAAACCTTCCTGGAGACCATGTTGAGTTCTTATGGTGGCCAGGCTAGAAGGTGCTCTGGGGCAGGATATCGAGGAAGAGGCTCCCTCCTCTTGCCCACTCAGGGCTATACTTGAGCTCTTAGGCTGCAAAATAAAAGTGCTTGTGGCCTGAATTTCACCAGACTTTGTAGGTACTCAGTCCTTTCTTCTGTGCAGGAAGAAGTTAACATGATGATATGATTTGACTCTGTCCCCATCTAAATCTTGAATGGGTAGCTCCCATAATTCCCACATGTCATGGGAGGGACCCAGTAGGAGGTAACTGAATTATGGTGGTGGATCTTTCCCATACTGTTCTCATAATAGTGAATAAGTCTCACAAAATCTGATGGTTTTATAAAGAGGAGTTCCCCTGCACATGCTCTCTCTCTCTTGTTTGCCACCTTGTAAGATGTGGCTTTGCTCCTCCTCTGCCTTCTACTATGACTGTGAGACCTCCTCAGCCATGTGGAACTGTGAGTCCATTAAAACTCTTTTTGTTTATAAATTACCCAATCTTGGGTATGTCTATTAGCAGCATGAGAACAGACTAATACACATGTCATTTCTTTTTTCTCTGTATTACCTTTCTTACCTCTCTTTGAAGCTCCTGAAAGTTAAAAAAAAAAAAAAAAGTACTCTTTTTTTTTTTTGAGACGGAGTCTGGCTCTGTTGCCCAGGCTGGAGTGCAGTGGCCAGATCTCAGCTCACTGCAAGCCCCGCCTCCCAGGTTCACGCCATTCTCCTGCCTCAGCCTCCCGAGTAGCTGGGAGTACAGGCGCCCGCCACCTCGCCCGGCTAATTTTTTTTTGTATTTTAGTAGAGACGGGGTTTCACCGTGTTAGAAAAAAGTACTCTTATAACAACAAAAGCATTCTATTGAATTTATGCTAACAACCATATGAGTTAACTTGTCCACTTGCTCTAAAAACAGTCTCAGAAACCCCTTTTGCACATATTAGAGCACTCAGTATATGAGTATGTGTAATTCCTAGTGATTGGAAACTGTGCTTCAAATAAATACTGGATAATCAAATAAATGAAAAAATACCTAAACCAAAACCCTGCATATACATAACAGAAATTCAATGTTTATTAAAATGCTGGCTATAAGACTGAACAACTTTACAAACATATCTGGTACTAAAAATGTGTAAAATACAACACTTGTTCTTAGAAAACTTTCTGGTGTACTGCAGAGTTTCTGAACCTCAACACTACTAATATTTTTAGTCTGGGGACTGCCTGAACACTGAAGGATTTTAACAGCATCTCTTGCCTACACCCACTAGATGCCAATTCCCTTAAATTGTGACAACTAAAAAAATTATCCCAGACATTGACAAATGTCCACTAAAATTAAGAGCTGGAAAGCTCTAGAATCAAACTGTGACTGTGGCACCAATCTTGATGATTTGGGAGAAGTCATTTTATCTTTATGAACTGGGTATGGCAGAATTGTTGTAAGGATTAAATAAAATAATATGTAAAATTTTCTAGAACACGGTAAGTTGTAAATACATTTAAAGTCCTTAAGTTATCATTAATATAAATGAAACATTTACAAAAGAAATCAAGATTACAAAAAGTTAAGCTACTTTTTAAACAGGATGTTTTCTAACATCACTTTTCAATGCCCCTGAACCCAATATTGTATTTTTATATGTAGCAGAAAGTCGATAAATATTTATTGAATTGAACATAACTGTTAAGTTTCATAACACAGTAGGATTTCAAAGGTACAGAAATAGATTAGTGACCTATTAGAGATAGTAGAGACAGTGAAATAAATTAAGCATTAATATAGAAAGTGTATGTTTACAAAAAATCACAGATTTCACTCATTTCAGCCTGGTTTGAACTTCAACTATGCTTCTCCGTGGCCTTAGAAGGTAACGACTTCTGTGAGTGTCAGTTTCATCGTCTGTAAAGTGAGGATAATAATACTTATAACCCTCTTATAAAGTGCTATTAAGAACAATATATATAGGTTAAAAATCGACAGTATAAATCGACTGACTGTAAAAGTGTGTTATATCAAAGCTCTCTATTCTGTCACATTTCCATGAGTCTGTTAGTCTGTCAGTATCAAGCTATTTTGATTACTATAGATCTGTGGTATATTGTGAAATAGGTAGTGTAATGTCTCTAGCTTTTCTTTTGTCTTTTTTTTTTTTTTTTTTTGCTCAATATTGCTTTGGCTATTTAGTTTTCTGGGACTGAATATAAATTTGAGGTTTGTTTTTTCCATATGTGTGGAAAAAGTCACTGGAATTTTGATAGGGATTGCATTGAATCTGTAGATCACTTTGGGTAGTATGAATATTTTTTAAATATTAATTATTTCAAACCATAAATATGGAATATCCACACATTTCCATTCAATTGTTTTTAGACAAAGGTACTAAAAGCAACAATGGGGAAAGGATAATCTCTTCAATAAATTGCTTTGGAAAAACAATATCCATAGGCAGAAGAATGCAATTCAACCCTCTTCTCACACCATATGCAAAAATCAATTCAAAATGAATTAAATAATTAAATTCTGGATACCCTATTTATGCTGATGTGATTATTATGTATTGTATGCCTATGTCAAAATATCTTATATACCCCATAAATATGTATACCTACTAGGTACTCACAAAAATTAAAAAGTAAAAAAATAAATAAATAAGACTGAAATGAAAGATATGAAATTATGAAACTACTAGGAGAAAATATATGAGAAAATCTCTGTCACAGTTGTCTGGGCAATGATTTTTTGGATATGAACCCAAAAGCACAGGCAGCAAAAGCAAAACCAGACAAATAAAATTATATCAAAACTAAAAAGCTTCTGCACAGTGAAGGAAATAATCAACACAGTAAAAAGACAACCTTCAAAATTAAAGAGAATATTTGTAAGTCATATATCTCATAAAGAGTTAATATATAAGAAACTCAAAAATTCAATACCAAAAAAACAAATAGTTCAATTTAGAATTGGGCAAAGGACCTGAATAGACAGTTCTCAAACAAACAAACAAACAAAAACATACAAGTATCTGAAAAGGTGCTCAACATCACAAGTCCTCAGGGAAATGAAAATTAAAACTACAATGAGATATCACCTCATACCTGTTAGAATGACCATTGTCAAAAAGACAAAAAATAACAAGTGTTGGTGAAGATGTGGAGAAAAGAGAACACTGGCACTCTATTGGTGGGAATGTAAAATAGTACAGCTGTTATAGAAAACAGTATAGAGGATCATCTAAAAGTAAATGTAGGACTACTATATGATCTATCAATCCCACTACTGAGTTTATAGCCAAAGGAAATAAAATTAGTTCGTTAAGGGAATATCTGCACTCCCATATTCATTGCAGCATTCTTTATAGTAGCCAAGATATGGAATCAGTTAAGCATCTATCAGTGGATGAACGGATTTTTTAAATGTTGTATATACATAATGGAACACTGTTCAGTCTTAAAAATGAAGGAAATTCTGTCGTTTGTGACAATATAGAAGAATCTGAAGGACATTGTGCTAAGTGAAATAAGCCAGGCACAGAAGAAAGACAAATACCACATAGTGTCACTTATGTGGAATGTTAGAAAGGCAAATTCATAGAAATAGAGAGTAGAGTGGTTTTACCAGAACCTGTGGGACAGGGGGATTGAGGAGATGTTGGTCAAAGGATACAAAATTTTAATTAGACAGGAGGAAGAAGTGTAAGGGATCTACTGTACAATATAGTGACTATAATTAATAAATGTATTGTGCACTTGAAAATTGCTGAAAGAGCAGATTTTAAATGTTCTTGCAAAAAACGCTAGTGAAGTAATGCATGTGTTAATTAGCTTGATTTAGCCATGCCACAGAGTATACATATTTCAAACAATCATGTTGTACACTATGAATATGTACAATTTTATTTGTCAATTAAAAAAATGGGTGTAGCAAACCACCATGGAACATGTATACCTATGTAACAAAATTGCACGTTCTGCACATGGACCCCAGAACTTAAAGTACAATAATAATTTAAAAAGTTAACAATTAAAATGATAGTATAGAGCTGACATGCTATAAATAATAATGGCCATGGCTATTAAAATGTGTTGCTATTTAAATTATTTTTAGATGTTGTTGAATATATATTATTCTTTTAATTCTGTTTTAAGTGCGCTTGAAAATTAGAACTCACTCAAGAAATTCACTCCATGAGTCACTTATGAAAACTTTTGGTCTCAGATAATCGATTAGAATACCCTCAACATATATAGCACTGAGAGTCGGGAGCATCCTTCGAGTGAAAGGGCAGGGGAGTGACAAGCTGTCAAGGAAGGTTAGTAAAAGATTTATAATTCTTGGCAGCAACTTGCATAGCAGTCTTGGCAACAAGTACCCGATATTAGGATGTAGCCCTGCCTTCCAGGGGGGAGATGGGATTTGCTTTCAGGGGTCGATCCAATTACTTTCCTAACCTTGCTTGAAAAAAAATGAAGGAGTTATTCCTACAGTTTCATCAAGACTAGCCTTCATCCATCAGATTATTTTAGTGGGCATGTGGATGAACAGCTGTAGTTGGGAATCTGAAGCCTCCTGGAAAATAAATACCAAAAGTTTCCTTGAGAATGAATGAAACTGGAATCTGAAGTTTTCCCTATTAACTTTTGATTCTACAGAAGCAAGTGACTACCGTAACTGTGGAGAAGTATGAGCCTTGAATGGAACTCTCTTAGGTCTCAGAAGGGGGCAGATTTTTGTCTATAAAGAGCATAGACAAATATAAGATTTTAGACTTTACAGTGGTGCTCAATCCTGGACAAAGTTCTTATTTGGTGTGTGTATGTGACACAGAGACAGGCAGAGAGAGAAGGAGAGAGTAAGAAAGAGAAATATTGAAAGGGGAGAGGAAAGGAATGTCCTCTAAGCTCAAGCATTTCACCTTGAAGAAGGACACAAATGTGGCTGCTCTTAGACTCTGGAACAAGGACAAGCCCTGCAGATGAGCCAGATTCTTAGAGTCAGGTAGATCTGAATTAATATCCTATTTCTATTAGAATCATACTTTTTATTGCTTCCTAGCAGCGTGACTCAGAGGTAGATAACCTCTATTACTTACTTCATTATACAAAAAATGAGGGTAATAATAACTACCTGAAGGGCTACTTAGACTTAAATCTGTTGCTGATGAGGATGCTGATGAGACAATACTCAAAGAGTGTTACGAAGAGAAGCTTCCAGCTGCTTTCTGACCTAGGAGGAAAATGAGCTTGGATCTTCAGCTGCTGCATAATGTTCAATAAACACAGAGGTTAAACAAATATAATGTAAAACTATCTCTATGGTCCCAGGGAGAGCATATGAATAATTTGTGCTTACCAAAACATGTGCTTTCCTAATACTGTTTTCATATTCTGAGACATTCCCTACAGTAACTATAGGGCCTAGAAATTTAAAAATATCCTAGAAGAAGGGAGATTTAGAATCTACCACCATTCCCTTGTAAGGGTCAACATGATAAGAATTTCTCTGTTGTATTAGAATGGTCCAAATATGGTCAATTAGAAAAAAAAATGAACTCCACAGTCCCAACTGGGGAGTTGGAACGCAATAAGTATGAGTTGCTCATACATGTTCAGCATCAGGGCGTAGAGTTTCACATTATGCAGAATAGCCTGGAGGCTCATCTGGACGATAGCTTGGCACTACACTTTGAGAGTCGTTACTAAGCATGCAAGTGATGACAGTCACTCCATTGTTGGAATCAGAAGAAAGAGGATGAGCCCAGGCATCAATACAGCAACAGCCCGGATGAAGCCAGACCCATGGGACTACAAAGAAAGCCACAGTTAGCGGACATATAAGACTTCACTGATTCTTCTGCCTTGTCTTTGTAACAGACTGGGCATTTGGGGGTGAACAAGCTCCCAGGGTAACTGGAAAATTCAGAGTGTGGATGATGCTCAATTGGTATCAGCTACTAGACTGTCTGCGAACAAAGCCTAGTGGAGGTTCAAGTGCCTATTAGGAAAAGTAAAATGGGTGCATTGATATTCATACTTCTAGTAATAAGATGGTTCAACTAGGTGCACAGATATTGTGTATAAAGTACCTGGCCATTGTATGTGTGAGATACATTGTAGACATTTATATTAGTACTGCTGGTAGTAGTAGTAATTGTGGGTATCCTTGAAAATGACTTATTTATTTCAGTCTTAGAATTAAGGAAGAAGTGAAGCCGAGAGACTTAACTGACAGGGATGCCATCATTTCTTATAGTTAATAGTTGAAAGTCAATTTCCCCAAGGATATTAAAATTCCTTTTCTGTACTGTCAATCAGTGGCAAACATTAGAAGTAGTGAATAAGGGTAGATTGGTAGAGAACAGGAAATTCTAGCTTTGGGTTAAAGTCCTGACTACCTATCACAGTATTATGGGGGTGATGAGGATAGATAGTGCTTTCTTTCATGTGGAATTAATCTTTTCCACTTTCTTAGTGCAGTATTATTCAGCTATAGTACAACAAGAAACAATAATAAATGCAGTCAATATTTGATTATCAACTAGAAGCTGAGCACCATACTAAATGTTTTAAATGGATTTTTTCACTTAAATAATTACAACAATTTCATAAGATGGAGAATATTATTTGCTCTGTTTCGGGTGAGGGAATTGCAGACTAGGGAGATTTATAGACATGCCCCATGTTAGGCAGATAGCAAGTAGTTGAGCCAGGATTTGGACCCAGGGTACCTGACTCACTGCTGAAGCTCCTAACCAATACGAAGTGTATTCCCCTACGTTGAAAGTATAGTGGATTTGTTGTTAAAAGCCCTAGGTTTGAAGTTTAACCAGGAGCTCTTGGAATAAGTGAGCTTAAATTCCCTAAGCCTCAGTTTTATGTTTTATGCCTGGAAATAAGAAATAGCATATAAACATGCACTTAACCTATCTGAATGTAAACTTTCCTGGCTATAAAATTGATAATAACACCTCCTTGTCTCCTTCTTTTCCTCCCCTCCTTCTTGAAACATTTGTTATTACCAAGGTTGAGTCCATTACCTTAAAAACTCACAGTTAATGAGGTAAAAAGGCTTATGTCACACATGTGATAACATATGGGACATACAGTGACAAAAAAGAGTGACCAATTGTCTCTGGGTTGGAAAGCAGGGAGGAGGTAGTCAAAATCAACACACACAATCAGTAGAATATCTAAACACTAGCAATAAACTATCTGAAAAGGAAATCAAGAGAACAATCCCATTTACAATAGCAACAAAAACACTTAGGAATATATTTAACCAAGGAGGTAAAAGACCTGTATACTGAAAATTGTAAAAGGTTGATGAAAGAAGTTGAAGAAGATACAAATAAGCAAAAAGATATCTCACATTCACGGATTGGAAGGAATAATATTGTTAAAATATCCATACTACCCAAAGCAGTTCACAAATTCCATGTAACCCCTATCAAAATTCCAATGTCGTTTTTCATAGAAATGGAAAAAGAAACTTTAAAATCCATATGTAATCACCAAAAACCCAAATAAGTAAAGAAAATCATGAGCAAAAAGAACAAAGCTGCAGGTATCACACTACCTGTTTTCAAACTGTAATACGAGGTTACAGTTATTAAAACAGCATGGTATGGCAAAAAAAATAGATACATCAATCAATAGAACAGAATAGAGAGCCCAGAAATAAATATGGGTTTATGCATGGTACATATGGTCTATCAACTTTCAAGAAAGGTGTCAAGAATACTCAATGGGAAAAGGATAGTCTCTTCAGTAAATACTGTTGGGAAAACTGGATTTCCATGTGCTAAAGAATGAAATTGTATTCTTATCTCACACCATATAGAAAAATCAACTCAAAATGAATTAAAGACTTAAATGTAAGTACTAGGAAATTTAAAACTTCAAGAAGAAAACATAGGGGATAAACTACATAACATTGGTCTAGGTAATGCTTTTCTTTTGGATTTGACCCCAAAAGGGCAAGCAACAAAAGCAAAAATAGACAAATGAGATTACATCAAACTCAAAATCTTCTACATAGCAAAGGAAATAACCTTGTGCAAAGACAACCTACAGACTGAGAGAAAATATTTGTAAGCCATACATCCAATAAGGGGTTAATATCCAAAATATATAAGGAACACAAACAACTCAATAGCAAGAAAACAAAATGCCCAACTGAAAAGTGGTCAAGGGACCTGAATAGACATTTCTCAGAAAAAGACATACAAACAGCAAACAGATGTATGAAAAAAAAATGCTTAACATTGGTAGTAATTAGGAAAACATAAATTAAAACAACAATGAGATGGCATCTTACAGCTGTCAGAATGACTAAAATCAAAAAGATGAAAGATAAGTGTTGGCAAGGATGTGAAGAAAAGGGAACCCTTATACACTGCAAACAGTAAAGTCAATTAGTACAGTTATTAGGGAAAACTCTATGGAAGTTCTTCAAAAAACTAAAAATAGGATTGCCATATGATCCAGCAACCTTCCTTATGTATATTTATCCAAAAGATTTGAAAACAGTTTGTTTTAGAGATGGCTGCACCCCATATTCACTGAAGTACTATTTGTTAAGAAATCAACCTACGTACTATTTATTAAGAAATCAACATTAATCAACCTAATCAAATATTTTTTCTCAATCTGTAGGTTGCCTTTGCACGCTGCTATTTCCATTGCTATGTAGAAGATTTTGTTTGGTGTAGTATATATAGACAATACATGCATTACGTATATATACTTTTTTAATCCATTTATGAATAAAGTATTGAATAGTACCCATGAATAGATAAAGAATATGTAGTATAGGCTGGATGCAGTGGCTCATGCCTGTAATCCTAACACTTTGGAAGGTGAACGCAGGCAGATCACTTGAGGTCAGGAGTTTGAGAATAGCACGGCCAACACGGCAAAACTCCGTCTCTACTAAAAGTACAAAAATTAGCCAGGAATGATGGTGCGTGCCTGTAGTCCTAGCTACTTGGGAGGTTGAGGCACAAAAATTGCTTGAACCTGGGAAGCGGAGGTTGCAGTGAGCTGAGATTGTGCCACTGCACTCCAGCCTGGGTGACAAAATGAGATTGTCTCAACAACAACAACAACAACAAATATATATATACACACACACATACACACACACACAATGGAATACTATTCAGTCTTAAAAAAAGAAAATTTTATCATTTCTGATGACATGGATGGAATTGAAGAGCATTCTTTTGAGTGAAATAAGTCAAGGATAAAAAGACAAACACTGCATGATGTAAGTGTGAAATATAAAATAATCAAACTCATAGAAGCAGAGAGTAGAGTGCTGATTACAGAGGCTGTGGGGTGGGAAGAATGGGAAGGTGATAGTCAAATGTTATAAAATCTCTGTCAGACAGTAGAAATACTTTGTTTTAAGATCTATAGCACATTATAGTAAATACAGTTAACAATAGAGTATTAGTCACTTCAAAAGTGCTAAGAGAGTAAATTTCAAATGTTCTTGTCACAAAAAAAGTTAAGCATTTGACATGATCGTTATGTTAACTAGCTTGATTCAAGTATTCCATATTATATTCACAAATCATAATATCATTTTGTACAATATAAGCATATGCAATTATAAATTGTAGATTAAAATATATTTTAATGTTAAAGAAGAAAGGGAGATTCAGACCCGTTGACTTTTGATCCCAGGTTGTCTGGCTTTGAATCTCACACTCGTTGTTCTGATTTTAACAAATATTTTAGCTCTATCCTAACATGGTGACCATTGCCATTCACCCTAATTTACTCAATGAGTATATTCATAATAAAAATATCAATAACAATTATTTACTTGATGAAAAATTATATTTGGTTGGTAGGATGTAAACAGAAAGAAGTTGCATACTTTCTTACTTCAACTCCTATAAAACCACTTTGTTGAATTGCTTGCCCCTGCCCCTCGATAAACTATGGGTCAATCTAATAGCATAGGTTTCCAGTTATGTTACTTCCTGTCCCTCAGAACGCTAAGCTTCAAGATAAAGTTTACATTTTCTGTTTTGGATAATTTTTAAAGAATTACTGGGAAAAAACACATGGGATGATGAGCTCTGTTTCTTGGATAGAATTCTCATTCTGATTGTTCGGCCAAAGACACTGCCATACTTATATCTTGTAAGTAATAGGTATAGTGGACATGCCAGAGGAAATAAGAGTTGTTATTTCCACCTTATTGGTTTTCAATGGCCTACCAGCTCTTCTACTCTAGTGAGCTAAGCTGGAACATTTAGTACTGTCCCCACAGGCTTCTTTTGTTCTTACCTCTAAAAAAGCCTCCCCTTCCATGCTTTCCTTCCCCGGGCTCTTCCCTAGCCCTACCTTTTCTAAAAAGGCATCTTCATAAGTTATGTTACTATAGCTGACATATGGGGCAAGAGAGAGACAGAATAAATGTGTTTTATAAGAAAGAAAAGCGAAAGTGGTTCCTTTCCCCTTTCCCGTGGAAACTTTCAACTCCAGCTACGGTGGGCCCCAATTATCATGCCCAAAGGGTCTCAATATGTACCCTGACTCTGAAGGCTCTGATGCAGTCTCAAGAACTCTGGTTTCCTGGGCCTATCCCTTTGGACAATAATGTTTGAAAGGAGAGTTCTTGGGTTCTCCCCAGAAATTAAAACTTGATGACCCATATGTGGAAGCCCTTAAGTAATGGTATAGAATTCAATCTATGGGCCAGATGGTAGCCACATCACACTGGATTTTTAACAAAAGTTTGGAAATTCCTAGAGACCTGTTGAATGGCTTTGACCAAAATGCTGATAATGATATGGACAATGAAATCCAGGCTGAGGTGTCTCAAATGGAGATAAAGAACTTGTTGGGAATTGGAGCAAAGGTGACTCTTACTATGTTTTAGCAAAGAGACTGATGGTCTTTTGCCCCTGCCCTGGAGATTTGTGGGACTTTGAACTTGAGAGAGATGATTTAGGGTATCTGGCAGAAGAAATGTATAAGCAGCAAAGCATTCAAAAGGTGACTTGGGTGCTGTTAAAGGCATTAGTTTTGTAAGGGAATTAGAGCATAAAAGTTCAGAAAATTTGTAGCCTGACAATGTATTAGAAAAAAAATTCCATTTTCTGAGGAGAAATTCAAGCCAGCTGCAGAAATTTGTATAAGCAAGAGGAGCTGAATGTTAATCCCTAAAACAATGGGGAAAATGTCTCCAGGGCATGTCGGAGGTCTTCATGGCAGCCCCTCACATCACAGACCCAGGGCCTAGGAGGAAAAATTGGTTTCCTGGGCTGGGCCCAGGGTCCCCCTGCTGTGTGCAGCCTAGAGACTGGCTTACCCGAGTCCCAGCCACTCCAACTGTGACTAAAAGGCAATGAGGTACAGCTCAGGCCATCGCTTCACAGGGTGGAAACCCCAAGCCTCGGCAACTTCCACGTGGTGTTGAACCTGTGGGTGCATGGAAATTAAAAGTTGAGGTTTGGGAACTTCCACTTAAATTTCAGATTTGGAAATTCCTCGATGTCCAGGCAGAGGTTTGCTGCAGGGCCAGGATGCTCATAGAGATCCTCTGCTACGGCAGTGTGGAAGGGAAATGTGGAATGGGTGCCCCCACACAGAGTCCCTACTGGGGCGCTGTCTAGTGAAGCTGTGAGAAGAAGAAATAACAGATCCAGTGACAGCTTGCACCGTGCCCCTGGAAAAGCCACAGACACTCAATGTTAGCCTGTGAAAGCAGCCAGGAGAGGGGCTGTACCTTGCAAAGCCACAGGGGCAAAGCTGCCCAAGACTGTGGGAACCCACTGCTTGCATCACTGTGACTTGGATGTGAGACATGGAATCAAAGGAGATCATTTTGGATTTTTAAGATTTGACTGCCCTGCTGGATTTCAGACTGGCACACGGCCTTTAGCTCCTTTGTTTTGGCCATTTTCTCCCATTTGGAATGGGTATATTTATCCAATGCCTGTACCCTCATTATATCCAGGTAGTAACTAACTTGCTTTTGATTTTACAGGCTCATAAGTAGAAGAGTCTTGCCTTATCTTACATGAGACTTTGGTCTGTGGACTTTTGAGTTAATGCTGAAATGAGTTAAGACTTTGGGGGAATGTTGGGAAGGCATGATTGGTTTTGAAATGTGAGAACATGAAATTTGGGAGGGACCGGGGCAGAATGGTATAGATTGCCTTTGTCCCTACTCAAATCTCATCTTGAATTGTATCTCCCACAATGCCCACATGTTGTGGGAGGGACCCGGTGGGAGGTAATTGAATTTTGAGTGCTATTCTCATGATAGTAAATAAGTCTCACGAAATCTGATGGTTTTACAAAGGGGAGTTTCCTTCACAAGCTCCCTTCTCTTTACTGCCACCATGTAAGATGTGACTTGCTCCTCCTTGCCTTCCACCATGATTGTGAGGCCTCCCCAGCCATGTGGAATGGTGAGTCCATTAAACCTCTTTTTTATTATAAATTACCCAGTCTCGGGTATGTCTTTATTAGCAGCATAAAAATAGACTAACACAGAGGGAAAGTATTACATGATACTGCTTTGTTGGGAAGTACAGCCCCAGAGCAGCAAGAGTAAAGCAAACATAAAATGAGGCAAGCGAGGAAGAGAAGCAAAGTAAAATAAATTGCCATGCTTGCCATTGTTCCATGACAAGTCTTACAGAGACCCAGCCCATCATTTCTCAGGCAGCTCTTCTTGGCCACACAGTGTGCCTCCTATATGGCAGAAAGTCATGTTTGGTATAATCCAATGAAGAGGAAGAAAGACATGTTTATCTTCTAGTTTCTTTTCATATTCTTTCTCCTTCTAATCAAAGTATGCTCACAAGTACATAACTCCCCAGAACCGCCTGCCCTCTCTGAAAGCTGCTGTTCCATAGCACTGTGTTTCATCTAAGTCTTGGACTATGGTGAGGGGAGCAGTGTGTGTCTAGTCTTGAGCATCGGGAGAAATATACAGAGTCAGTTGCCAAGTTGTCATCTAAGGCTAAGCAAGACACCAAGGTTTGGGGGCACAGATGAAGCTAAAGAAATCTAAAAAGGGTGTTTTCAAATTAAAGAATGAATAGATGCCTAGGATATTGGAAAAAAAGAATGAATGGGATGTTTCAAGCAATAAAAAGAGTAATTAAAATGATAATAATAATTGTTGGAATTTATTGTTGTGCCAGGCACATTTGCGAATGGTAACTAGTCCAGAATGTCTACAGATAAAGTCACATTGGAGGTAGCTGAAGCACAGCTAGCATCAGACAATGAAGGGATCTGAATGACATGGTAAGAAGCTGGAAGCAAAGACTATACCAGGTATACCAGTCCAGCAATGTCATAATAACGGAAGCTAACCCTTGTAAAGATCTCATCATGTTCCAGAGAGAGGGAGAGCCAGAATTTGGATACACATCGAATGACTCTAAAAGGCATAACCGTAATTCCTGTACTAAATGTATGTAGTGTATTGAAACTTGGCAAACTCAGGCTACTGGCAGGGTCAGATGACGAGGCCCTTTCAGAGGCCATTTTTCAATGTTGAATCTATTTACCCAGATGTCAGTGTTTTCTCCGGTAACTGTTGGGGAAAATGTTGCAGTAAAAGCTTGCCACCTGTTAATTACTGCACAAAAACAGCAGGGTCCAAAGTCATTATTGTGTGTCCCTAATAATTACAGCCACACAATGGTGAAGGGTCCTCTTGGATCCTTTTGCACACAAATGTGCAGGCCTAAACGCCAGGTAGGTAATGACGATTTACAAGAATAATAATAAATGCCAGTGGGGGCACAGGTAATTAAGAGATGTAGGCTGCAGACAATGTACTCTGAGCAAGTCTGGAAACAGACCAGGAGAAATGGGGGAAGCTTCCATCTAATCTGAATTGCATCTGAAAAGACTGACCAGCATGTCCATTAAGTACAATTTTCTTAATGCATAAAGAGGGAAGCAGATGTTAAGATTCGAGTGGATAAATTAGCAAATACCATTGCCAGCATGGGAAAAAGGCTTACAGTCCATCTTTGGTTGAATGTGCAGACATGAAATGAGCATGACTTGGAACAAGAAATAGAGGTGAATGTAATGCCATAAACCAACAGCTGATGGAAATAATGAGGATGGCTACAGACATCTGCACTGCTGGAATGAAAACTAAAAATCAAATTAAAAAAATTTCCAAATTTCATTTAGAATTTGGCGTGTTAGAGATCCAATAAGACAATGAGCCATTCAGAATTTCAGAATGTCCAGACCCAGCCCAATTGATGCCAATACTTTGGCTTTGGTTTATACATTTTAAAATCAAACGTATTGGATCACACCAGACTTCATTTTGCCTTTTGACAGATGTGCCCAAAATTTGCAACCTAAATACATCATGAGAAACCTGCGGGAAAAACCCGAAGTGTCCTTTTTAAATTAATAATTTTAAATGAACTTTTTTTAGTCAGTTAAAAAGGAAACATTGTTATGAACTTACTGTAATCTAGATCTTAAGGCCAAAATTTTGCACATAGCTTTTCATGTAATCTTTTGCACAGAGCTTTAAATCTGTATCATTATTTCCACAGTGTAAGTCAGAAAACAGGCTTATAGAGGATAAATGGGAACAAGCAAACAAACAAAAAACTTCCTCAGTTTAGTAACGGTTGAGATGCAAATGTACATCTTTACATCCTGTAAACTTATTTTCTTTCTACCACATTATATTCCCTTCCTAAATTCCTCTCCCAGGCATGTAAGTACTGATAAGTTTGAAAAACATCTAGTACCAGGCATTCAAACCTCTCTGCATCATTCTTCTTTCGACAATATCTTTCTGCCTAAACAATGCTTTTACCAACTGCTATGCTTCAATTGTTTCTTTTGTTCTTAATTAATAATTTTAGATTTATAAAACCATTTTGAAGACAGTTCAAAGGGTCCCCATATACTACAGATTCAGTTACCCCTGTTATTAATGTCTTTGATTATTATAGTACGTTTGGCCTGATTAATGAACGAATATTGATATGTAATTGTTACCAGAGTCCATACTTTATACTTCCTCAGTTTTTCCTTTATTAAGTTTTATGTCCTTTCTTAAGGTCTAGGGTACCATCTTGGTTATCGTTAACACTTAGTAGTCAGCTCTCCTTAGGCTCATCTTTGTTGTAGTAGTTCATCAGATTTTTCTTGGTTTTGGTGACTGTGACAGTTTTGGTGATTACTGGTCATGTATTTTACAGAATGCTCCTCAGTGGGGACTTGCGTTGTTGTTGATATAATTTACATGACGTAAAATTCAACCTTTTAAAGTACATAATTCAGTGATTTTCAGGATATTCACAATGTTGTACAACCACGAGCATTATCTAATTATAGAACATTTTCATTATTGCAAAAAGAAACCCTGTACCAATTAGTAACCACTCCCCATTTCCTCCTCCTCACAGCCCTTGGCAACCACTAAACTACTTTCTGTCTCTATGGATTTGACTATTCTGGACATTTAATATAAATAGAATCATACAGTATGTGGACTTCTGTGTCTAACTTCTGTCACTTGGCATAACATTGTAAAGGTTCACTATGTTATAGCCTATACTTTATTTCTTTCTATAACTGAATATCTCATTGTATGAATATACCACACTTTGCTTGTACAGTCTTGTTGATAGACATGTGGATCGTTTGCACTTTTTAGTTATGATGAATATGCTGCTAGAACATTCACATACAAGTTTTTGTGTGTATACATACTTTTATTTACATTGAGTATATTTCTATGAGTAGGTTTGTTTGGTTATATGCTAACTCTATGTTTAAATTTTCTATGACTTGCTAAACTGTTTTTCAAGTAACTCCTCCATTTTATAATCCCAACAACACTATATGAGACTTTCAACTTCTTCACATCATCTTCAACACTTGGTACTATCTGCTTTTTAAGTATAGGATCCTAGGATGAAGTGGTATCTCTTTATATGCTCTTTAAAAATTATGTGTCTCTTTTGATTGACAAACCTTTTATATATCTATCATGCACAATTCTCTCTCTGTCTTTGGCTATGGATAATTAAATTATAATGTGACGGGATGTGGTGCTCTTTAATTCTATCCTACCTGGAGTATGTTTAGCTTCCTAGATGTGTCAATTAATGTTTTTCATCAAATTTAGTGAATTTTGACCATCATGTATATTGTGTTCTCTCTCTTTTCTCCTACAAGGACTCCTATTATGCATATTTTTGTAGACTTAATGATGTTTCCTAGATCTTGAAGTCTCTATTCAGTTTTGTTTCTCACATCGTTTTTTCTGCTCTAGATTGGATAATTTCAATGGACTTATCTTTGTTTTGCCAAGTCTTCCATCTACTGCTCAGATCTGCTGGTGAACTTCTGTAATGAGTTTTGTCACTTTTCAACTCCAGGTTCTCCATTTGTTTCCTTTTATAATTTCTATCTATGGATGTACTATATAGTTCAAACACCCTTCTTCTGGTTTCCTTTTGCTCCTTGTCCATCAGTTCTTTTAGGTCTTTGAACATATTTAAAATAACTCTAGTAAAATATTTTTGTATTGTCTAATGTCTGGGCTTCTTCCGAGACAGTTTCTATTGACTGCTTTTCTCCCCTGTGTATGGGCTGTATTTTCTTGTTTCCTCATATGTTTTATAATATTATGTTGAGATTTGGACATCTTTAATACTGTAATGTGGCAACACTAGCAATCACATTCTCTTTTCCCCAGGGTTTCCTGTTGCTATTGTTGTTGTTTTGGTAGTTTCTTTGAAGGAATTATATAGTTTATACTTTTGTTATATGTGGCTAGTGATTGGACAGAGATTTTCTTGAACTCCTGAAAACTGTAAGTCTCCCAGTCTTTTCCAAAGGAATCTGTATGCTTGTTAGGATACAACTTCAATACTCATCATACGTTTTACAGCTCTCATAGTCTTCAGTTCCTGTTTAGACGAAGCCTCAAAATTAGTTAAAGATGACTGCTTTGGGCCTTCTGAGGTCTTTCCTAAGCATGTGCATAACCCTGTATGTGTGCTCAGCCCTATAAATGCATATGGCCTTCTAGTTTTATGTAAACATGTTGGAGCTTTTCAAAGCCATTTCTGCACAACTCACCCCCAAGCTTCTCCTTTTGAATGTTTTTGGTCAGCCTATTTCCACAACTATAACCACTTCAGGAAGCTGTGATATTAAACAATTACCATTGATTGTTTTTGACAAATGTCCCTGGAGAAAAGACTCTTCACACTGGCCAAGCTTCAGGTCTGGTCGAATAAAGATGGCATTATCTTACAGAAAACCACTGAACAAGTCAAATAATGTCTATTCTCTTGAAGGTAGGTTTTGAAATAACCCCAAACATATTCTTCTCTGTCCAGTGGCTTCCAGGCTTCTGTTTTTTACTGCAATCATTGGCTTTTGTTTTTAAAGTCTACCATGTTTCAGGGTAGGAGGAAATGGAAACAGAGCAAGTTCAAATGCCAAAAACCCATTATTCTTACTGATATTTAGCTTTTTTCTAAATATATGTTTTTCTGACTTCTTCAAGTCTCTGACTAACATCTAGAGTTCTGAAAAAGTTTGTTTTGACATTTTTTTTTGGGCCAGTATTCTCATTTCATTTATGGAGGAGAGGATTTTTCAGAGGTCTTTATTTAGAATTACATTTCCCTGAATTCACATTTTGCCTCTACATAGTTGTGTGTTCTTACGTAAAATAGTTAGCTTCACTATCATAGTTTTTCTCATCTACAAAGAGAAATGATAATAACACATGCCCACAAAGCTTGCAAGGTCTGGGAAAAAGTAAAGCCTCAATGTATGCCACCAACTCTGCCACTCATTCCATTTATGGATAGCTCTGAATTTTCAAAAGTTCTATTAGGCTAAAATCAGTTGTCTAGCCACTTCTATCTTTATGGTCTCAATTTGGTTGTCTGGGTCCATAAAAACCACATATCCTCTGTTTTTCATGTAAAAATATGACTCTAAAGTTAAAAAAAGATTTACATTTATGCATTTAGAAATCAAACATCCCAAGCTTGTTTATCCAGCTGTTCTTCATAAAATATTGCATTGCAGCTATAATTTGTCCCTCTCTCATAAAATATGTGGCAAGCCCATGATGCAGGAGCATATCAGCAGCAGTGTCATCCAGCCGGTTCTTATTCACTTTGTAGTTGATGAAACCCTCCAAGTTGTTTTATAAAAGCAACTGTCAAGCTAAGTCTCACCTAACTGTTCCTTGTGAGATTTTATTTTAACCTATAGGCAGAGTTTAATATTTATTTCTAGTTTCATGCAGCTTGTTTCAGTTTGCTGTTCTAGTGTGTGAAAATTCTCTTTCACATGTTGGCTATGTCATCCAACACATTAACAAATACCTCCACTTTGTACCTTTAGAAGCCTGAGTAAGTGTCTATGTCTCTTCTCACAGAGGAGATAAAAATATTGAACATGTGGACAATTATAGCAAAGCCTGTGTTTCAATGATCACCCCAACTTCACTTCTATCCCTAACGTTTCCTGCTGACAGAAACCCCATTAAACAACACTCTTAGTTATTATTTTTTAACCCACCATGATCCCACCTTAATATATTCTCAGTCGTCTCACATTTTTATAGCATAGCCTTCGAGCGTAGATATTAAGAACATAGACTCACTTAAAGCCAAAACATTGGTGGTAGAGAAAAGAACAGGACTGTCACCAGTCTCTCTTATTTGGTATCCAAGAGAGGCAGAAAGATTCCTTAGAGGTAGCATGGGCTCTTGAATCAGATAGACTTGAGTTTGAAACTCAGCTTCCCCATTTCTAATGGTATAGCTTTGAATTTCTGCTGTCTCATTTGTACAATGAGGATAATTATGCCTCACTGGGAGATACAGCTATAGGGAGAAGACAGAACTATAGTGAGAAGCAAATAGAATTTTTTCCTGTATCCATCCTGACATTTCCCATCCTCCCTACATTCCCATATTAGTTATCCTCCAAACTTGCATAATTTTCTCACTTATCTTGTTTATTATCTGCCTGTATCCTTCATAGCCGAAAGCTCCACAAGAGTAAGGATTTTGTTCATTTCCTTATTCACTGTATCTCCAATGCTAAAAACAGTCTCAGTTATTTGTTGAGTGAATTAATGAATAAAAGGAAGAACAAATACATGCATAATGTATGTTTAAAGTGCTTTTACAGAGACTGGTACTTATAAGGCACTCAGTAAATTCCAGCACCCCTATCCATCCCACAGCCAGGGATGAAGACAAAAGACAGAGGAATATTTTGAGAGAAGATAAATTTTTGTTTTCTCTGGCTTTTGACTAAAATTCCAGGCTCAGTCCTTAATGTCCACACCTTCTTTTGTTGTAAGAGACTCACTGGAATGGTTGGTAAATAAAGAATGATGTATTAGTTTTCATATTTCTATAAAGAACTGCCTGAGACTGGGTGATTTATGAAGGAAAGAGGTTTAATTGACTCACAGTTCAGCATGTCTGAGGACACCCCAGGAGACTTACAATCATGGCAGAAGGTGAAGGGGCAGCAAGGCACCTTCTTCACAAGCCAGTAAGAAGGAGAGTGCTGAGCTAAGCGGGAAGAGCCCATTATAAAACCATCAGATCTCACGAGAGCTCACTCACACTCATGAGAACAGCATGAGGGAACTACCCCCCGATCCAGTTACCTCCACCTGGTCTCTCCCTTGACACATGGGGATTATGGGGGTTATATTTCAAGATGAAATTTGGGTGGGGACACACAGTCCAACCATATCAAATGAGAATGCATAAAATAATGTCATATAAAGTAGGTAACTAAATCCAAGTTGTTTCATTAAGGTGTCTATGTCTGAAATGAGGACTAGATATCATCACATACTGTGATCAGAATGACTCTTTATAGATATTAGGGAAAGAACACCATGACACCCATAGTCTAATGACGACTGAATATTTGTTCACAAATTCATTAAATAAACCTCTATTGAGCATCTATAATGTTACAGTTGCTGAAGATGCAATTGTAAACAAAGAAAGACATAGTTCTTCATCTCAAAATACTCACTGTCTCATTGGGTAAAGAGAATTTAAAAAAAATTACACAAATTATTTGTGAACTACAGTAATGAAAAATGTAAGGAAGGAAACTAGAGTAGACAATACCAATGTATAACAAGGGACTTAACCAAGTCGGTTGAGTCAAGGAAGGTTGATGTTAAAAATGACATTGTCTTTGTTCATGTGGATTATTAACCTAAAGCAGGGGTCAGAAAATCTTGTTCTATGGAACAAATCCAATCTTGATTTTATAAATGAAATTTTTTAAAACACAGCCACTGTCCTTTATATATATATTATCTATGGCTGCTTTTATGTTACAAGGCTTAGCAGCTGTGATACCAACTATAGTCCCATAAGCCTAAACTATTTACTATTTTTCTCTGTATAGAAAATGTTTGCCAACTCTTGATATAAATAAATAAAAATTAGAGATAATTTTGTAACTATAAACTACCTTAGATACATTATTAAAATAACAATGGCAAAAATAACTTACATATATTTTTAATAGTTTTTAATGCAATTTCAACTGCATCATCCTATTTAATCTTCACAACAAAACTGTATGGATGATATTTTCATCTATTTTTGATGGGTAAGGAAAGGAGCGTTCCTGCAGTCCATACAGCTCAGTGACATCAAAACTCAAATCCAGCCTTTGTCTTTCACTCCTATAACAGAGTCTGCAAACACATGGTCTGCAGGTTATTTCCCACCTGTGGACATGTTTTCTTTGCCCAAATGATGGATGTTGCATGACAAAACTGTAAGCTAACGTTTTTAAATTATGGAAATTTCATATTAAAGTCATATTTTGAGATTTTTTCTTGGACAAGTGGAAATTATAATCTTTTGGGATCTGAATTGCTACTTGACAATTACTATGAGCAGAGGCCCCTAAAATCATGACATTTACTCTTCAGTGTCTTTCTATGGTTGTTGGTTTGCATAGTGTTATAGTTTGTCTGTGTCCCCACCCAAATCTCATCTTAAATGGTAGCTCCCATAATTCCCATGTGTTGTGGCAGAGACCTGGTGGGAGATAACTGAATCATGGGGGCAGTTCCCCCATACTGTTCTTGCAGTAGTGAATACATCTCACGAGATTTGATGGTTTTATAAGGGAAACCCCTTTCACTTGGCTCTCTTTCACTCTTTGCCTGCCACCATGTAAGATGTGCCTTTCACCTTCTGCCATGATTGTGAGGCCTCCCTAGCCATGTAGAACTGTGAGTCTATTAAGCCTCTTTTCCTTCATAAATTACCCAGTCTCGGGTATATCTTTATCAGCAGTGTGAAAATGAACTAATACACACGGTGTCCATAATTTTCCCCTTCTTGTGTCCATTCCACTTTGCAACGAGACTGTAGCATTTCTCATCAAGAGGTTAGACCAATGTATTCATCCTTTTTCTCTACACTGGTCTTCTGATTTAGTTTGATCAATAAAATGTGGCAGAAGTGATGTTAAAACAGGTCTGAATATAGCCTCAAGAGGCCTTATACACTTCCAGACAAAGTAACTTGGAAATTTATTCAATCTCCATTTGAACAATAGGCTTGCCTGCTGGAAGCTGAGAAAGCATACGGACCAGAGACAAGCCATTCCAATGTGAAGTCATCAGTCTTTACCCAGCCAACCATCAACTGGCAGCAGACCTGAGAATGAGATAGGCCAAATGCAGAGCTGCCCAACTGAGACCAACCCAAATTATTGAGCCAAAGGGTCATAAGCCAAATTAATGGTCATTTTAAATCTCTATATTTGGAAATGCATTGTTACGTAGGAACAGCCAATACAATACTCCAATTTATTGTCTCCCTTCACTGAGTTTAATTGTATAATTCGGTTTATCACTATATTTACATTATTTTCTTGGAGTACAAAACTGTTTTTTAATGTCCTAAGTCTACCAAAAGTCAGAGAAAATTTAACTAAAAGGAACATGAAAATTTTCATATTTCTAGCCTTCTTTACATAATTGTTTTGCCTGCTTGTCCTCTGTTAGCATGTCAGTCTTCAGCTCTGCTAATACCCACAATTAACAAATAGCAGATCTATTTTGCTGCAGGTTTTTAAGACTTGTAACTCTGACCTAGAATGCCCATATGATTTGGGTGTCTGCTCCTACCTTTCAAATATTTGAGGAATTAATTTTCTTAGAAATAAGGGAGAAAAATCAATGCTACATTGTTCCATTCATCTGCACAAATTTTCCTTTCTTCTTTCTTTCCTTTTTTCTGTTTTTCTTTCTTTTTCTCTAGTGGGAGCGACCAACCCCAAGACTGCTAAGAATACCTCATTTAAGATTTGCTGCAAAAAGTGAGGTGGTTTCCTTATCTCTACATTGCAGGTGCTGAACACATCTTCGTTATTCTAAGAGCTTCATAAAAGTAACTTTCTCTGGTCAGCCAAAAAACTTCAAAACCAATAATATAAAACAGGTTCAAATTCGATTTCATCCTCTGTAATGTGGGTGGCTGAGTAAAAGTGGAAAGTCGTCTCTGACTGTTGGATTTGTTGTGTTTTTTTTTTCCATGTTTGGAGTTAAGGTCATACAGCTTTGTGGAGAGCCATTAAAAAAAGTTTGAGAGCCTTCCCCCAAACTCTCTGTCAAACTTTAGTGAACAAACTGGCCTGTAATTAAAAAAAAAGAAAAAAAAACTAGATAGGAAACAGAAAATGATGAGCTCATTTGGGAGCCATCAGTGATTGTTCCCTAATTAAAACATTCAAGTGATACAATTTAATCTGATTTTAATTTTTTAGAAAAGGTTTTATAAGTTATTAAACATTACTTTAGTCCACATTCTCCACAACTTGAAATATAGGTAAATTTTAGTTTGGGAAAGTTTGGGGAAAGTACACACAATATTCTTTTTAACTAGGACATATACATTTATCATCATGAATTATGCACACATACACACACTGTGTGTGTGTGTGTGTGTGTGTTGGGTGTGTGTGGAGAGAGAGAAAAAAAAGAGAGAGAGACTCATGTTAGCTAGTAACATGAGTTTTGTGATATTCAGGTCACCATATTGCTGTTTTCCAAGGCTATATATTCTTTCAAGGTAGGCTGAAATTTTTAGAAAGAGAAGAAGCAGGAAAGCATTAAAAGGTCTTCAGCTCATCACAGAATGAATGCTACAGGAAGAAGTGGGTGCTCACTCTGCTTGCTCTTCATACCTGGTCACCTCACCTCTAGGCTGGTGACATGTGTGGTTATCTTGGGCAGTCTTTACCTTCTCCCAGGTTTCCTTCATCACAGAAGACCCCCTGTGGCCATGGTTAAGCCCACCACCCCTCACAGAGCAGTCAGAGTCCCTTCTCAGGCTGATCTTAAGAAGGTAGAGGTGGACAGATTTGAAGATGGATTCCATTGCTATTCCTGCTTTGGCCAGAAAAACCATAAAGCATGACTGATTTATGGTATGGTTAAGGGCATAATATGTGAGGTCAGGCTACCTTGGCTGGAATACTGGCCCCCCCATTACCCCTTAGGTGATCTTTGCACTCTGAGTCTCAGTTACCTTATCTGTAAAATGAGAATAATAACCAGTAGTAAAAGTTAAGTTTTCCAAATGTGTGTATGAACTTTCATCCCTGCCTGCTATATAGTAAGTTCTCATGAAATGTTAGTAATTTTTTTGTCATTATCATTATTATAGTCAAAGAAACATTCTGTTAACTCAGGATCCTTCTGGCATTTTGGGGGTCATGGGTTGCCTTACACATCTCACCACAATGTCATTTCCTCATGTTCCAAGCCTCCATCATTCCCACTCATGTAAGCATCACCCTGGCTACCTTCATCATACATGTAGCATATGTGAATGCCTCTATCTCCAAGTCAGATGCCTCACATGTGAAACCACTTTAGTCTTGTTATAAACTGAATTATTTCTCCCTCAAACTCCAATTCTTATGTTGATGCCGTAATTCCCAATGTGACTGTGTTTGGAGACAGGGCCTTTAAAGAAGTAATTAAGGTTAAATGAAGTCATTAGAGTGGGCCCTAATCCAATACGACTAAAGTCTTTATAAGAAGAGGAAGAGAAACCAGGGATGCACACGCACAGATAACAGAACATGTGAGGACACAGCTGGAAGGTGACTATCTGCAAGCAAAGGAGAGAGGCCTCAAGAGCAACCAACTGCCTGGCACAGCCCCTTGATTTGAGAATTCCAGGCTCCAGAACTGTGAGAAAATAAATTTCTGTTGTTTAAGACACTCTGTCTGTGACATTTTGTTATAGAAGCCCTGGAAGACTAATACAGGTCCCATCTCAGTAGGGATATAAAAATAAAATTTTCTTTCTTTTCAATCACTGCCTTCAACTCTGCTTTTTCAAATCTCTCTTTTCCATCTCTTAATTATGTCTTGGTTAGATTCCATAAAATTTCCCATCACTTTCAGTTAGTAACTTTCCATTTCATTCTGAAGCTTCAATCACAAACTTGAGTTAATTCTCTTTGTCCCACTTCCCCTTACTTCATGGATCAAGGGACCTGAGGTAAGCTGTGGCAAGCTGCCACCTGAACTGACTTTTACTTCAGTCCTTCATCCCAAGCACCTTGAGAAGGAAGGCCTGGTCAGATTCGGGGAGAGTCATCTTCCTCCCTGTTTAATAGCTACTCCTATAAATATGTTACCAGTGGAAGGTATCCAAGTTACCAGCGGCGAATCCATATGGGTCTGCAGGAACTTCAGTTCTTGCCTTCTTAGAAGAAAGAATTTGATTGAAGGGCATAAGGCAGAAAAAGAGACCGGGGCAAGTTTCAGAACAGGAGTGGAAGTTTACTTAGAAAGGCTTCAGAACAAGAAATAAAGTTCACTTGAAAGAGACCCAAGTGGGCACCTGAAGGTCAAGTGCAGTGTTTAACCTTGATCCTAGGACTTTATAGGCTGACCTCTTTCCCATGATTCCTCCTTCGGGGTGGGCTGCCTGCATGCACAGTGCCCTCCTTACCCTTGGGAGGTGAGCATCCACAGTGAGTTTAGGAAGTTATATGCGTGCTCATCTGAGGCTTTCCTCCCTTTTCTGGTGGCGTGCCCCCAGAAGGTCATACTCCACCATTTTGTCTCTTAATACACATGCCCAGGAAGTTGCTTCTCACTGCACCTGCATTCAATTAACACTTTAGGGCAACAGGTGTGAACCATCATGAATAATCTCTCCCTGGTGCTGGTTCCCAATTTATTACTTTTAGAGAGACAATGTGATAATTGCTGAACCATCACCCAACATTCTTAGTGGATGGGGGAGAGCCCTCTCCTGCCCCATTTGTGCTTACCTAACTACCTGTAATAGAGAAGGAGATAGAGGAGAAGGAGGAAGTGGGGAGGAAGAGGAGGAATTAGGGTAATGAAGGTAAGCTTTACCTTGGAGAACATCCCACCTGTCAGTGATGGCCAGCATCTCTGCCTGTTTTTCTCACCTAGTTACCTCACTCCAGATGACCTCTAGCTTGGTGACATGTGTTATTTTCTTGGGCGTCTTTACCTTCTCCCAGCTTCCTTCATCATGAAAGACATCCTTAGAGAGAAGCAGTTACGCCTCTCCTTACTCATGAGCTAATATGGTCAATACCACCAGTCTCTTCTCTCGGATATAGACTAGACAAACCCAGAGATCCTGTCACTCCCTTAAAATTCCTTGTTTCTTTAAATGGAGTGATAAAAATATCTCAGGTTTTCTTATGCACTTGTAAAATGAGTCAGAGAAGGTCTTTGACAATGTCCTCTTTCCAGGTACATTATAACACTGTCTCCTTTCACTATAGTTTTGGCAAAACTCTAGAAACCTTCCTCCCTTCAAAAATCTACAGCAGAGAAATGGACAGCAGCCTTGGTGTTCGTGTAGCTCCTTCAACTCTAGGAGGCATGTGTCAAACACTAGTTAAGACTTCTATTTTATTTTATCTTATTTATTTTTTACCGTATTCTACACTACACAAAGGCAGCATCAACATGGGCTCACAGTTTGTGCCACTTAGCCAGCATCTAATGCAGGACACATGATCCCTGCATTCTCCTTTTTTGGCAGGTAACCCCAATCACCCTTGGGTTTGAGGAAGGGAAAGATATACCTATGGGAAGGAAGAGACCTCTGTGAAAACTGAATTCATGGAAAGACACAAACTCTTGACTCTGGCCCTACTTGTGCCCCCACAACGCATACCCTGTATGCTAACGAGACTGGGATGGGTGCAATTTAGAATGAAGACCACTTGTAGCTAGATTTGTTTTCCATCCCATAAGCTCATTTGCTGACAGCATTTTTTAGGATGTGGAATAATTAGTGGTGCTTTTTCTTTTCACCAGAGGTCACAGTTCACAATACTCAAGGCAATGGAAAAAGCACAAATCAATGTCTAATTGCATACACATTTATGCCACTTAATTCTCTAAATAACAGTATAAGATAGGAACCATAAATACAGACAGGAAAATGAAGGGCCATGATGAGTCCAGGTCTGTCTGACGGTGAAGCTCATACTTGTATTCCCTAAGCCATGTTTCTGTTACACCATACTATCATCCCAACCATGGGAGGCCTTCATTCACCTTCCCTGGTTTCTGCCTCTTTCATTTCCCCTTGAACTACCATTTTGTCTCTAGACTTTCATCCGCCTTCAGCCACCTTCTAATCACTCCCCAAATATTTTCTTAAAAAAAAACAAAAAAGATTTCCATAAAACTTACATTATTTGACATGTTTTACAATTTTTACATCTGCATAAACTTTATGACTCTTTAAACGATTCAGACTTCCTCCCTTGAAGAGCATATGTGCTGTAACATGTTGAACCAAGGAGTGAAAGAAGACTCACTTTGTCAATGAACATAAACGGAATTGATGTTTGAGCCTTTAAGAGCCAACTCATGTTTTCAAATGTTTCTCTCTCATCCCCATAGACTGTTAGTGCTCCAGAAAGGAATGCTTAATTAGCCTGTGTCTTGGAAGAAAGAAGATAAAAAGCAAAGCTGTAAGTGACCCACACGGACATAGGAAAAAAGTTAACCTTTGTTGCTGTAAGTCACTGTGGCCTTTGGAGTGGCTTATCATTCCAACACAATTTAGCTAATCCTAATTGATATTGTATCCCTTTATCTTTCTTCCTTTTTCTTATTTTCTTTGTCTTATCTCCTCTTGTCTTCATTCAACTTCTTCAAACTAATCTTTCCAGATCTTGCCAAATATTTTTCTCTTACCAAATCCTATAAGCTATCTGATTTCTTCTGTTTCCTACTATCTTTTTTATTCTTTCTTCAACTGATTTTATCCTATCTATCCACTACCCAGTTGGACTGAAAGGAAAATAGAGGAAGGGTATAGTAAAATATCTTTTGAGAAATCATGGCAGATAGGGACCACGAAGGTACAATTCAGAAAAAGACAAAAGAAAGGGAGAGTGGATGTTAATCTACTGATCACCAAAGCCTTATAATTCAGGGCAGGATAGCAAATGTTTCATTTTTAAATGAATGCTTAGTGTGTGCTATGTACCTTGGTGAGAACTGTGGTTACAGAAATAAATAAAACATATTTTTGACTACCCAAAAGCAGACATTGATGGGGAAAATAGGTATGATTAATATTTAATGTAAGTATTATAATATATTAGACACTGAACTATGATTACATTTGTCACACTAAATCTCTTAACCAACACCCTGTGCCGCCTTCCTAACCAGGTGCCATAAGAGAATAAAGGAAGTCAAGGAAGGCTTGCATGAACAATGACTGATTAACTTGAGAACTGGGGGGAAAATGAGAGATTGGGTGAAATATTGTTCCAGGCAAGGATACTAACCCTGACAAAATGCTCACAGGCAAGGGAAATAACTTAATAGTTTTCTGTGGTGTTTTGCAATCTTCAAAGAAAGGAAATGAACAAAAGTCCCTGGTCTTAGGAAGTTATTAGAAGAGGCATAATGCAAGCACCTGAAAAGGAATAAAATCATTGACCAAGAATGAGGACAAAACATTTCACATGTTTTTAGTTCATTGTCAACAAAGAAACAATAACAGATACACTAAACAAGTCATTTACACATTTAGGATCAGAAGTTTGGGTATACAGCCTGCAAAGATATTTAGTTTGTCTCACACAGGGCTTCAAAAACCAAATCACATTAGTCGCCAACACTAAAAGAAGTGAAAGATGTTGCACTGAAAAAAATCAGATTTCTGGCTTCCCTTTCAAAAGTCCAGTATCTCCCTTCTGCTAAATACTAGTTGCCCCATAAGATAGGTCATAACTCTCCAGTTAACCATTGTTCCACTATCTTCTTTAGTCACTATAATTTTCTTGCACCTTGCCTGCTTCACTCATTTAATCTCTTAGTCCTGAATGTATTTAGTATTAAAACCCCTAATAAAGATTATCAACTCATTGATTTTTCAATTATATAAAAACAAAGCAAAACAAAATTTCGACATGTATGCCCCTGGAGTAACACTGCATGAAGTAACAACTTCACTTCATACATGTGTGTAATTAGTAAGTATCTGCCAACTCGCCATGCCAATATTATAGTGTATCAAGCTTTCTGTTGTATGGTGCTATTAACTCTGTCTGGAATATGAGCAAGTACAGGCCAATAAAATACTATCTGAGAGCTCTTGGATTTCAAAATGACTTGTTAAGCCTCACTGAGTGTAAAGATGGATCACAATGACATGCCGCTGGGAGAATACTGTTCTCCACTTGTGGATGGTCAGATAAAATTCAGAAATTGTTGCTCTGATCACGGAATAAAAAATTGCCGTCATGCACTTTCCAGCAAATGCACCTTGACTTGTTAATTGCTCAGCTGTTCATTATGAATAACTGAAGACTTGAATACATGCTTACTGTGTAATCCAATTCTACACTTACCTTTCAGGATAATATTAACAAGGATGCTTCTCATGAGAAAACACATTAATGTACTACTCTGTGTTAAAAATAAAAGCACAGGTTCCTGTAAGTGGAAACAAGAAAACTGTATTGGATCCAGAGAATATACCAAAATAATTGTAACAGAGAGTATGACAGGGATAGACAAAGGGGAAGAAAAACATTTATTGTGAGTACATGATATGCCACAGATTATGTTGAATGTTCCACATAAATTTATTTTCTATAAACTGTCAATTAAGCATGATTCATAGGTTAGAAAGAAAGGACTCAGGCTTGGGGTGGGGATTAATTAATTAAAGTAATTGAACTAAATTTCTAGGTCATGTTAGCAATAGATATCAAAATAAATAGAGGGAAAAATAAACAATAAATACCTAAATAAATACAGGTCTATTCTGTACTTAGAAATAAATAGAGGTAGGAACAGTGGAAATTTTATGAAGAAGAAGGCAATGGCAGGAAAAATCTGTGTGTGTGTGTGTGTGTGTGTGTGTGTGTGTCTGTGTGTGTGTGTGACCCAGTATATATACTACAGGATATATATACACGTACTACTTTGCCTTCTTCAAACAATGTGCAGGTAAATATTTCATTTTGATTTGGGTAGTCACAATAACTCTGGTTATAAAAGCTACTATGTTAATTTTACACATAAAAAACTACACACAAAATAGTTATTAATTTTGTCACACAGTAGGTGCTTAATAATTAATAGCTATTGATATCATTGTCTCTGAACTTTACTGATAATATTGATATTGTCAGAGAAGAGTGAGTATGATTTGGACTACTGGATACATAAATCCAAGTAGTAAAATATTCTAACATTTCAAGATTTGACTCTTTCATAAGAAGAGCTAAAAAAATTTTTATCCCTCAGTCATAAACAGTTACTGAGGATGGAGGCAGAGCAAGATGACCAAATAGAAGCCTCCAGTGATTGTCCTCCCTGCAGGAACATCAAATTGAACAACTACCTACACACATAAAAAGCACATTCATAAGACCCAAGAATCAGGTGAGAAGGTGGACAAGACAGTTGAATAGAAGTCTTCATCAATCACTTCCCCCACACCCCCATAGGGACACCAAATTTAACAACTACCTACACAATAAAAGCACCTTCATAAGAACCAAAAATGAGGTAAGCAATCACAGCAATTAGTTTTAACTTTAAATTGCTGAAAGAGACACTGACGATGGTAGAAAAAACAGGCTTGAAACACCAATGCCACCCTTGCTTTATTTCCTGGCAGTGGCCTCCTGGCATGGAGAAGGAATCCGTGCACTTGAGGGAGGGAGAGCACATTGATTGTGGGACTTTGCATTGGAACGGTGTGCTGTCCTGTCACAGCAGAGAGCATCACCAGGAAGAAATTAGCCAGTACCCATGGATAGAGCATTTAGATCAATGCTAGCCAAAGGCAAACTGTCCACCCCAGCAGTCAAAACCTGAGTCATGGCAAGCCTCAACACTGTAAGCTAAAGTGCCTTGGGGTCCCATATAAATTTGAAAGGCAGTCTAGGCAGGTTCTGGTGCTATGCTGAGCTCAGAGCCAGTGGACATGAAGTACATATGACCTACTGAAACACGAGTGGAGGTGGCCAGGGGCGTGCAACCTCCCACAGCACTAGAAAGTGTAACCTTTGCAGCTCCAGGAGAGACTCCTTCCCTCTGCTTGAGGATAGGTGAGGTAAGAGCAAAGAAGACTTTGTCTTGCAACGTGGATACCAGCTCAACTACAGTAGAATAGGACATTGGGCAGAGTCCTGATCCCCTCCCTTCCAGGCCCTAGATCCCAAATGACATTTCTAAACACACCTTGAGCATAAGGGAATTCATTGCCTTGAAGAGAAGGACTCAGTTCTGGCAGGATTCATCACCTGCTGATTAAAGAGCCATTGGGTCCTGAATGATCAGCACCAGTACCCAGGCAGTACTCACCATGGACCTTGGCGAGACTCTGAGATATGCTCGCTTCAGGTGTAACCCAGCACATTCCCAGCTGTAGTTGCTATGGGGAAAGCCTCCTTCCACTTGAGAATAGAAGAGGAAAGACGAATTTGTCTTGCAGCTTAGATGCCAATTCAGCCACAGTGGGGAACAGCACAGAGTGAGCTCTTAGAATCCCTGATTCCAGGCCTTAGCTCTTGAGTGGGATTTCTGGACCTATCCCGGGCAAGAAGAGAGTCTGCTTCCCTGAAGGTTGAGTCCCAGGCCAGGCAGCATTCACCACAAGCTGACTGAAGAGCCCTTGAGCCTTGCATGAGCATTGATGTTAGCCAGGCAGCTTTTATGTAGGGCCTGGGGCTGTGGTGGCCACAAAGAAATATTCCTATTAGTGAGAAAATGGGAGAGAAGAATGGGAAAGACTTCTCTCGTGTCTTGGGTGCCAGATCAGCTGAAGTAGAATGAAGCATCAGGCAGACTGCTAAGATTTCCAACTCTAGGTCCCGGTTCCCAGACAGCATCTCTGAATCTACCTGGGGAAGGGGGAACTTGCCATCTGAAGGAAAGGAAACAAGCCTGGCTGGCTTTGTCATTTGATAATTGCAGAGCCCTAGGGCCTTGAGAAAATATAGGTAGTAGTGAGGCAGTGGTAACTGCAGGACTTGGGAAAGACACAGTACCACACTGGCTTCAAGTCTGACCCAGCACAGTCCCAGTGGTAGTGGCCATAGGGATTACTGTGCCACCTGACCCCCAGCTCCAGGCAGCTAGACATAGATTCCATTTGTTTGGCAAAATGTAAGGGAAGATAATAAAAGTCTCTGCTTTGTAATTAAGAGAATTCTTCTGAATCTTATCCAAGATCACCAAGGTGGTACCTCTGTGAGTCTCCAAGAGCCATTGTGTTACTGGGCTTGGGTGCCCCCTAATGCAGATATGGCTGTAATAAAACCAAAACTTGGATTACAACACCCAAGTCCCTTCAAGTACCTGGAAAGCCTTCCCAAGATGGATAAGTACAAACAATCCCAGACAGTGAAGATTACAATAAATGCTTAATTCTTCAATGCCCAGACACCAATGAACATTCTCAAGTATAGAGACCATCCAAAACACACGATCTCAACAAATAACTAAATAGGGCACAAGGGACGAATTCTGGAGAGATAGAGATATGTAATCTTTCACACAGTGAATTGAAAATAGCCTTTTTAAGGAACCTCTATGAAATTCAAGATAACAAAGAGAAGGAATTCAGAATTCTATCAGATAAATTTAACAAAGAGATTGAAATAACCACAAAGAATCAAGAGAAATTCTGGAGTTGGAAACTGCAATTGACATACTGAGGAACTGTACCAAAGTCTCTTAGTTACAGAATTGATCAAGCAGAAGAATTAGTGTTCTTGAAGACAGGCTATTTAAAAATACTCAGCAAAGAAAAAAAATGACCTACAATATCTCAAAATTGCCTCAAAAGGGCAAATATAAGAGTTATTGGTAATAAAGATAAGACAGAGAGAGAGATGGGGTAGAAAGTTTATTCGAAGAAATAATAACAGAGAACTTCTCAAACCTAGAGAAAGGTATCAATATTCACATAAAAGAAAGTTATAGAACACAAGAGGATTTAATCCAAATAAGACTACTTCAAGACATTTAATAATCAGACTCCCAAAGGTCAAGGATAAAGAAAGGATTCTAAAAGCAGTAAGAGAATAGAAATAAATGACACAAAATAGAGCTCCAATGCATCTGGCAGCAGACTTTTTAGTGGAAACCTTACAGGCCAGGAGAGAGAAGCGTGACATATTTAAAGTGTTGTAAGAAAAAAAAAAAACTTTTACCCTAGAATAGCATACCCAGGAAAAATATCCTTCAAACATGAAAGAGAAATAAAAGTTCTCCAAGACAAACAAAAGTGGAGGATTCCAGGTCAGTTCTATGAGAACTGAAAGAAAACTGAAAGAAAAGAACATTAATGAGCAATAACAAATCATCTGAAGGCACAAAACTCATTGACAGTAGTACACAGAAAAAAACATATTGTATCACTGTAATTGTGGTGTGTAAAATACTGATATCTTTACTAGAAAGAAAAACAGATGAACTGATCAAAACCACAACAACTTTTCAATACATAGACAGTACAATAAGATATAAATACAAACAAGAAAAAATTTAAAAGCAGAAAGATAAAATTAAAGTGCAGAACTTTTAATGGTTTTTTTCTTTGCTTGCTTGCTACTTTGTTTATGCAATGTTGTCATCAGTTTAAACTAATGGCTTAAAAGATATTATCTGCAAACCTCACAGTAATCTCAAATAAAAAAACATACAAAAGATACACAAAAAAATAAAAAGCAAGAGATTAAAACTTACCATGAGAGGATAAGTTTTCTCTAAAAGGAAGACAGGAAAGAAATATAGAAGAAGGGGAAGATGATAAAACAAACAGCAAACAACAAAATGGCAGGAATAAGTTCTGACTTATCAAAAATAACACTGAATGTAAATGGACTAAACTCTCCAATCAAAAGCATAGAATGGATGAATGGATTTTTAAAAAGACCCAATGATCTGTTGCCTACAAGAAACATGCTTCACCTATAAAGACATACATAGACTAAAAATAAAAGAATGAAGAAATATATTCTATGGAAATGGAAACCAAAAATGAGAACAAATTGCTATGTTTATATCACAAAAATACATTTCAAGACAAAAACTATAAAAAGAAACAAGTCATTATTTAATAAGAAAGGGATAAATTCGGCAAAAGAATATAACAATTGTAAATATATATGCACTCAATACTGAAGCACCCAAACATATAAAGCAAATATTATTAGAGATAAAGAGATAGAAAGAACACAATAGAATACCTGGAAACTTCAGTGTCCCACTTTCAGTTTTGGACATGTCATCCTGTTGGGGTCCGTGCCGGGGGTGGTGGAGAATGAAAGAACACACAAAAGACAAAGACACACAGAGAACATGGCAGCCGCACTCAGAGCCTCCGCCTCACTTTATTTATACTCCATAAACCCCACGTCAGCAGAAAGAATGCAATGCAAAACAAACTTTCTTTTCCCACATGTAACCTTCTACTCAGTTCCTTGTTTCTATGCTCTTCCTTATCTGCCCGCCTTCTTGGCACCTACAGGAGTTCATTAAAAGTTCAAATGGAGATACTGTCCTTGAGCCCTATCTATTCTCAGCATACTGTTTTCAAAGGCCCCTGCATCATCCAGACCAAAAAAATCAATAAAGAAACATGGGAATTAATCTGCACTATAGATTAATGACCCTAATAGATATTTACAGAAAATTTCATCTAATGGCTGCAGAATAAACATTCTTCTCATCAGCACATGGATTATTCTCAAGAATAGACCATATGTTATGCCACAAAACAAATCTTTAAAAAATAAAAAAAGAAACTATATCAAGTTTCTATATCAACTAAAAAATTAATAACATGAGGAATTTAAAAAACTGTACAAATGCATGGAAGTTAAGCAATATGCTCTTGAATGACCAGTGGGTCAGTGAAGAAATTAGGAAGGAAATTAACAAATTTCTTGAAACACATAATGATGGAAACACAACACACCAAAACCTATGGGGTACAGCAAAAGAAGCACTCAAAAGAAAGTTAATAGCTATAAGTGCCTACATCAAAAAAGTAGAAAAACTTCAAACAAGCAACCTAACATTGCATCTTAAACATACAGAAAAGCAAGAGCAAACCAAACCCAGTTAGTAGAAAAAAAGAAATAATAAATGAAATAAAAATAAAGAAAACAATACAAGAGATCAACGAATCACAGTTTGTTTTTTGAAAAGAAAAGCAAAACTGACTAACCATTAGTCAGACTAATTAATACAAAAAGAGACAAGACCCAAGTAAATAAAATCAGAGATGAAAAAGGAGACATTACAACCAATACTGCTGAAATTCAAAGGATCATTACAGGCCACTATGAGCAACAATATGCCAATAAATTGAGAAACCTAGAAGAAATGAATACATTCCTAGACACATGAAACCTGCTAATATTGAACCATGAAGAAATTAAAACCCTGAAAAGACCAATAATAAGCAATGAGGTTGAAGCCATATGTAAAATTCTCTAAGCAAAAAGCCTGGGACCTGATGGCTTAATTACTGAATGCTACCAAACATTTAAAGAACCAATATCAATCCTACTCAAACAGTTCCAAAAAACAGTTCCAAACTCATTCTATGAGGCAAGTATTACCCTTATACCAAAACTAAAGATACATGGAAACAAGAAAACTACAGGCCAGTTTATCTGATGAACATTGATACAATAATCTTCAACAAAAATACTAGCAAACTGAATTCAACAACTCATTAAAAAGATCATTCGGCCGGGCACAGTGGCTCACGCCTGTAATCCCAGCACTTTGGGAAGCCGAGGCAGGCGGATCAAGAGGTCAGGAGATGGAGACTATTCTGGCTAACATGGTGAAACCCCATCTCTACTAAAAATAGAAAAAATTAGCTGGGTGTGGTGGCAGGTGCCTGTAGTCCCAGCTACTCAGGAGGCTGAGGTAGGAGAAAGGTGTAAACCCAGGAGGCTGAGCTTGCAGTGAGCTGAGATAGCGCCACTGCACTCCAGCCTGCACTCCAGCCTGGGTGACAGAGCGAGACTCCATCCTCCCTGCCACTCAAAAAAAAAATCATTCATTATGATCAAGTGGGACTTAACCCTGGGATGCAAGGATTGTTCAACATATGCAAATCAATCAATGATACATCATATCAACAGAATGAAGGACGAAAATCATCTGATCACTTCAATTGATGCCACAAAAGCATTTGACAAAATTCAACATCCCTTCATGATAAAAACTGTCAAAAACTAGGTATAGAAAGAACATACCTCAACACAATAAAAGCTATATATGAGAAACCTACTGCTACTGTCATAGTAAATTGGAGAAAACTGAAAGCCTTTCTTCTAAGATCTGGAACAAGACAAAGTTGCTCACTTTTACCACCGCTCTTCAACATAGTACTGGAAGTACTAGCTAGAGCAGCCAGACAAGAGAAAGAAATAAAGGGCATCAAAATTGGAAAGGAAGAAGTCAAATTATCCTTGTTTGCAGATTATATAATCTTATATTTGGAAAAACCTAAAAACTCCACCAAAAAACTGCTAGAATTGAAAAACAAATTCAGTAAATTTGTAGGAAACGAAATCAATACACAAAAATTATTAGCATCTCTATATGCGAACAGCCAGCAATCTGACAACAAAATCAAGAAAGTAATCCCATTTACAATAGCTACGAATAAAAACACTTTGAACTTAACCAAAGAAGTGAAAGATCTCTACAATGAAAAGTATAAGACAGCGATGCAATAAATTGAAGGGAACACAAAAAATGGAAAGAAATTCCATATTCATGGATTGGAAGAATCAGTATTGTTAAAATGTCCATACTATCTAAAGCAATCTACAGATTCTGTGCAATCCCTATCATCATACCAAAGGCATTCTTCACTAAAATAGAAGATGCAGTCCTAAAATTTATATGGAACTACAAAAGCTCCAGAATAACCAAAACTATCCTGAGCAAAAAGAACAAAACTAAATGAATCACATTACCTGACTTCAAATGTGCTACAAAGCTATAGTAACCAAAACAACTTGGTACTGGCATAAAAACAGAACATAGACCAGTGGAACAGAATAGAGAACCCAGAAGAAAATGTGTACAACTACAGTGAGCTCATCTTTGACCAAGGTGCCAAGAACATACGTTGAGGAAAAAACAGTCTTTTCAATAAATGCTGCTGGGAAAACTGCAGCATATGCAGTTTTCTTCTTTACATGCAGAAGATTGAAACTAGACCTCCCTGACCATATACAAAAATCAAATCAAAATAGGTTAAATACTTAGATCTAAGAACTCAAACTATGAAACTACCAGAAGAAAACATCTGGGAATCTCTCCAGGACACTGAACTAGGCAAAGATTTCTTGATTAATACTCCACAAACATAGGCAACCAAAGCAAAACTGGACAAACAGGATCACATCAAGTTAAAATGCCTCTGCACAACAAAGATAACAATCAACAGAGTAAAGAGACAACCCACAGGATGGCATAAAATATTTGCAAACTACCCATCTGACTAGGGATTAATAACCAGAATATATAACGAGCTCAAACAACTCTATAGGAAAAAAATCTAATAATCTAATTTTAAAATGGGCAAAACATCTGAATAGACAATTCTCAAAGGAAGACATGCAAATAGTAAACAGGTATATGAAAAGGTTCTTAACATCATTGATCGTCAGAGAAGTGCAAATTATAACTATAATGAGATATCATCTCATCCCAGTTAAAGTGACTTATATCCAAAAGACAGGCAATAACAAACACTGGTGAGGATGTGGAAAAAAGGGAACCCACATACACTGTTAATAGAAACATAAATTAGTACAACCATTAAGGACAACAGTTCACAGGCTCCTTGAAAAACTAAAAATAACGCTACCATATTATCCAGGAATCCCACTGCTAGGTATATACTCAAAAAAAGAAAAAGAAATCAGTATATTGAAGAGATATCTGCACTCTCATGTTCACTGCAGCACTTTTTCACTATAGCCAAGATTTGGAAGCACATGAATGAATAAAGACAACATGGTACATATACACAATGGGGTACTATTCAGACATAAAAAAAGATGAGATTTTGTCATTTGCTACAATGTAGGTTGAAATGGAGATCATTCTGTTCAGTGAAATAAGCCAGGCACAGAAAGACAAAGTTTGCATGTTCTCACTTATTTGTGGGAGCTATTAAAACAACTGAACACATGGAGATAGAATAGAATGGTGGTTACTAGAGGCTATGAGGGGTAGTGTCGAGGAAAAGGGACGATGGTTAATGGTTTCAAAAATATAGTTGGATACAATGAGTAACACTGAATATTTGGTAGCACAATAGGGTCATACAGTCAAAAACAATTTATTGTACATTTAAACATAACTAAAAGTATAATTTTATTGTTTGTAACACAAAGAAAGGATAAGTGCTTGAGGTGATGGATATCCCATTTACCTTGATGTAATTATTATACATTGTTTGCCTGTACCAAAATATCTCAGGTATCCCATAAATATATACACCTACTATGTACCCCCATATAAACAAAATTTAAAAAAAATCCAGTTACTGTCACTCACTCTGGACCAGTACTACACTAGGTGCTGAGAATGGAATGATAAACACAGTCCCATATATGTCCATGAGAGGCTCATCGTTGAGTTGAGATGTGAATGAGGAAACAGACGATCCTGATTAATAGAAAATGTGTGTAAGAAATATAAAACCACAGCATGGGGAGCCACTTACAAAGTCTGCAAGGAGCAAACCATTCCTGCCTGAACATTTGATGTTGGGGTCCGCGGGTTTCCTAAACAAAGGAATGAACACACAAGACAACACAAGACAAGACAAACATGGCGGCCGCCCCAAATGGCGCGCTCTGCTTTATTTTATACAGTCGTTTGTGGAATGTTACCAAGTCACAAGACACATTGTTGACCAAGTCACAAGACACATTGTTGTTTTTCTAACCTTTCCCTGACTTCGTTTGCAAGAGCAGGACTTATGGGGAACGCCCTGCTTCGTTTGCAAGAGCAGGACTTATGGGGAACGCCCTGCTTCGTTTGCAAGAGCAGGACTTATCGGGAAAGCCCTGCTTCGTTTGCGAGAGCTGGACTTATCGGGAACACCCTGTTTGTGAGCACGTAGTCCTCTACAATTTGAGGCTTGAGCTGAATAAAGGTTATCAGTTTAAAAGAGTGATGTAACATTCCACTGTATATCCTTTCTTTGACTCCTTGAGGTTAGGAACCTGCTGCACTGGAGAGTCTGAGGTGCTCGTGGATTGCTGGTCACAATGCTACAATGGGTGGTGCCAACTGAAGTATTTCATAGGGTGATGATGGCAGTGGAATCTGTCCTTGTTCACATGTGTCAGCAGCAGCACAGTGGGGTTCACACTCCTCAGCTGGAGTGGAGTGTCAGCAGGTACTAGCCTCCATCTGGGCGTTTGCATCAGTGGTGGTAGCAGCATGGCATGGGGAAGAGTGGGGGCATGCATTCATGCTGGTGGTGGTGTTAGGCTAGGGGTGAGGCACTTGTGGGCACAGGACTGTGCGTGTTCATGGGGGCAGTGGTGGCTCCTCAAGGCAGGGATGGGTCCTCTGTTCTCCACGCTTAGTTCCACAGTGGCAGCAGTGATAGCACAGAGGCAAGATGCTGATGGGGGTGGACTCTATGTCTGCCAATGCTCCAACGGTAATGGTGGTGTCATGGTGTGGTGGTGTGAGCGGTGGGGCACAGGGTGTATTCATACTGGCAGCAGTGGCATGACAGGGTGCACAAACAGATACGTGCTAGATGGGAAGGAGAGGCAAGGTCTGCCCACGCACACACATTCCTGCAGAACAATGTCAGGGGTGGTCATGGGTGAGGGCATGAGGCAAAGTGGCATGGGGAGTCTGCAGTGGGTGGAAGGTGTGAGTTGGCTGCTGTGTGATCGTGAAGATTGCTTTGCTGGAACTCTCTGCAGTAAGGTGTATTCCACCAGCACAGGACTTATGATGTTGGTCCCTAGGAGGTACCACTCATGGGCACCCAAGGCTGCACCACAAGCACGTGTGGGGCCCTGGGAGGGGCCAGCAGACCAAGGAGTACTCAGGTCATACAGGCCCTGCCTTATGGGAACGATGGCTCTGCAGAGTTCAGGTTCAACAGTTCCCCTAAGGCTAAGTCTCCTATGGGAGCAAGTGGAGCCTAGGGGGATGTGCAGCCCTAGTCATGCTCCACTACAGATGCTTCTGCCCCAAACCCTCTGGGCCCCATGCTGGCTGGAGTTCTGTCCCTAGCCCTTCTCTAAGCAGCTCTGCCTGCCAACACAAGTGTCTGTGGCGGTAGTGGGGTCTCCTCCTGCCAGGATTCCAGAGACCAGTGGTGAGAGCAGGTTGCTTGTTGCCAGTTCAACTCACCAATTCCACAGGAGTCCTTGGGGGCCAGTAAGGAGTACTGACATGTAGTAGTGCCATACGGCGTTCCCAGCTTCATCCTCCTTCAGCCAGCATCCATGTCTTCCCCATCTTCCAAGGTTTCGCTCAAACATTCCTCCCTCTGATAAGCCCTTGATGATGCCTGACTCCCTAAGACTGAACCTACTGTGCCTCCTCTGCTGTACTCCGTAGCATTTTGCTGCATCTTTTCTTAGATCACTTTCACTTTTGTCTCCTTGGTATTTCAAGAGAATGTGAGGTGAAGTGGAGGGAGCAAAGACTTGAGTAAAATATAATTTGGGTCAGAATACAGTCCCCAGACTGGGCGGGGAGGCTCACACCTGTAACCTCAGCACTTTGGGAGGCTGAGGCAGGAGGATCACTTGAGTACAGGAGTTCAAGACCAACCTGAGCAATATAGTGAGACCGCATATCTACAAAAAAAATGAACAAATTTAGCCAGTCATGGTGGTGCATACTTATAGGACTAGCTACATGGGAAGTTGAGGTGGAAAGATCACTTGAGCCTGGGAGTTGAGGCTGCAATGAGCTGAGATCACACCACTGTACTCCAGCCTAGGCTACAGAGTGAGATCCTGTCTCAAAAAGAAAAAAAATAAAAAGAATAGTCTCCTTTGCTTATCATATGAAATATCTGAGACAATTTCATGAATTAACTCTTACTCTTATGTTTCATCCATTTTGTTAAGCACTTTACGTTATCTGATTTTGTTCTTAGCACATCTTACCCTTGCATTTCATACTATTGCTGCTATCGCCATTATCAAATATGTAAGGTGAAGCTTAAGTAAATTTTCCAAATTGCTCTCATTAATGGCAGACTAGTTTCAAATGATTGTCTACAAAACACATTTGATGAAAATGTACCTACTAATGCTACTTAATTCACTTAATTACTTGGCATATCAAAATCCATAAATTAAGGCTGATATCATTTATCCTGTAGAGCTCTGATAGAGCTACAAACATATTGTAGAGTTCAGCACTCTGTGCCTAGGAGGGAATAGTTCAACTCCACTCCATTCCAGCAGCCTTACTATTCCTCCTATTCCTCCAGGATACCAAGCTCGATTCTTCCTTTGTAATGTTTGTTTCTTCTGAGTGCAACACTCTATTATGAAACCTTTCAGGCCAGGCCTCTATGCTTGAGCCATATCTCAGAAAACCTGTCATCTCATTGTAAGATCTTTTCAGATGACTCTAAAACAGAAGCCCACTTCCATGACTTTCTACGCACTTTGAAAAAATTCTTACTTGTTTTTTTTTCAACTCTTTTCACTGTGGTTATATATTTATTGGCTATTTAGTTATGTATTTACTTGATGGTTTATTATTTATTTAGTATTAGTCAAGTAATTTATTTTTATTTTGCCCACCTTCTTTAGCTCATAGATTATTTTTATTACTTTTATTATAATGATTATCCTAGAGACTAAAACACAAGCATTTTATTAGAATATAATATAAATTTATAATTTTGCTACTTTCCTGACAACACAAGGATCTTAAAACAGTTCAATTAGCTTACGTTTTTCTCATTTTGGTTCCATTTATATAAATTTTACAAATGATTAAAATTCCACATGATATTATTATTTTATTGTGCATTTAATTTTCATCTATGTTTAACCATGTATTTACCATTTTCCTTGACTCTTTAAATCCAGCAGAAAACACACCTCATTTGACTTAGAGAAGACAAGGTAGAAATCAGCATTTAAATATGTAAAAGGAAGTTAAAGAGAACAAATTAATATTTATCAACTACCTGCTACATATAAAAATATATGGTTATACATACATATACGATGTGTATGTGTATATGGTATTGGCATCATCAGAGAAAAAAGTATAGCAAAGAGCTAGAATTCAGTCCTAGAACTTTCTGATTTCAAATGCTGTACACTTTGATACCCAGCACTGCAACTACATTTCTCATATAATTTATTTTCAACAGTTGTTGGCTTTTTATAAAATGCTGCCTGTATGGAGGTGGAGGGAGTTAAGTGTTTCTTAGAATAAGGAATCTTTTATTCTTGGAATCCTTTCTGACTGTTTATATTTTTCAGCACATCTTAAAGGCCATCAAAATCATCACTTTAATTATGCATCAATGGCCATTTCATTAGATGAAGAGTTCTTTTTAAGGGAGAAATCACTGGATCACTGTAGTATTCTGAAGTTGCAGGCTTTCCATCCAATATCAGAAACTCTGAAGGTAGGTTAGTTGCAGCAAAGGATTGAGGATATATACAACATGACAAAAAACTGAAAGATGGTTCTGAAGCATATTTTTTTTCACAAGTAAAAAAAAAAAAAAAAAAAAGATTGGCCTTCATTGGAAAACGATTGAGATTCAAGCTCAGCTAACTTACAGCGATTGTCTCTCATAGCAATGTGATTTGAAATATTGAGTCTACTTTCACCTGAAGAATCACACCCTTCCATTACACCGATGATACTTCATGCCCACTCCTGGGACTGAATGAGCTGAGATTACTTCTCTGCACCACATTCAGTCCTGCCGCTGGATTCTTTTCTTTGATGCTGTAACTTCAGAACCACTGTGTCCCGTACATAAGTACTGCCACTTCCACTCAGATCTCATTAGTAGGCCAATATGAGGAAGCCCAAACGTCCCTTTAGCGTTTAACTACCAACACCAAATCATCCGCATCAGATTTTATTGAAATTTGGACCCCAAATACGGGAAAGAAATAAAAAGGGATTTAAATAAAATCTTGAAAAAATATGCAAAATATTCTGAGTACTAATAATCTACTCTTGGATTACCTCAATCCCTAAATTTACTCTTTGGGGGCTTCCTCTTCTCCTCCTTCTAGAGAAAGAGCCCTTCATTCATCCCTGCAGTTTAAATCTACATGAATGTTAATAAACACATGCACAAACATACATGCACAAACACACACAAGGGACTGACATTACCCCACATGCTATCTCTCTCTTAGCCATAAAGCAATTTGTAGGTCACAGTAACCTGGCTGCACATTTTCCCAATGTCAGAATTACAGAGTCTAGCTTCCCAGTAGGAGGAGATCAGGAGTATAGTACCAGAGAATTTGATGCTTCATGTCCAGCTCAAGAGGCCAAAGTGGGCTTTGACACTCCAAATTAAAGGTGTCCTCTAAGAATGTTTAGCTTGTTAGAGGTAAACGTACATGCCTTCATTCTCATGGAAAAGATTTGATAAGGCCAGTGAGTAATTCATATTCACAGCTTTCAAGAACAACCAGAATATTTCAGACTAGTAAATTCCAAGTCTGTTTCAATAAAAAAGTATTTTGCCTAATGGAAATATAATGGAATGTAATATAGTCTGAAAATATTTCTGATGTTCTCAATAGAGGTAAAATTGTTACGTGTAAGAGGAGCAAGGAAGAAGGGAAAGGAAAAACAAAGTGGAAGAGGCAAAGAAAGGGGAGGATTCGGACACTAATGTATCAACTGATTTAATAAAATTGAGAGAAGGGAGGCAGAGGGAACCAACTTTTATTAAGCAGTTACTATGTGCTCAGACCAGATGTGTTTATCAATGTTTAATAACAGGTTTAGCATTCATTACAATCCCTTGTAGAAGGTAGTATAATTCTCATTTTATGTTAAAAGAGAAGTTGTACTATGCATTTTGTGTGTGTATTTTGCGATCAGTTTTGATAATAAATTATACTCCTGTGGATTGCTTGTTTTCAGGGTGTGACGACCTAATATATTCAGCATTTTGCAGATTTGGTTTGTTGAATTACCATTGTTTATAAATCTTTAACTCCTGTAATTCAAGAATCTTCAGAAAATGGAATCTAAATCTGATAACTACAGTACTCCATTAAGATGTAAAATATACATTCTCTGAAAGAAAGTAAAGAATTCTAATAACACTGTTGTCCCATAACATCATTAAAGGTGTTGCTTTTTTTTTTTTTTTTTTTTTTGAGACAGAGTCTCACTCTTGTCGCCCAGACTGGAGTGCAGTGGTGCAATCTCAGCTCACTGCAACCTCCGCCTCCCAGGTTCAAGCTCTTCTCCTGCCTCAGCCTCCTGAGTAGCTGGGATTACAGGCACACACCACCACGCCTGACTAACTTTTGTGTTTTTAGTAGAGATGGGGTTTTGCCATGTTGGCCAGGCTGGTCTCAAACTCCTGACCTCAGGTGATCTATCCACTTGGCCTCCCAAACTGCTGGGATTATAGGTGTGAGCCACTCTGCCTGGCCAAGGCATTGCTATTATTATTTTCAGGAAATGTTTATTTGCATTTCAGCTAACAGTTCCACTAGGAGATGTTGATCCTCTTTGAAAGGAGAAATTCAGAAAATATTTACCAATTGTTACAGGGTGACTGCTCTACAGAGATGCCAATCCCTCATCTGTCCCTTTCATTACTACTATTATTTAACGTAACTTAATTAAAAAAAAATTATTCCATAGGTTTCTTGGGAACAGGTGGTATTTGGTTACCTCAGTAAGTTCTTTAGAAGTGATTTGTGAGATTGTGGTGTACCCATCGCCTAAGCAGTATACAACAAACCCAATGTGTCGTCTTTTATGCCTCATCCCCCTCCTACCCTTTGCCCCTGAGTCTCCAAAGTCCATTGTGTCATTCTTATGCCTTGCATCCTCATAGCTTAGCCCCCATTTATGAGTGAGAACATACGATGTTTGGTTTTCCATTTCTTAATTACTTCTCTTAGAATAATAGTTTCCAATCCCATCCAGGTTGCTGCAAATGCCACTAATTTATTCCTTTTTATGGCTGAGTAGTATTCCAACTCAGTATATTCCAACTGTATATATACATATACACACACACACACACACACACACACACACACACACAAATACAGGCAACCAAAGAATGGAAGAAAGTTTAAGAAGTAAGGAAGGGATCCAGTTTCAATTTTCTGCATATGGCTAGCCAGTTCTCACAGCAATGTTTATTAAATAGGGAATCCTTTCCACATTGTTTGTTTTTGTCAGGTTTGTTGAAGATCAGATGGTTGTAGATGTGCGGTCTTATTTCTGAGTTATTTATTCTGTTCCATTGGTCTGTGTGTCTGTTTTTCTACCAGTACCATGCTGTTTTAGTTATTGCTGCATTTTAGTACAGTTTGAAGTCCAGTAGCATGATACCTCCAGCTTTGTTCTTTTTGCTTAGGATTGTCTTGGCCATACAAGTTCTTTTTTGGTTCCATATGAATTTTAAAATCGTTTCTTCTATTTCTGTGAAGAATGTCAATGACAGTTTAATGGGAATAGCATTGAATCTATAAATTACTTTGGGCAGTATGGCCATTTTCATAATATGGGTTCAATTGACAAATGGGATCTAACTAAACTAAAAAGCTTCTGCACAACATAAGAAACTATCATCAGAGTGAATAAGCAACCTACAGAGTGGGAGAAAAATTTTGCAATCTATCCATCTGACAAAGATCTAACATCCAGAATCTACAAGGAGCTTAAACAAATTTATAAGAAAATAAAGCAAACAACCTCTTTAAAAAGCAGGCATAAAGCAGGCAAAGGGCCGGGCACGGTGGCTCATGCCTGTAATCCCAGCACTTTGGGAGGCTGAGGCGAGTGGATCACGAGGTCAGGAGATTCAGACCATCCTGGCTAATACGGTGAAACCCTGTCTCTACTAAAACTACACAAAAAAGCTGGGTGTGGTGGCGGGCGCCTGTAGTCCTGGCAGGAGAATGGCATGAACCCGGGAGGTGGAGCTTGCAGTGAGCCGAGATAGCGCCAGAGCTCTCCAGCCTGGGCGACAGAGCGAGATTCCGTCAAAAAAAAAAAAAAAAAAAAAGAAAAAAGCAGGCAAAGGACACTTCTCAAAAGAAGACATTCATGAACAAGCATATGAGCAACAAACATGTGAAAAAAAGCTTAACATCACTGATCATTAGAGAAACACAAATCAAAACCACAATGAGATACCATCTCATGTCAGTCAGAATGGCAATTATTAAAAAGTCAAGAAACGACAAATGCTGGCGAGATTGTGGAGAAATAGGAATGCTTTTTCATTGTTGGTGGGAATGTTAATTAGTTCAATCATTGTGGAAGATGATGTGGCAATTCCTCAAAGATCTAGAACCAGAAATACCATTTGACCCAGTAATTCCATCACTGGGTATATACCCAAAGGATTACAAATCATTCTATTACAAAGATACATGCACAGGTATGTTCATTGCAGCACTGTTCACAATAGCAAAGACATGGAATCAACTCAATTGCCCGTCAATGATAGATTGGATAAAGAAAATGTGGGACATACATACCATGTAATACTATGCAGCCATAAAATGGAATGAGATCATGTCCTTTGCAGGGACATGCATGGAGCTGAAAGCCATTATCCTCAACAAACTAACGTAGGAACAGAGGACCAAACACCACATATAAGTGGGAGCTGAGCAATGAGAACACATGGAAATGGGGAGGGAAACAACACACACTGGGGCCTGTTGGGGGATGGAGGAGGGAAAGGGAGAACATTAGAAAAAATAGCTAATGCATGCTGGGCTTAATACTTAGGCGATAGGTTTGTAGGTGCAGCAAGCCACCATGGCACATGTTTACTTATGTAACAAACCTGCACATCCTGCACGTGTTCCCTAGAACTTAAAATTAAAATGAAAAAAAGGAAATCAAAACCACAGTCAGATATCATCTCTTGTAGGTCAGAAGAACTATTACTAAAATATCAAAATATAACAGATGTTAGCGAGATTGTAGTGAAAAAGTTATGTTATACATTGTTGGTGCGAGTATAAATTAATTCAACCATTGTGGAAATCTGTGTGGCGATTGCTCAGAGCTAAGAGCAGAAATACCATTCAAGCCAGCAATCCCATTACTGAGTATATACCCAAAGCAATAGAAATCATTCTGTCATAAAGCCACATGAATGCTTTTGTTTATTGCAGCACTATTCACAACAGCAAAGACATGGAATCAACCTAAATTGTTTCTGAATAAAGAAAATGTGGTACCTATACAAAATGGACTACTGTGCAGCCATATAAAAGAACAGTATAATGTCCTTTGCAGGCACATGGATAGAGTTGGAGACCATTACCTTTAGCAAACTAACGCAAGAACAGAGAGCCAAATACTGCATGCTGTCACTTATAAGTGGGTGCAAAATGATGAGAACACATGGACACCAAGAGGGAAACAACAGATACTGGGGTTTTCCTGAGGGTGGAAGGTGGGAGGTGGAAGAGGAATAAAAAAAAAATAACTGTTGGGTACTAGGCTTAGTACCTGGGTGATGAAATAATCTGTACAACAAACCCCTGTATAATAAGTTTTCTTACATAACAAACCTGCACATGTACCCAGAACCTAAAATAAATTTTAAAAACATAAATAAAAATTAAAAATCACATGGGTTCTTCATAAAATTAAAAATAAACCTTAGAAGATGAGGAACCTTGATTTGTTCCATTTTTTTCTCTTAGACATCTCCTCTCAGAAACTTTTATTTAGAACTCAATTATGTGATTTCCTGCATAACCACTTACATGGTTTTATCTTCGGAGGAATATACCTTTGAATTCTCAGCTAATTTATTTTTATGTTGTCAACATAAATAACCAACAGAGGTAGGATCTCTTAAAGAAAAAAATATGTATTTAGGAGTAAAGCATTACAATGGGAATGCGTATTTCATAGTAAACTATGTGCACATTAGGGAAGTAAAGGAAGACAAAGGTTTTTAAAGGAAAAAAATGAGAAGGGTTATATAATTGTTTTGAAGTAATTATCCTTGGCTGCAAAGATCAATAATAAAGATGACACCAGTGTGAGGTCGTGCAGGCAATTGCTCAGCAAATGTCTACACAGAAGTATTTTTTTGTATAACATTGTGATGGCTTTTGTGCAAGGTTGTGGGTTTTGCAGTACTTCTGATAGTTTTCATTATCAGAGGTATAAATGTGAGAACCGGCTCTTCATGGCCTTTCCTAGCTCTGTTTGCCACGCTTTTCTTTTCTTTTTTTTTTTTGAGATGGAGTCTCGCTCTGTCGCCCAGGCTGGAGTGCAGTGGCACGATCTCGGCTCACTGCAAGCACTGCCTCCCGGGTTCATGCCATTCTCCTGCCTCAGCCTCCCCAGTAACTGGGACTACAGGCGCCCACCGCCACGCCCGGGTAATTTTTTTTTTTTTTTTTTTTTTTTTCAGTAGAGACGGGGTTTCACCATGTTAGCCAGGATGGTCTCTATCTCCTGACTTCGTGATCCGCCCGCCTCGGCCTCCCAAAATGCTGGGATTACAGGCGTGAGCCACCGCGCCCAGCCGCTTTTCTTAACATTAGTGACTTCATTTTGATTCTGACGACTTTCACAATAGTAATGCCTTGTTCCCCTTCTTAATGACTTGAGAGCAGATAGCTGTCTCAGACACATATTTTTTCCATCACTACAAAGTGCCTGGCAGTAGGTTGAAATATATATATACACACATACACACACACACACATATATATACACATACACACACATATATATATATGTTATTTTCATATTAGTGTATAGCAGCCACTCTCTAAGCATAGTTGAGTTAAAGAGCATAATAAACCCTCTCTAGAGGCCGGGCGCGGTGGCTCAAGCCTGTAATCCCAGCACTTTGGGAGGCCGAGACGGGCGGATCACGAGGTCAGGAGATCGAGACCATCCTGGCTAACACGGTGAAACCCCGTCTCTACTAAAAATACAAAAAAAAACTAGCCGGGCGAGGTGGCGGGCGCCTGTAGTCCCAGCTACTCCGGAGGCTGAGGCAGGAGAATGGCGTAAACCCGGGAGGCGGAGCTTGCAGTGAGCTGAGATCTGGCCACTGCACTCCAGCCCGGGCTACAGAGCAAGACTCCGTCTCAAAAAAATAAATAAATAAATAAACCCTCTCTATACGCTTATAAAATTGATATTGGATGATAAAATGAATATAAAGAGAGCAGGAAAATAAATATATAGATGAGGGATAGATGAATAGATACATTGGTAAACAGATAATTGAATTAATAAAAGATGGGAAAATATGAATGAATTATTGAGTTTTCCAATAATTTCCATGGATTTCAATAACACTTCTGAGGTGTGCCTGATATTTTTAAAACATGTAGTAAAATGCTGGCAAAACTCATTTTCTCTAACTTTTCTCCTGTTATCAAGATAATGGGTGATTGCTCTGCTTTCTAAGACTTTTGCTCCAGTGCAACATCAATTATCAAGGATATCACATCATGTTTTGTTGTTTTGCCTTCAGTATTTTCAGTCTCCCTCAACTGTCTTTCTTTTTGCCTGTCTTAATTCACTATGTCACTATAGGAGTAGACAATTCTCAATAAATAATAATAATAATAATAACAGAAAATATTTTACTAACAGGAGATAAAGGTGATTGAAAAAGTACCTTTCTTGAAATCAAATTTCAAATACTAAAAGTAACATTTCAAAGCTAAGTAGCTACATTGGGAACATAGACCATTTTTTAAAAGGGTCCATCATTAGGAATATCAAGATTTGGGTTTAAATTTGAAGTTGCCACTTACTATCTGGGGGTTTTAAGGCAAATAACTCAATAATTTTTAATTATCTATGCCTAGGGGATTTTATTCCTACATTCCATAGTTGAGGGATAAATTAAGTTAAATAACTAATTTCTGCAACATGTTCAGTTTAGTGCCAGGTATGTACTAAGTCTTGATTAGAAAGCAGCTGTTAATAGCTGCTTGCTTCCTTTGAAAAATCAGTTTACAAATGGATATCATATTAGTGTATAGCAGGCACTCAGTAAGGAGAGTTGAGATAAAATGCATCATAAATACTCTTTATATGCTTATAAAATTGATGTTGGATGATAGAATGAATATAAAGCAGACAGGAAATAACTCCAGTTTAGTTAACTCCAGTAGTTGACTAAAGCCAATGTAGATATCTCACAACACTTTATAAGTGATAAGCAATATGCATATATATAATTTAATTTTTATTTGTTATCTTCATGTTACAATCAAGTAAATTGTATCTCAGAAGAGGTGAAGGGATTGACCCACTTCACACATCTGGAAGTGAAATGGTGGCCAGGCTTCTGGAGGCTACATGTCATGATCTTTCCTCTACAAAAGTATTTCTTGTCATCATCTTATGTTACTGAATGTGTTATCAATAGGAGATACACCCAATATAAACTACAGCAGAGCCCGCAAGCCAGACTGAACATCTAGATTTCACTCTTACCCAGTTTAAAATCCTCAAATCTCTCCAACAGCAAAAATGTATGCCCTAGCTCAGGATGGTGGAAGTGGAAGTGGGTCAGGCTTTAGTTGCTTCCCAGGAGCCACGGCAACTTATGATGGCAGTGTGGCAACTGTCTCTGACATGTCATTCTTTCCACAGAGCCTTTCAATGAGGCTTCATGTGTTACAGCAACAGTTCTCAAAACGACTAGTGTAAACCCCCAAAAGATGTAACTATTTTCTTTGTTGGGAGTACATTAAGCAAAAGTTCATGAAAAGTGTGTGGGTATAAGGAGGAGGATGGAAGGATTTCTTTCATACCCAACACAAGAATTTCTCATGCTAGACCCCAGCTCAAGAGGGCTAAGTGATTGTGTTGGGTGGTTGGCTTTAGTAGTAGGCCAATGCGAGATAAAGACTGAGTATCTCTTGCGGATTTCCTCTAAACTAGAAATCATTACGTGATACTTCTTGAGTGAACAACTAAAACTCCCTCCTACTCCACTCCCATTCTGTCCTGGGAAAACACACAGACCCTGTTACAAGCATTGTGTTCAGCTCTGGAAGATCATGAGAAACTCCAGCTTTTATGCTGTTGCGATTGTGAACTTGGTTTTCCATGCATCATGAACACTGGGGAAATTTCTATGAGATAGGGAAGAGGTAACACAAGATGACTACGAACAGAGCTGTAGAAGAGTGTTCTACTTCACACTACAGGTGTAGTGACTACAGATACATGTAAAGGCTACTAAAGATTTGTAATGATGAGCATATTTCAGGAGCTATAGTTGCAAAGCAAGAATGCACAGTTTTTCCTTCTGAAATTTGGATAGGCTCATTTAGGAAGAGTTAAGGACCTTCCCACAGGCTCAGAATTAGATCAAGTACTATAGTTATTCAACTAGCCTAGGAGTGGGAAGAGCTAGAGAAAGAGAGAATAGCCAGCATCTTAGTAAACACTTAAGAGTCAAAGCTGGTGAAACTGAGTGCTATTATTTTAAGCTCAGGACTTGAAATTGAGACAAAGCTAAGAGGTTTCAAAGTTGATTGGATTTTGGAATGGAGTAGTGAGAAAAACACAACCCAAGCAAGAAACCCCAAGTTAAGAATTGAAGTGGGACTGAAGATTCAGTGGGGTCTTCCAACAGTTCTTGGTTATATAGTGCACAGGTAGACTAGCCCTGAATAAAAGACAGAGGGTTAAAACAGATAACTTTTTGTTCTCAGCAATGCTGAATAACAGGGTTTCATCAGCGATTGTTCCCTTTTAATATTTTTTAAAATTTGTTTTTTATTAATTTTTTTCTGTTGATGTATAGTAATTGTACATATTTATGGCATGGAATGTGATGTTTCAATACATTTATACATTGTGTAATAATCAAATTATGGTAGCACTATCCTCTTTAATCTTAAAACAGTCTAGTGCTCGATGTCCTAAAGAAAATAAAGTTTGTGTGTGCAGTGCATGTGTGTGTGTACACACACACACGCACGCACAAACACACCATTTATACCATAATATGACATAACTTTCCAACTTAGGCCATACAATACAATATATTACACTGCTTGAATTTCACTTTCACCATATGGTTCTTTAAGTTACTCTTTTCTTTGTCTCAGTGATCCTTGTGTCCCCAAAAGACTTCGTGTCTCCCTTTTCCTTCTGTGTTTAAACCTGTGTAAAATGTGGTGGCTTCACTACCCTTTCCCAGGGTCCAAACTCGAGGGAACATACAGAAGTTTATGCCTTCCTCAAGATATGGTTACTAGGATTTTGAATATGTTTTGGGATAAAGGCAGGCATAACAAAGTGGTATTTCATGATTCAGGAAGGTGAGATATGGTTTCTCATAAATAACAGATACCATGGGTTAGGTGCATGTTACCTGAGACATCTAAGACAGTTGATCTTGTGACCTTAACCTATTTTGATCACTTTCCTATATACCCAGTTCAGTTTCCCTTCTCAGAATCTTCCAGCCCTGTTCTACTGAAGAGGTGGGCCTGGAACTACCTGTTTTTATCAGATTGTGGCTTAGTCTTACCAAAGGTAATTGAACACATTGCAGAATTGTGGTCCTTCAGCTGATTCCCACTTTTGAGAATTTGAACTCAAACATCAAAAGCAGTGCATATTGGGAAGTGAAGGTCTAAGCGCATATAGAGCAGATGGATTTCGAATTGGAGTTAACAGCATTAACCCAAAGTTAACAGAATAGTGCCTTATCAAGGAAGCTGGTTTGCAGAGGAAGAAATGGAGCATTCTTACAGAGGAAAAATAAATACGTATTTTGTCCCAAGAAAGAAATAGAGAGAAGATATCTAATGAGGTTCCCATGAACTCCCCTTGTTTAACTTCTTGTCTTTGAGTTCTCAATGAGTGTCCTTTATCCTTTCCAAAAAAAAAAAGGAACAACAAAACAAAAAAATTTTTCTCTTAAACTTGTTTGATAAAAGAACAATCCTTGACTAGAATATCCTACACATGACTGAGTCTCATGGACTGGCAGGTAGATCCATGGGATAGAATATGTGTAAGTTATTTTTAAATGACTCCAATAATCCGTCAAATTAGAGCAAGTTAGGATTCAAGTTTCCAGTATGTAGCCCTAGACTTAAAATGGTTTCCTGACCTTAAGATACAGCCTACTTGGGACTTTCAGCAAGAGTTTTAGCCTAATCAGTTAGCATATCTAACATGTAAGTTATCCATGACTAACCACCTACCTGCCACTCTACCATTGTGGATGACTAATTATATTCAGCTATAATGCTGGCTGGATTGGGTCAATTAATTATTGCAATCAAAACTGAATGCAATTAATAAGGTGGTTTTGAGTCGTTCAAAACAATTCCATTGCATCATTAATAAAAGGACATGAGAAAAATCTATTGACAATAAGAAATAGGCATGAATAAAGCTTCCTTTTGACTCATTTTTGAGTCATGGGTATTACAGCAAGGGAGGATTCTCCTGAATGACTTCTGTTATCAAAAAATAATCTAATGAGTCCCCTACACATGTGAAATTATAATAATAATACCCAATTTGGGGAATACACGGATGTCCATATTAGTCATAATTTGATTCATCTCAGGAGGGGATGGAGTTTCTGGATAAATAAATATGCTTAAAACAGGTCAAGCATAGATACTTGCTTAGACTTGTCCAGTTTATTTCATCAGCTCTCTCTTAGAGCTTCCTTTTACCAGCGTTCCCATAACAATGCCACATTCATGTAGCAGCCACAGTAATCTTTCCAAAACACAAACAAAGTCCTTTCTATCCATCACAGCATGATCCTCAAATGTTCACGGAGGTAAAGATCATCTGGGGAAATTGTTACACAGACATTCCTGGGGCCCACATTCAAAGATTCTAATGTAGTTTATATTTGATGGAGTCCAAGTTTATATTTAATTAGCAGCCCAGTGGGTTCCAATACAGTGTCCCAGAGAAAACACATGGTTTTGTAAGCTGCAATGGCTTGTGGTGTGAGGAGTCTCACGGACTGGCAGGTAGATCCATGGGATAGAATGTGTATAAGTTATTTTTAAATGACCCCAATAATCTGTCAAATTTGGGCACCGGTTGAGATACTGCTCCTCACACTGGAGGGCATTTGCTGCGGGGGTCTGCCTGCAGACCCTGACCGAAACGACACATGAATAAAACGTACACTGACACACATATTCTGTTTTGCCAGTCCTGCTGAGTGTCTGACCGCCTACACACCAAGAGAGGTTTGTCACTGAAGCTGGTCCTGAGCAGCTTGCACTCCAGGCATTTATTTACTATACAGTGAACAACAGAAGCTTTGAGTAAACACACTTGTGGATAATTAACATGGTTAGGAGAGTAGTTCTATGAATGATTAAAGCTTGGGTACTTTGGTCTAAAGTAAATATCACTGGGGGCAACATCCTTGGTGAACTTCCCCACTAGAGGACCATCTGGCTCAAAGGTTAGTTAATGGAGGTAGGGTAAACAGACTTAACTGGGGAAGCCTCTATTGTCCCTAGTATTTACCCTATGACCTAATGCTCTAAAGTAAGAACCGGCTGCCTTCAGCCTGTTCAATTATTACAGGCTGTGTAACCTTTCGGCCTTCCAAAAGGTTTGTGACTATTTCCTGTAACTTTCCCTAATATTTCCCTTTAATATTTCTGCTACCATCCTGAGTGAATCCCAACATTGTGGCATAAAGCCTATAATTCCTTAGCATGGCAAGCAAGGCTCTGCATGATCTAACCTCACCTGCACCTGCTTTCATGCCCCACTTCTCCATGCCTTCTTGTATACACTCTTCAGCAATACCAAACCGTCTGTGGCTCCCCACTCTCCCCCATGCCCTAGCAGGCCTAGGTACTTTTTCTGTTGGTATTCTCACTCTGGAATGCCCTTCTCCACTTAGGTCTACTGAGATTGGGTAAATGGTTGTGCAAGCTCTTGCTAGCGAAAGGCTGTGGGGCCCCAACCCAGAGCTAAAATCCAGCTTGTCCCAGGGTAGTATCAGTATGGAGGCAGGGATACCTTTATCTAATTGAATGTTCAGAGGGCATATGCTTTTGTGGATTTCTATGTTCAAAGTGAATAATTTTTCAAATTCTGAAAAATGGCTTGTGCTGGAGGCAGCCCTGTTTCTTATTTCATCTGGGCACAACCCTATTCATCCTCCAAGACCCTGCCAGGTTACCACTTCTTGCTGGTTTGGATGTCTTTCCTCTCTACCCCTGCAGTGCCTCTAATTTCACTCATTACAGAGTGCCATAATCACTGTGCCTGTTTTTAAGGCTGCTGTCACTTCACAGGCCTGGGTCATAGTAGTTGCACCATAAGTATGTGTTCCTGTGAAGGTACGTCAGAGAAAATTTTGGTAATGACTACTGTGTCTGAGATTAACAAGAAAAGCTGCTCTGGTTTCCAGCTCCCTTGTCACTCATCTCTAGCAACCTCTTGCCTCACTGTCTTAGTCTGTTCTCATACTGCTATAAAGAATACCTGAGACTGGGTCATTTATAAACAAAAGAGGTTTAACTGACTCACAGTAACACATGGTTGGGGGGGCCTCAGGAAACTTACAATCAAGGAGGAACACAAAGGAGAAGCAGGCAACTTCTTCACAAAGCAGGGGCGAGCAGAGAAAACAGCCACGTACAAAACCAGCAGATCTCATGAGAACGCGCTCATTTTCATGAAAAGAGCATGGGGAGAATCACCCCCATGATCCAATCACTTCCTACCAAGTCCCTCCCTGTGGGGTTTACAGTTTGAGATAAGATTTGTTTTTTTTTTTTTAATTTATTTGTTATTATTATACTTTAAGTTGTAGGGTACATGTGCATAACGTGCAGGTTTGTTACATATGTATACTTGTGCCTTGTTGGTGTGCTGCACCCATCAACTCGTCATTTACATCAGGTATAACTCCCAATGCAATCCCTCCCCCCTCCCCCCTCCCCCCTCCCCATGATAGGCCCCGGTGTGTGATGTTCCCCTTCCTGAGTCCAAGTGATCTCATTGTTCAGTTCCCACCTATGAGTGAGAACATGCGGTGTTTGGTTTTCTGTTCTTGTGATAGTTTGCTAAGAATGATGGTTTCCAGCTGCATCCATGTCCCTACAAAGGACACAAACTCATCCTTTTTTATCGCTGCATAGTATTCCATGGTGTATATGTGCCACATTTTCTTAACCCAATCTGTCACTGATGGACATTTGGGTTGATTCCAAGACTTTGCTATTGTGAATAGTGCCGCAATAAACATACGTGTGCATGTGTCTTTATAGAAGCATAATTTATAATCCTTTGGGTATATACCCAGTAATGGGATGGCTGGGTCATATGGTACATCTAGTTCTAGATCCTTGAGGAATCCCCATACTGTTTTCCATAATGGTTGAACTAGTTTACAATCCCACCAACAGTGTAAAAGTGTTCCTATTTCTCCACATCCTCTCCAGCACCTGTTGTTTCCTGACTTTTTAATGATCGCCATTCTAACTGGTGTGAGATGGTATCTCATTGTGCTTTTGATTTGCATTTCTCTGATGGCCAGTGATGAGCATTTTTTCATGTGTCTGTTGGCTGTATGAATGTCTTCTTTTGAGAAATGTCTGTTCATATCCTTTGCCCACTTTTTGATGGGGTTGTTTGTTTTTTTCTTGTAAATTTGTTTGAGTTCTTTGTAGGTTCTGGATATTAGCCCTTTGTCAGATGAGTAGATTGCCAAAATTTTCTCCCATTCTGTAGGTTGCCTGTTCACTCTGATGGTAGTTTCTTTTGCTGTGCAGAAGCTCTTTAGTTTAATGAGATCCCATTTGTCAATTTTGGCTTTTGCTGCCGTTGCTTTTGGTGTTTTAGACATGAAGTCTTTGCCCATGCCTATGTCCTGAATGGTACTACCTAGGTTTTCCTCTAGGGTTTTTATGGTATTAGGTCTAACATTTAAGTCTCTAATCCATCTTGAATTAATTTTCGTATAAGGAGTAAGGAAAGGATCCAGTTTCAGCTTTCTACTTACGGCTAGCCAATTTTCCCAGCACCATTTATTAAATAGGGAATCCTTTCCCCATTTCTTGTTTCTCTCAGGTTTGTCAAAGATCAGATGACTGTAGATGTGTGGTATTATTTCTGAGGACTCTGTTCTGTTCCATTGGTCTATATCTCTGTTTTGGTACCAGTACCATGCTGTTTTGGTTACTGTAGCCTTGTAGTATAGTTTGAAGTCAGGTAGCGTGATGCCTCCAGCTTTGTTCTTTTGACTTAGGATTGTCTTGGAGATGCGGGCTCTTTTTTGGTTCCATATGAACTTTAAAGCAGTTTTTTCCAATTCTGTGAAGAAACTCGTTGGTAGCTTGATGGGGATGGCATTGAATCTATAAATTACCTTGGGCAGTATGGCCATTTTCACGATATTGATTCTTCCTATCCATGAGCATGGTATGTTCTTCCATTTGTTTGTGTCCTCTTTTATTTCACTGAGCAGTGGTTTGTAGTTCTCCTTGAAGAGGTCCTTTACATCCCTTGTAAGTTGGATTCCTAGGTATTTTATTCTCTTTGAAGCAATTGTGAATGGAAGTTCATTCCTGATTTGGCTCTCTGTTTGTCTGTTACTGGTGTATAAGAATGCTTGTGATTTTTGCACATTAATTTTGTATCCTGAGACTTTGCTGAAGTTGCTTATCAGCTTAAGGAGATTTTGGGCTGAGACAATGGGGTTTTCTAAATATACAATCATGTCATCTGCAAACAGGGACAATTTGACTTCTTCTTTTCCTAACTGAATACCCTTGATTTCTTTCTCTTGCCTAATTGCCCTAGCCAGAACTTCCAACACTATGTTGAATAGGAGTGGTGAGAGAGGGCATCCCTGTCTTGTGCCAGTTTTCAAAGGGAATTTTTCCAGTTTTTGCCCATTCAGTATGATATTGGCTGTGGGTTTGTCATAGATAGCTCTTATTATTTTGAGGTACGTTCCATCAATACCGAATTTATTGAGCGTTTTTAGCATGAAGAGCTGTTGAATTTTGTCAAAAGCCTTTTCTGCATCTATTGAGATAATCATGTGGTTCTTGTCTTTGGTTCTGTTTATATGCTGGATTATGTTTATTGATTTGCGAATGTTGAACCAGCCTTGCATCCCAGGGATGAAGCCCACTTGATCATGGTGGATAAGCTTTTTGATGTGTTGCTGAATCCGGTTTGCCAGTACTTTATTGAGGATTTTTGCATCGATGTTCATCAGGGATATTGGTCTAAAATTCTCTTTTTTTGTTGTGTCTCTGCCAGGCTTTCGTATCAGGATGATGTTGGCCTCATAAAATGAGTTAGGGAGGATTCCCTCTTTTTCTATTGATTGGAATAGTTTCAGAAGGAATGGTACCAGCTCCTCCTTGTACCTCTGGTAGAATTCAGCTGTGAATCCATCTGGTCCTGGACTTTTTTTGGTTGGTAGGCTATTAATTATTGCCTCAATTTCAGAGCCTACTATTGGTCTATTCAGGGATTCAACTTCTTCCTGGTTTAGTCTTGGAAGAGTGTAAGTGTCCAGGAAATTATCCATTTCTTCTAGATTTTCCAGTTTATTTGCGTAGAGGTGTTGATAGTATTCTCTGATGGTAGTTTGTATTTCTGTGGGGTCGGTGGTGATATCCCCTTTATCATTTTTAATTGCGTCGATTTGATTCTTCTCTCTTTTCTTCTTTATTAGTCTTGCTAGTGGTCTGTCAATTTTGTTGATCTTTTCAAAAAACCAACTCCTGGATTCATTGATTTTTTGGAGGGTGTTTTGTGTTTCTATCTCCTTCAGTTCTGCTCTGATCTTAGTTATTTCTTGCCTTCTGCTAGCTTTCGAATGTGTTTGCTCTTGCTTCTCTAGTTCTTTTAATTGCGATGTTAGAGTGTCAATTTTAGATCTTTCCTGCTTTCTCTTGTGGGTATTTAGTGCTATAAATTTCCCTCTACACACTGCTTTAAATGTGTCCCAGAGATTCTGGTATGTTGTATCTTTGTTCTCATTGGTTTCAAAGAACATCTTTATTTCTGCCTTCATTTCGTTATGTACCCAGTAGTCATTTAGGAGCAGGTTGTTCAGTTTCCATGTAGTTGAGCGGTTTTGATTGAGTTTCTTAGTCCTGAGTTCTAGTTTGATTGCACTGTGGTCTGAGAGACAGTTTGTTATAATTTCTGTTCTTGTACATTTGCTGAGGAGTGCTTTACTTCCAATTATGTGGTCAATTTTGGAGTAAGTACGATGTGGTGCTGAGAAGAATGTATATTCTGTTGATTTGGGGTGGAGAGTTCTATAGATGTCTATTAGGTCTGCTTGCTGCAGAGATGAGTTCAATTCCTGGATATCCTTGTTAACTTTCTGTCTCGTTGATCTGTCTAATGTTGACAGTGGAGTGTTGAAGTCTCCCATTATTATTGTATGGGAGTCTAAGTCTCTTTGTAAGTCTCTAAGGACTTGCTTTATGAATCTGGGTGCTCCTGTATTGGGTGCATATATATTTAGGAGAGTTAGCTCTTCCTGTTGAATTGATCCCTTTACCATTATGTAATGGCCTTCTTTGTCTCTTTTGATCTTTGATGGTTTAAAGTCTGTTTTATCAGAGACTAGTATTGCAACCCCCGCTTTTTTTTGTTCTCCATTTGCTTGGTAAATCTTCCTCCATCCCTTTATTTTGAGCCTATGTATGTCTCTGCTTGTGAGATGGGTCTCCTGAATACAGCAGACTGATGGGTCTTGACTCTTGATCCAGTTTGCCAGTCTGTGTCTTTTAATTGGAGCATTTAGTCCATTTACATTTAAGGTTAAGATTGTTATGTGTGAACTTGATCCTGCCATTATGATATCAACTGGTTATTTTGCTCGTTAGTTGATGTAGTTTCTTCCTTGCCTCGATGGTCTTTACTTTTTGGCATGTTTTTGCAATGGCTGGTACCGGTTGTTCCTTTCCATGTTTAGTGCTTCCTTCAGGATCTCTTGTAAGGCAAGCCTAGTGGTGACAAAATCTCTAAGCATTTGCTTATCTGTAAAGGATTTTATTTCTCCTTCAATTATGAAACTTAGTTTGGCTGGATATGAAATTCTGGGTTGAAAATTCTTTTCTTTAAGAATGTTGAATATTGGCCCCCACTCTCTTCTGGCTTGGAGAGTTTCTGCCAAGAGATCTGCTGTTAGTCTGATGGGCTTCCCTTTGTGGGTAACCCGACCTTTCTCTCTGGCTGCCCTTAAGATTTTTTCCTTCATTTCAACTTTGGTGAATCTGGCAATTATGTGTCTTGGAGTTGCTCTTCTCGAGGAGTATCTTTGTGGCGTTCTCTGTATTTCCTGGATTTGAATGTTGGCCTGCCCTACTAGGTTGGGGAAGTTCTCCTGGATGATATCCTGAAGAGTGTTTTCCAACTTGGTTCCATTTTCCCCCTCACTTTCAGGCACCCCAATCAGACGTAGATTTGGTCTTTTTACATAATCCCATACTTCTTGCAGGCTTTGTTCATTTCTTTTTCTTCTTTTTTCTTTTGGTCTCTCTTCTCGCTTCATTTCATTCATTTGATCCTCAATCGCTGATACTCTTTCTTCCAGTTGATCGAGTCGGTTACTGAAGCTTGTGCATTTGTCACGTATTTCTCGTGTCATGGTTTTCATCTCTTTCATTTCGTTTATGACCTTCTCTGCATTAATTACTCTAGCCATCAATTCTTCCACTTTTTTTTCAAGATGTTTAGTTTCTTTGCGCTGGGTATGTAATTCCTCCTTTAGCTCTGAGAAATTTGATGGACTGAAGCCTTCTTCTCTCATCTCGTCAAAGTCATTCTCCGTCCAGCTTTGATCCGTTGCTGGCGATGAGCTGCGCTCCTTTGCCGGGGGAGATGCGCTCTTATTTTTGGAATTTCCAGCTTTTCTGCCCTGCTTTTTCCCCATCTTTGTGGTTTTATCTGCCTCTGGTCTTTGATGATGGTGATGTACTGATGGGGTTTTGGTGTAGGTGTCCTTCCTGTTTGATAGTTTTCCTTCTAACAGTCAGGACCCTCAGCTGTAGGTCTGTTGGAGATTGCTTGAGGTCCACTCCAGACCCTGTTTGCCTGGGTGTCAGCAGCAGGGGCTGCAGAAGATAGAATATTTCTGAACAGCGAGTGTACCTGTCTGATTCTTGCTTTGGAAGCTTCCTCTCAGGGGTGTACTCCACCCTGTGAGGTGTGGGATGTCAGACTGCCCCTAGTGGGGGATGTCTCCCAGTTAGGCTGCTCAGGGGTCAGGGACCCACTTGAGCAGGGAGTCTGTCCCTTCTCAGATCTCAGCCTCCGTGTTGGGAGATCCACTGCTCTCTTCAAAGCTGTTAGACAGAGTCGTTTGCGTCTGCAGAGTTTTCTGCTGCGTTTGTTATAGTTTACTGTGCCCTGTCCCCAGAGGTGGAGTCTACAGAGACAGGCAGGTTTCCTTGAGCTGCTGTGAGCTCCACCCAGTTCGAGCTTCCCAGCGGCTTTGTTTACCTACTTAAGCCTCAGCAATGGCGGGCGCCCCTCCCCCAGCCTCGTTGCTGCCTTGCCGGTAGATCACAGACTGCTGTGCTAGCAATGAGGGAGGCTCCGTGGGTGTGGGACCCTCCCGGCCAGGAGTGGGATATGATCTCCTGGTGTGCCTGTTTGCTTAAGGCGCAGTATTGGGGTGGGAGTTACCCGATTTTCCAGGTGTTGTGTGTCTCAGTTCCCCTGGCTAGGAAAAGGGATTCCCTTCCCCCTTGTGCTTCCCAGGTGAGGCAATGCCTCGCCCTGCTTCAGCTCTCGCTGGTCGGGCTGCAGCAGCTGACCAGCACCGATCGTCCGGCACTCCCCAGTGAGATGAACCCAGTACCTCAGTTGAAAATGCAGAAATCACCGGTCTTCTGTGTCGCTCGCGCTGGGAGTTGGAGACTGGAGCTGTTCCTATTCGGCCATCTTGCTCCGCCCCCCGAGATGAGATTTGGGTAGGAACCCAGAACCAAGCCATATCACTCTCTCCTATCAGATCCTAGAAAGCACCACACACTTCATCACCACTGGGCTTTCACCCCTGGTGTTTGCTCCATTACTCAAATCCTGTTGTCCACTTTGTCAGCACGTAATCATCTTCAACAATCAGCTCTTGGTGCATCTTCCAGGAGCCTCTATTGATTTTCCATTCTACTCCAAACAATACTTTCCTTGAGCCCAAAGTTTGGGGATGATGGTATGCCAAAGGTATAATTGTCCACTGTGCAGAGAGAGAGAGAGTAGCACCTGGTGTTTCTCACCAAGCCTTATATTCAGGCATGTTGTTGTTGTTTGCACACAAAGGGGCCATTCACCACACCTGTACTCATGTGATTTGTCTCCACTTGAATGAGCCCTTTTGCCTAATTTAAACAAAGACTCATATAGTGGCAGCATGCCCCCTACTTTCTATAACTTGTTGGAACTTACTGTGATTGTAGCATGTAGAATTCTGTTTAGGGCTTGTCTGTTTCTGCAGCTACTTTGTATGTTCCATGAGGTTGCAGACTTTGTCTTACTGATCTCTATGATCTCTGAAGCAAAGTGCTTGGTTCAAAGGAAACACTGAAAAGACATTATCAAATCAATGATATAAAGCCTGAGGAAATCTTCCACTCACTGTAAATGTCCAGCCCACTGACTCACTCAGTGTGTGATTCACACATCCGTTCATTTATTTTTCATTCATTCCTTTTCAATAATATGAATCACTCTGGGCTTCAGTTTCGTCACTATAAAATGAGAGTGATGATCCCCTCTCTCATTACCTTATGAGAAATTTGTAAGGTTTAAAAGAGATGATGCTCAAAAGGCCCCTATCAATGTGTAAAATTAAGAAAAAGAACCATGGGGAGTGAGGTATTGAAAATATAGATAAGTTTTGGCATTTTTTCAGGAAATGATTTTGTTAATGCAGCAATATCACAAAATTAGGTATTTTGAAAAACAGAATTCAGTGGTAGCTCAGTTTTGAGTAAGGTGAATCTTTCAAAGAGTTAATGAAGCTTTTTAACTGCAAACATTTCAAAGTCTTCAATATGGTGATGCCATCATATACATCCAAGGCATATTTTTCCAAACTTAATTGACCAGAGAACCTTGCTTGTTTGGAATTAACTAATAAAACAGTCCCTTCTGCCTAAGAACACATTCTAGAAAAATATTCAGGAAAGCATTTTATTTAGATGCACAGCCTTTAGTCAAGTTAGTACTAAATTTCACCCAGCAGAAGGAGCATCCTTCCAGGTTTATAAAACAAAAGATTTTCAGAAAACTAACAAAAATCTTTGAGAGAGGCAGAATAGTGTATTTGATTATTTCCCTGGAGCTCAATAAAGCCACAATATATTTCAAAACAAGTTTATTTTTATAACTACAACTGCATTTTGAAGTATTTTGAGATCCATGGTAGACATTATTTTATGTATCACCTTTGCCCCTCACTGTGTTTCTCCATCTGTCTTAATTCCAGACCATGTAAAGATAGACTTTTCTCTGTGGAGTGAGGCCCATCTAGGAAGTTATTACAAATCAACTTGAGCCAACACTATTCACTTATGGAAATCACAGCCTCCTGTCTAGCCAATTTATCCAATGCTTCCCCAAAACATGTATTCAATCTAGTTTCTGTGCCTTTGCTCATGTTACCTCCTCAATACAAATTCTTTCTTTTTATTCTTCACTCTTCTTTTCCTCTTTTGATCCTTACCTATTTCCCCTTCTTTCTTCTTTCCTTCCTTCTTCCATCCACCCGTCAACCCACAAGCATTTATCTGATACTATATTAGGTCCTGGAGGTACACACAGAGCTCATGTTTTTTATTTGCCTTAAAGAAACTTAAATAGACAAATATGTAAGCAATGAAGTCTGCAATACAATATGATCAGCTTATTAAAGATAAATTTATAAGATACAATAGGTACACACATACACACACACACTTTGAAGAGACAAATCTTCTAGGGAGGACTAAAAGAGAAGATAAGAGCGGGGTCAACTTCCCACCAGAAGTGTCTAAGAGTCAAATAATGAATATTAATGTTATGACGTACACAAATCCAAACAGCTGTCCATTGGGAAGAAAAATATATGCAAAGGCACAAAGGTTGGAAGCAAAATATATTCAAAGAATAGTGCCTGACAATAGCTAATACTTTGGGGATGCATAGTGTGTTTAAGGTACTGCCTAAGTGCCTTACTCAATAACACTTTACATTTTGTTTTATTATTATGCCCATCACACAAACAAGAAATGTGAAACCATGGGTCACAGAGCCAGTTAGTTACTGGAGCAAGGGCTGAACCTTAGACTTTTGTGTTCTAAGATCTGGTTGCTCAGTCGCTTTTGTGTGGCTGTAATACAGGAGAAGAGTTCACAGAAGAAAGGAGCTGCCAGCTCACAGAGGGTCTTTTATGCCTTCCTTAAGTCTGTGAAAATTTCTGGATGCCTTCCCTGGTCACTCTCAATGCACTGTAACACTCTCCTCTTTTGCAGTCTCATAGGCACTTCCATGCACATTACCTGCCCACATCCCTTGAACTGAACAACTGGATTGATGTATTATTTAACTTACTCTCCTAATTAGATTCTGAGGTATCCAGTGACAGGCACTGCATCCTCTTCTCCCCTTGATGCTTTAGAGAAGGTCCTGCACAAAACAGACACTTAATTTAAAAAAAAAAAAAAGAATGAATGAGCCCCTGAATCAGCATCAAAAGTAGTAACTCGAGGTTTTATCATATATAGAGCATTTTCACATAATTGACTCTGATAAAAATAAGGCTATGAAGTAGGTACACTCTTCATGTCTATTTTAGATATGGGGAAACTGAGACTGAAGAACTGGAGGTTAGGTTAGTGTCATTCAATGTTGCAATGGCAAAGGAGTGGGTAGAAATTGAAGCTCTGGAGGTTCTAATCCCATCCACTAGTTTTCCATTCCATCTCTGCTAATCATTTTAAAAAATACTTTAAGAGAAAGAGGACAGGCATTTGTAGGAGTAGAGTCTACATTTAATCTTCACTTCCTTTCTAAAACTCCATTACCATCCCAGAACCTAGCCCATAATCCGGGTTTCATTTGCTGAGGTAAAATAACGTATTATGGAAGCAGAAATGGATAATGTTGGTCGAGTTGCTAAGAAACCCAGAACATTTTTAAATATGCCAGGTCATTGTCCTACGGGGAAACCAATAATATGTCATGTATCCATAGTAACTCACTATGAACAGGATGTGAGTTGAAAATAGAGGAAACTATGAGAATGGTAATCAGTAATAAACCTGAAAAATGCTGAGTAAGAAAATATTCACTATGGTTAAAAAACTCAGAGTGAATTAGTAGGTAAAGCATGAGCTTTAGACTCAAAGAGACTGAGTTGAATCCCAACCCTCCACTGAAAAGTGTAAAACCCAGGCAAAACAAGGAAACTCTCTGAACTGCATTTCCCCGGCTGGGATGTACAAGTGTTAAGCATTGCCCTACTAAACTCCCAGGGATGTTGTGATAAAGGGCTGCACAGACACAAAATATTTTTTGAAGAATCATTAGCATTTCTGTTGTTAAAGAGGCATGTTGTCTCACATAATCTGAGAGAGTCAACAACTAAAAATTTATTTTAATTTGGCTCTGGCTTATTTTATGTTGTAGAATTTTCTGTTAGCAAAATTTTATTCATCAGATTTGTTATGATTGGGCTGAAGTTAAATCAATTGGTTGTTTGCTGGAAGAAGCTTTGAAACCCAGATTTCAGCCATTATCTCCCTATGAATATGACCCTGAGCAAGTCGTTTGGCCTCCTGGTAAAATAACAATAATAATATTGAAAAATAATGCCCTTAGACTCTCACAAGGGGATCCCCACCTGAACCCTGTGCCTGTGGGCTCAGGGCTTTGCAGTACTTCCTGAAAGTGGTCTAAGTTTGTCCCTTCCCCCCTACCCTCCATTGCTTGGAACCTGCTGAGAACAACAATACAACCCAGACAGAGGACTCCAATCTCGGACCAGGACTTGTGTGGGCTTCAGTCTCCCATTTCTCCCCTTCAGAGAAGTATCCAACCATCTTCCCTGTGTGGGGTCAACCAGTTGTCCCAAGCTGCTCTGAGATCTGTGTCTGTGAGGTCACTGAAGGGCCTAGCCCTGCTTCTAGGAGTATGGCCTGGTGAACAAATTACTTCCATTGGCCAGTGTGGTTTTTCTTTCATGGTAAAGGGCAAAATTAAGCTGCCAGAATGGTACTAACATGTTGATTTGGGGTGACTTTCACCCACACTGGATATAGGAAAAGTTCAGGTCTCTCAGCCAACAAGAGCCCACTGCCAATCCTTCAACTTAAGCTACATGTATAGACCTGTGCATCAGTTACCATCCATTTATGTATCGATTGTGGTACCATCTTTGGTCTGCAGCACCTGAGGGTAGCTGAAGTAGAGTTACACATTTTTTTATGCTGTGCCACTGACATCTGGGGTCCAGGTCACTGACCCCCATTGAAGGCTCTGTGTTATATTGAAGATATTCCTCAAGAGTTGGCTACACCTGTCTCCCGCAAAGTCTTCAGAGACTTGCTCAGTATCAACGAGCCCTTCCAATTGAAGATATTTTTGCTTCTGACTAATATAGTGACATTGTACTCTCCCCAGGTAGATCTTAAGTCATGCTGAATGAGACAGAGATATTTTTAACATAAATTGGACTATTCTGTCCATACTCCTCCATGCTGGGGGCAGTACATTAGAGGCAAGAATGCGATCGCCACTGGAAGAGATCACATTGTAAGAATGCAGTGATTACTGCCTGAAGAGTCCAGGAGAAGGAATGGTTGAAGGATGCACCTTTATGCTCTACAGTTCTGAACAGTTAACATCACAAGCCTAGACAATGAATCATCATTCAAGTTTTCCGGCATACTTTGGGTAAGACTTGCACTTCTGGTCATCGTCAATAAAGCACCATAATAACATCAGAGAGCCACTGAAAGTCAATATACACAAGTGGGTTAAAGAATGATGCTGCATCAGAGTAATGTTATAGCTGGTAATTGGTTGTAAATTATATTAGGGAACCGCAGATGTAAGAGGATCTATATTGTTCCGACACAAACAGGTTCCAAAGAGCCATGCATTATGAGTAGCGCTACATTTTCTTCTAATGTGAAATATGAAATTTGACACTAAGAATGGCACGTTTGACAAATAAAGAACATGGGGAAATGACTCCTGTACTTGAACACAAAGTGACAGTGCCCAGATACTAGAAAAAGTCTTTCTGTGCAATGATTGGACAAAAAATAAAAATAAATACGTAAGTACCTCTTCTCTACATATAATTCTAAATCCTTACTGATAAACCACTATGCTTCACATGGACTCATTAGTTTTATAATGTATTTTTAATCAAATTGCATGTTTAGATAAGGACCCCACCAGAAATACTTACATCAGGCCTTATACATTGCAGGGTGACAGATGCTGACTATGCTTTTGCCACAGGGATAATAAAAATATGATCACCAACAACAACAACTATAATTATTATATTAATTATTCTGTTAGAAAGAATAATAATTACTAGTAAAAATTAAAAAGCCATTCCTGACACATGCGTGTCTCCTCACCCCTGAGAAAAAACTGACCTCTCCCTTTTTTATGCCACCTTTCTTCCTATTCATGGTACGAGGAACACCACAGTGTGCCTGCTTCATGCCAGGTGTATGAGCTTTAGGAGAGGGTTCATATACAATTCTTTTCTGAATTCCTGCACTTACCACAAATCCTGGTACAGTATTGGCATTCAAAACTTTTTGGTGAATGAATAAAGGAATTAATTAATTTATGAATTACAAAGTGAGATAGAAATGGAAATATTACTACAGTAATATTATCATTTCTTTATAAACTCATATTTTAGGACAGAATGCGCCAGAGTGCTGAATTGACAAAATGATGCAGAGGTATAGCATTTATTTTTCAATTAAAAGGGAATAATTTATTTAAATATTCTGTAGTAGGTATCTTAAACCAATGATTCTATGAGTCTCATAGTCTTTTCACCCACCATTAGAATCAGCTTTTATGCCCACTAAACCTACAGATTTCTGAGCCCCACACCAATCCTATTGAATCAGAATCTCTGGGCTGGAGGATGGGAGTTTGGTCAGGGAGACATGAGACCCAGGAATCCACATACTTAAAAATATTTTTCAGTTGGTTCTTTAGTACTCTGATGTTTCAGATTCATTTTTATAGAATAATATATTCATCTCAATTTTTTGCTATTCAGTTTCTGAATCACATGAATTCTTGCACCTTTAATTAGAAAGGAAATAGGATTCATACCAGGAAGCTTCATGAGTCACAAATTGGTTTATGTCCTTCCATGACTACACTAGACAGCTGGGGGACCTTTACCTGCTGTTATAGCATCCTGTTATTTTGGTATCATAGGATTTCTTACATGTTACTTCTATTGCATGTAATATCACTTTTCCTCTTGTCTACAGTGTGAGCTACATGTGGACATGGACCAAGGCCATTTGGTTTATCATTATGTTTCCAGCTGCTATCATAGTATCTGGCCTTCATGAATGCATGAACCAATAAATGAGTTAGTAGGAATGACTGAATGAGTAAATAAGCAAATGAAGAAAATGCTTTCATGTGATGTTAGTTTAATCACATTTAATTTATTTTTATCTTTTGTTGTTGTTGTTGTTGTTGTTTGTTTGTTTTTTTGAAATGGAGTCTTGCTCTGTGACCTAGGCTGGAGTGCAGTGGCACAATCTCAGCTCACTGCAACCTCCACCTCCCAGGTTCAAGGGATTCTCCTGCCTCAGCCTCATGAGTAGCTGGGCTTACAGGCACACACCACACAACCAACTAATTTTTGTATTTTTAGTAGGGACAAGGTTTCATCACGTTGGCCAGGCTGGTCTCAAACTCCTGACCTCAAGGGATACACCCGCCTCGGCCTCCCAAAGTGCTGGTATTACAGGCATGAGCCACCACACCCAGCCCTATTTTTACTTTTTGTTCCATGAGGATTTTGTTTTTTTTCCAGAAACAGGGTCTTGCTCTGTCACCTAGACTTATGTGCAGTGGCATGATCACAGCTCACTGCAGCCTTGACCTCTTAGGCTCAAGCAATCCTTTCACCTCAGCCTCCTGAGTTCAGCTACTTCCTGAGGAAAATGTCTTTGGTAACTATCTAAATTAATAATAACTGATTTATGGACAAAAGAAAGAAAAAACAGGAACAGGATCAGTGAACAACACCCTTTACCCTCTGTGTTATCCACTTATGAGGATTTGGAACGTTGATATATTTTAAAGAAGAACAAAAACAAGAACAAAGTTAGTAAATTCCAAATATGAACCATGCATCTACCAAACAAGAAGATGGCTAGATGACTTCACCAGTCACCAGGGCAGGCGGAAGTATGAGAAATGCCTAAAGATGTAGGGCGTTCAACTCTGACCTCATTCAGTCCTGAGGCTAAACTAAGTCTCATACTTTCTCCCTGTGTCTTCACTGTTAGAGTTTCAGAGAGTGTGTCTTTGTTATGTTTGAGGAGAGAAAAAAAGGAAGGAAAAAAAAGCCTTTAAATTTATTGACAAGCAAATCAAGGCTTAAATTTAGGGATGGGGGAAATTATTCATATCAGTTTATAAGGAGACTTCAAAAAGTTTGTGGAAAGATAAAAATTAAAAATATAAACTTTATATCCCAACATAAGCCCCGTCAAGTTCAAGACAGTTTTTAGTGACAATATCAGTCATTTAGTCCATCCCTAAAAAAACGAGGATCCTGGGAACTTAACCATGTCAATGCAATCTTTTTAAAAGTATTAACTGAAGAAAAATGGGTGCCCTTTACAGATGTTGTTAGATTAGGAAACAAAAAGAAGTCAGAACAAGCCAAATCATAGCTGGAAGGTGAATGCCTAATAATTTCCCACTGAAAATCTCACAAAATTACCGATGTTTGGGGAGAGGAATGAGTAGGAGGATTGTCAGAGTGAAGAAAGACTGTCTGATGAAGCTTTCCAGGGAATGTTTCTGCTAAACCTTTGGCTAACTTTCTCAAAACATTCTCATAATAGCCAGATGTTAGTGCTCTTTTGCCCTCCAGAAATGCAACAAGAAAAATGCCTTGAGTATCCCTCATATGGTTTGGCTTTGTTCCCACCCAAATCTCATCTTGAATTTCCACATGTTGTGGCAGGAACCTGATGGGAGGTAATTGAATCATGAGGGCAGGTCTTTCCTGTGCTGTTCTTGTGACAGTGAATACGTCTCATGAGATCTGGTGGTTTTAAAAAGGGGAGTTTCCCTGCACAAGCTCTCTTCTCTTGTCTGCCACCATGTAAGACATGTCTTTCATCTTTCACCATAAGTGTGAGGCCTCCCCAGCCACATGGAACTGTAAATCAGTTAAACCTCTTTCTTTTATAAATTGCCCAGTCCTGGATATGTCTTTATCAGCAGCATGAAAACAGACTAATACAATCCCCCCAAAACCATTGCCATGATACCTGCTCTTGATCAGTGTGCTTTTGCTTTGAGTGGACCACTTCCACCTCTTGGTAGCCATTGCTTTGTGTTTTGTCTTCAGGATCACATCATTAACATATTTCATCTTCTATTACGATTCCTTGAAGAAATGCTTCAGAACATTGATCCTACTTGTTTAACATTTTTATTGAAAGCTCTGTTCTTGTCTGCAGCTGATCTGGGTGCAATGGCTTTGGCACTCAACGAGCAGAAAGTTTGCACAACTTCAGTTTTCCAGTCAGAATCGTGTAAGCTGAACCAGTCGAAATGTCTATGGTGTTGGCTATTGTTTGTACTGTTAATCATTGGTCCTCCTCCATTATGGCATGAACAAGATTGATTTTTTTTCCTCTCAGATTGGTGTGGATGGTCTGCCATTTTAGGCTTCACCTTCAACATTGTCTAGTCCCTTCTTAAAGTGAGCTGCCCATTTGCAAAGGATATCAGTCTTATTGGATTGGGAGATGATCTTTCTTCATTTTGAACTCATCTTAACTAATTATAGCTGCAATTACCCTATTTTCAAATAAGGTTACATCCTGAGGTACTGGAGGTTAGTACTTCAACATATCAATTTGGCAAGGGGGTCAGAACTCAACCCATAACAGAATGTAAACTCAGTGAGGATATCAATTTTTTCTTGTGATCACTGCTATACCTCCAAAACAGAAGATTGTCTAGCACATCAAAGATGACCAATATATACTTACAGAATAAATGCATGTATCTGTCAACCAATCAAATCTACATCTCTAGTGCCATATCTGATGCTCTTTACACTATATAATTATGCCTCATCTTCTTTTTGTCTTATCCATTCCAGCTTCTTGAAAATTTATTTCTAATTAATCTCTTTGTAAAACTGTTCTCCCACTACTATTACAATAATAATCCCAATTAATCATTAACTCATATCTAGTATGATAATCACTAACATAGTCATTATCTAAATATTAAAAAGTGTGCTTTTCCCACTAGCATTTTTATTGTTAATTATATGTCATCCCAAAAGTATATGATTTTTCTGGAGCAGGGAAAAAGGCACTAGCAAGACATCAAAGACATCAATCTATATACTAGCTGTCTTGGCAATGTACTTCCTGGCTCCCATTCTCTCAGGGATGGAAAAACCTATTCCTTATCTTCAGGCCCCTCTCTGCCTGAGTCTGAGGGTCAATACTAATCTAAACATGTAGGGATCTAAGGAACTTCATTCTGACTGAGACATACATTATGGTTTCAGAAATACGCACATAAATCAATGAACAGCCTACAAGAAGAGGATCTTAACAAAAGGATGGAAAACTTTTATATTTGCCCAATATTTAGGAAAGAAAGTCTAGGTTCAGAATGCAGGGATGACTCAAATAACTCCTCTAATTCTGAGGTGTTAAGAGGTGCAGTTTTATTCATTTATTCAAAAAGACAAAAATTGTTTTGGGGCATGTACTAGATACCCAGCACTGCACCAAGCGATGGAAATACAACAGAAAAGAAGACAACCATGCTCCCTACCCTTCGGAAACTTGAAGTTTAGCAGAGGGGAAAACATATTCATAAAAGAAATGATACCTAAAAGTAATTGATCTCAGTTGTTAAGAAGGAGAAAAAACAAGATTAAGCGTGTATAGCAGAGGAACTAATATTTATGTGGAATCAAGAAGGGCTTTTCTTCCAAAAGTTCCTTATTTTTAAAATTGAAATAAAGAATGCCTGGAATCTCCGTGGTTGAAGGATAGAGAAAAAGTAAAATATTTTACTACCAATGAAGAACCTGTGATGATTACAATAACAGGATTCACCACTGCTGGATTGTGACTGGGTGAAACAGAAGGTTGTTTCCAGACTACTGATTCAGAAAACTCCTGTGCAGGTATGAACACTCAGGCCCAAGGAGACACGGTTCATTTTCTCTCTTCATGGAACCTGCTCACCCTAAGCATGAAACAGCCATCTCTGTTGGTTCAGAACCTGTGAGATCCAGTATCTCACTAAAAGAGGCCCTATTCCCCCTTGACATTGGGCCAGGGTTCTATACAATAAGCTTCTGCCTGAGAACCACATTCAGATCAGGTCTCTGCCATATGTGTGTGCTCCGTGAGAGGTCAGGGGTGCTGCAGGCCAGATATGTACTGCCCAAGGGACCTAGGGTAGGCCTGTCTTTATTTGAGGGTGGCTTTGGAGCTAAGCTTCCACAAGTTTAATGTTGAATTTTCCAATCTCTTACGGGCAGTATGTGCTCCTTGCATGTAAGTATATTTGCCTGTAAATAAGAGAACACTTGGAGAAATATTTTGAACTATGTTCGCATATTCAAGGCAGTTCATATTTAGTTTAAGAAGTGGGCCTTAGAATCAGGTGGCTGTGGGTTTGAATCATGGCCTTGTCATTTAGTGGCTGCATGATATTTAGAAAGTTACCTCAAATTTTTGAACTTCAGTTTTCTAATATGAAAACAGGGTTAATAACAGCACTTACCTCACATACTATTGTGAGGACAAAAGAAGATATAACATATAAAGTGTTTAGGACAATTATTTACACAGTGTATATATTTAATACATATATTCTGGCTCTTACTCCTGGTAGGCTTTTTGAGATTGTGTACAACTTCTGATCAAGGCAAGTCAGAAAACAAATCTTTTAGCCAATGGGTATTTGTAATTTATCCCTGTTTCTCTTTGAGTAGACCCAGTCATGCTCTCACAAAACCTCATACATCAAACATATCTATGTACCTTCTCAGAGTCATTCAGCCTCAACTGTCTCCCACACATATACTCACAAACTTCCCCTCAGCTATCACCACGACTCACCGACCACATGTGAACCCAGGCCATCTATGACCTGATGTTGAACAGTTTAGGGTCTCTGGCTCTTCTTCCCTCTTCCCACCTGTGCATCCCAGGACCTCGGTTCCATAGCAGTTGCCAAAGGGGTCAGTTCAGTGTTAGAAATTTTAACCAGTGGGACAGGAAAAAGTAGACAGCCTGTGGCCAATTTTCTGTTTCTCTCTACCACGTGTCAATGCACTGTTCTGTACACCAGCCATGTCAAGAATGCCCTCGTGACAAACAGGACGTACCTTCATAGAAACCAAATAGGGCTCTTCTGGGCTTAATCACGAAGCAGAGGCCAGAGTGGTTAATGCATTGTTTTACATTGTTTCCTATGCTTCCTTACTTTCTTCACTTTTCCCTTCCTCTTGCCTCCTAAGATTATATTTCCCAAATAAATCATTGACACTTAATTTATACCTCAGGTTCTGCTTCTAGAAAACCCTACCCAAGATTATTGGTAATGGAAGTGGTCTTACAAAGACTCTCAGGAAGCATTTAGGAATTGGATTTCCCACTGGTGTGAAGGCAATAAAACTCTATTGCTTATAGTAAGTGGCATCATGAGTACTTAGGCTTCTACCTGTCATTAATGGGATCAGAACAAGGCTTTGGGAGATTGAGTAGCTCTGAATCTTAATCAGTTTGGTACCTATGAAAATTGTAAGAATTGTGGAGTAGAGTTGTTTTCTGGGTGGAGGGGGCATGGGAGATTTTGTACACACACCAAAAGAATATTCCAGTGCTGGTTAATTGTCAACTGCAAGCATGATCTAAAAGCCAGAAACATCTATGATAAATTAAAAGACACTTTTAACCCTTGCAGCCAGAGAACGGACTATGCAGTAGAACTGATTGTAGGAGGGGTGGAAGAATTGCAAAGATTAAAGGAACTGTCTCAACAAGTCTCATATGTCAAAATCAGAGGCCTGATAAGAAGAAAGCTGAATCTTGTAAAAGGATTATTTAGGATACTATATAAGATAGGTGTTGGGTAGGAATATCTGGGCTAATAAGCCAGGTATTAGCCACCTCCTAATCCTCTAAACTCTAATCCTCTAAACTCCAAACTCTCCTCATAGCAGAAGAAGCTTTTTACTCTTTTCCAGAAGAGACCTCCTTTTGCCTGGGGGTCATGCAATGGATTCACCTGAACTGGTGCCCTGCACTATGATACTTGATCTCCTACCACTTTCCCTGTCCCCAGCTTGATAACTAGAGTCAAGTTTTGCACAGCCCCAGAAGAGAAGGGCTATACACTAACAGACTTGCAAGATCTAGCTCATCTGATCTGGAAGGAACTGAAGAAACACATATAAGAGTAAGTATGGTGACTGTTAACCAGGTGGGAAAAAAATAGAACAATGAACAGGATAGAATGTATTGGTATGAAGACACTTACCTAATATGTGATATTAATGATCTGAGACAAGTTTGGTGAGATAGAGGGCTCCTCCAGGCCTGGACTGGAAGATGGCTTACAGTAAAGCAAAGTGGAAGTGCCAGAACGTTTTGGCATACTTACAAAAAAGGAATCTCTGTTGAATTTGGTTTTTACATCACCTTAGACCAACACACCTTCCACTTCCCTGGCCTACATAGGTCTTAGCAATGGGTTGCTATATCCTTATGGCTTGAATCCAGGTTTCTACTGCTGCCATAGCCAGCCCCACATACAGCCATAGACACAGCATCACATTAGTATGCCACATTTGTATCATGGCTAGGCTGTACCCCTGGGGGAATCCAGGTCCACTTGCTAAAACAGTGTATCTTCCATTTGCCTCCAAACATGCAATGGCCTCACCTGAACAGATGCCTCACAAAATGGCTTTTTATTTTTGATATTTATTTCACTACCCCTCATTGCATTCAGGCTAATAGCGAAGGTTAGACCTGAGACCAATTTAGGTGACAATATATAATCCCTGATCTGGAAGAAAAAAACATACATATCAAAACAATTGCAAAACATGATTGTGCGCTACAGGAACTAGGGGAACATGACTATAGAATTCATTAACCTGGAGAACTGAACTGCAACTCCAAAATTAGATTCCAGGAAGGATTGGATACTGGTTTGCCAGGTTGACTTCTTGAACCTTAGACACAGTGATGACCTCCAGTAAATGAGATCAAGATGTCAGAACTGCCTTGGCATGGTACCGAGGGAAATAAAGAATGGTCAAGAAAGTGAGGATCTTCCTATCCATGACCACATAACTGCATTCCCCAGGAAAGCCCAGGGATGCTCCTTTTACCAAAGCAACAATGAAAATAATAATGAGGAAATAACTGGCATTGTTAGACGTTCAGCACAGGCTGACCTCTGTAGACTGGTATTTGGCGCCCACTTCAAGTATGGGATTGCCTCCAAGAGAAAACCACTGCCCTTCTCCTTCTTGAGTCCCCTTGCATTGGAGATAATGACTAGGTGCTCAACAAATTCTCCCCTGTTTCATCTATTTAAGCCAGATACAAGAAATTAGCTTAGCTTAGAACTGAACCTACCTTAATTCCAGGCTCTGAAATTTTTTTTCTTTCTTCTAGGTTTATAAACACACACACACACACACACACACACACACACACACACACACACACACACACAGGTTTTTAATATGTTTCTTCCCAGTAAATTTTTTATTTCTAGAATTCTTTGGTTAAAATAATGCCTCCAAAATGAACTCATGCTTGCTACCTCTTTTTGAAATACTCTGTTTTCTCCTCGTTGACTCTGTATAGGATAGAAAATAAAACTTTTCACTTATTTGTTCCACAAAGGCAAATGGAAGAGGCCACTGAATTTGCTCTTTAGATTCTCTTCATTGCAGTGGATGCAACTTCCCAAATTAGGGCCAAGTCATTTTAGGCAAGCCACTACAAAGTGGGACATTTCTTTTTTTCTTTTTTTATTATACTTTAAGTTCTGGGGTACGTGTGCAGAATGTGCAGTTTTGTTACATAGGTATACATGTGCCATGGTGGTTTGCTGCACTCATCAACCCGTCACCTACATTAGGTGTTTCTCCTAATGCTATCCTTCCCCTAGCCCCCCACACCAACAGGCCCCGGTGTGTGATGTTCCCCTCCCTCTGTCCATGTGTTCTCATTGTTCAACTCCAAAGTGGAACATTTCTATAAAATTGCATTATTTTGAAAATATACAGGTGCTTTTTTTATTTCCTCAATAAAACCTCTTCCCACTTATTTTCTATTTATAAAGACCCCCTCCAGCCTCTCACCAAATGGTTGAGTTTCAACTCTTCTTGACACCCGAAAACCCAGCTGTCTTTTGAAACAGAGGAAAACAACCTCCTGTAGAATCTGAAATGGCTGCTCACAGGACAGAAAAGAATTTAGGCTGTTTTTTTCTCCCAGTAATTCAATTGATCAGCAACTTCTCAGGACAGAGTGTGAGTCTCTTCTCTATGTATACCCCATGGCCAGCACTTTTGCAGCTACATAGGAAGCACCTTATGAATCTTGAGTTGATTTTCTTTTGTAACTGAGACTTGTTCTAAGCAGGTAAAGTGAGGTGTGTCATAAATAAGCATAGCCAACTTTGCTGATTTCTTCCTGTGTGTTAACCACTGTTCTATGGGCTTTACATGTATTCTTCCCTTTGACCCTCATAATAACTTACTGTTATCTCTAGTTGCTAGATGATAAAAGAGAGACACATTGTGGTCAAATAACTTGTGCAAGTTTATTCAGCTTCTCAGGGTTAGCTCCAGGGCAGCGTAGGACATAGAGTGATTCACTGCATAAAATCATGGGAAGATCTGCTAAGAGCCCAGCAAATGCATGGAAGCGTTTCTAGAATGGGCCTCTGGGCTGCAGGAATATTTCCTTACAATTCCTGCATCTCCATTTTCACGCAGATTGCTGATATCTATGCTCCATCCCCCTCAACCTTTTCTTTACCTCCTCAACGTCCCTTATTACATTTCTGTCCAGGCGTGGCACATACCTTGTTGAGTAGATTTTAGAATTCCACCGTCACCAGCTCTATTCTGACCTTATGGATAAGAAGCTTTTTTGACCTGCCTCAACACACAGACACTAGTTATTGATTATAGACTGTCTGACACTGTACTATGTATTTGGTAATGCTTTTCTTTATGATGGCAAAACCTATTAGCACCCAATCTGCCTTCAAAATCCATTTGAAAACATACCAATAAACAACTGCTTATGCCTTCAGTTGGCATGAACCAAATATAATGCCCCATGAGGTTTCCTAAAGATGTCATAGGGTTTCCTGTTTGCTTTGCTATTCCTCAAAAATTTCTCACGCTTTTACCACCTCAAGACTTAGCCCTCTTGAACTTAGATGCAGACACTGATATTTGTGTGGGCTCTTATTTTTTAGTAAGTTTGCTTTTAATTTGATAACTTGGATAGATTTACTATATTGAGTCATTTCTAAACCACATACCACAGAACTATGTTCATAGAAATCCTTAAGGAATTTGCTGGAAAATGTTATCACTTTCTGTAGTTTCTTTGTTTCTGAAACTCTTCATTGTATTTGTGCATTCCTAGAAATTTCCTAACCATGTGGAAGGCTCTAGCCTTCTAAATCTCAGCCTAATGAATGTGTGGACTACATTATTAATTCAGCTGATTATTCTTGAGCATTATATCACGTGCCCAAAACTATGCTCTGTGGTCAGAAATAGTTTCCCAAACAGACCTAATCCTTGTCCTCAGAGAGCACGCAGTCAACTAAGGAATCCGTGATTACCAGGGCCCCTCACAGTCAAAGAAGCTGTGTAACAGCCAATGACAATTAACGCTACCACTAAAGATAACAATATCATGTATTTGTGTAGCCCTCCGAAATTTATAAGTGCTTCTGTGGGCATTAATGCATGTGTCCTGATGGAGCAGACATTTTCTTTCTTACCCTAGAGATGAGAAAACTGATGCTGGCAGAGGTTAAAGGACTTCAATTTGCTTTAGGATCACAGAATTGGTCAGCGGAACAATCATAACTAAATTAAAGAGAGAGAACTGTACTATCAGATGCAAAGAGTTAAACTCCTCTTTTGTGCATAAATAAAAGAGTGCATTGAATTCTTACAGGTAGTTTGCAGCATTTGGTGTGTCATAGAGAACACGAGATGTATAGTCCTACTAACTCACTAGATTTGTGATCTTGAAAAAGTAACATTACCCCTTTAACTCTGTTTCTAGGATTGTACCATATGAACTAGGGCTAAGCCTAGTAGTGCATTTCTTCTCTCAGACCACATGGATTGACCAGAGAATAACAAGTGACCTAAGCCATTACAACCATGGTAAATTATATATAATACTACAAGTACTGGGACAATGATGTTCTATTTCCTGCTGGACATGAAAATGAAGGTATATAACTTTAAGAAGTTATTGGCAGCAATTTTTCAACTTTAAGGGAAATTAAACTTCCATTGAAATTGACCCAGAAGAAGGCAGGCTAAGGAAACTGGGAAAATATAGGTCCTGGTGACATTTACTTGTGCCTCTGGTTCAAGCTGTGCATGAATCTAGATTACCAAGGTACTTTTCAGTTATTCAGGCAATTACATTTCCTTTGGTTTTTATACCAATTGGAGTCAGGTTTTATATTATTGCAACCAAAGCTTCCATACAATTATTAATAGTAAAACCAATATTTAATGGTGAATTCCTGGCATTAAAAGAAGATAAAGAGAGAAATATCTTGGAATAAAAGGAAACGGCAATGTAACAAGCGCAGTCTGCTAATAAAGTTTCTTCCGTATCATTTTCCTTTCTAACCCCTGCCCCAGTGTGGATATGGTTGGACCAATAAGTGGAGACAGAGTGGTGCCAGGTGACAAGAGATGGAAGCACTGAGGGAGGCTTGGGGTGTTGTAATATTGAGGGATAAAAGGTCTTTGTAAAAGCCTTTCTCTCTGAGGCAGCCTTAGCCTAGACATTACCTGATTTTAATGTCATGAAGTTGCCATGCAGGCTACAAAGTCATCTAATATTTAGCCAGCCAAACCAGCTCTGCCTCTAGTATCTTTTATACTGAATGCAAAAAACAGTTTCATCAGAGCTAAAAAAAAAAAAAAAAAAAAAAAAAAAAAAAAAAAAAAAAAAAAAAAATCCCCCTGGAGTGCCACTTGGAGTAGTTCATTAAAAAGAAAGGTACAATTTAGTAATTAGACATTATTAAAAATCTGTTCATTCTATGTCAGCAAGGTTAAAAGCAAAGCTAATTATATGCCCCAAGGATTTCGAAAGTACTCTTCACTGGCCTTGATTGGGTTTTTCTTGTAAATTAAACCCAAGTAAGTAATTCACTAAGGTAGACAGATGTGTTCTGGGTTGTACATTATTTTCTCTGTGATTGCCTTCTCAGTCTTAGCTCCTCCCCATCTTCCCCGGGGAAAAGGAGAAGATGCCTTTAATGAGACCGACGCATCCTACTATCTACCATACTCTTAGTTATTATAGTACAAGTCTCTGTTCTCTTCATCTGTATATCCCTGGGCCTAGTAAAGACGCTGGTTTATAGCAGTTGCTCAATAAATGTTTTATGAAAATAAACAAAACGTGGTTCTGCTAGACTTCAAGTTCACTCTAGTAGAACTTGCACTAGACAAACTGCTAAAGTGAACTTCTGTGTATTTCCATTCTCCTTCCAGTGCCCATTCCTTTTTCTTTGTTAAATTAACAGTCATTCATGTAACAATTTTTAGTCCTACTTTTATTGATTTATTTGTTTGTTTACTTGTTTATTTTTAACTTTTATTTTAAGTTAAGGGGCACATGTGCAGGTGTGCTACATAGGTAAATTTGTGTCATGGGGGTTTGCTGTACAGATTATTTCATCACCCAGGTATTAAGCCAGCCTAGCACTCATTAGTTATTTTTCCTGATCATCTCCCATCTTCCAGTCTCCACCCACCAATAGGGACCATTGTGTGTTGTTCTCCTCTATCTGTCCATGTGTTCTTATCATTTAGCTCCTACTTATAAGTGAGAACATGCAGTATTCAGTTTTCTGTTCCTGTGTTAATTTTCTAAGGATAATAGCCTGTAGCTCCATCCATGTCCCTGCAAAGGACACGATCTTGTTCTTTTTTTAAGCCTGCATGGTATTCCATGTGTATACGTACCACATTTAGACTGGGTCAACAAATGTTTACATTCTTAGCATCTCTTATGTATCAGAGAATGTGATAGGGTCTAAAGTTTAAAACCCTTCCCAGGAGTCACTAGGCAATGAGGGAGATAGAGGTGTAAACAATTGTTAGAGAGTTTTGTAAATCTTTTAATAGATGGCATTTATTCTCTGATGACTGGTTAGCATCCCTTTTCTCAAATGTTGTAAGTACCATGATGTCTGGCACCAATTCTGGTTTTGGCATCCTCAGTGCCTACCTCAGTGTCTGGCACAGGGTAAGTACTTGCATGCATGATAGAGAGAAACTAGTGTCAACTTTGGTCATTCTGTCCCTTCAGCTCTAGAAAACAGGAACTTAAACCCTCAATACAAGACATGAAGAAAGTCCAGGGTTTATACACACACACCCACACATACACACTTATTATAAGAAATTGGCTTGCATGATTATGGAGGCTGAGGAGTCTCGAGATCTGCAGTCAGCAAACTGGAGACCTAGGAGAGCCAGTGATGGAGTTCCAGATTAAGTCTGACAGCCTGAAAACCAGGAGAGTCAATGGTATAAATTTCAGGTCAAGTTCATCAGGCCAGAGTTCATGTCCCAGCTCAAAGACAGGTGGGAAGAGTAAATTCTCCCTTCCTCACCCTTTATTTTTTTTTTTTTCTGTTCCTCTCTCTGAGAGATTGGATGAAGCCTTCCCATACTGGGAGTGGGTGGGGGAAAATCTGCTTTACTCTGTCGTCTAATTCAAATGTTACTGTCATCCCAAGACACTCACAGAATAACATTTAACCAAATATCTGGGCACATTGTGGCCCAGTCAAGTTGACAGATAAAATAAACTATAAGTTTACCTTTCTAATCACCTTTTCTGGTACAACACATAAAGGAAAAAAGTTGGATAATTCCTATTTCATAGTTTAGAAAACCCAAAACTTTTTCTCTGTAGCATGCTCCAATGAAATATGGCATAATTTAGTGACTTTCAATGCTCAGTGGGGTTAACCTTGCCCCACGGAGATGGGGCCGGAGATGCTGAAGGAGCTACAGGGCCAGAGATGCTGAAGATGCTCCTTCAGATGCTGAAGGAGATATAAAGCAGTAATTGATTCAAGGAACATCATTTATTTCATTCTCACGTAAATAATTAAGCCCACTTTCTACCACTAAGGATTTATGAGCAACAGTTAAGCCATCTCAAGAATTAAATTTTAAATATAGCAAGAACTCCAGCTGTATAAGATATATTAAAAGCAACTGCTTTATCAGCAATCATATTTTATGGAAAACAAGGAAGCGCCTTGATTATTTACAAAAACATTAACTTAAGGAAACTGGAATTACTAATCCTAATTTGTCCTGTAATAATCTGCTAACGTCTAAAGCATTAAATTCTATTCTGGGTTTTAGATATGGAGAACATTGACAAACTTAAACCACATAGAGAAAAGACAGCAAGACATTTAAATACTTTCATTTGAAGAACTGCTGAAACAATTAGGGATACTTAACCCAGACAGGGGACGACCCTGAAGGGAAAATATCACTTCACATTTGTGGGATCAGCTTCCTCATCATCTGGAACTTGACACTTGAAAAATAAATAATCCTCAAGTACTCCTCCACCCCCACCAACTGAAGCTCAGATTTTCTGGCATATGGCTGAAAGCTACAATTTATGATTGCTCTAAGACTCAGAAGTTCCACTTTGATTTTATTTATTCATTTATATTTATTTATTTATTTATTTTGAGACAGTCTCACTCTGTCATCCAGACTGAAGTGCAGTGGTGTGATCTCAGCTCACTGCAACCTCCACCTCCTGAGTTCAAGCTATTCTCCTGCCTCAGCCTCCCAAGTAACTGAGATTATAGGCTCAAGCCACCAGGTCTGGCTAATTTTTGTATTTTTTGGTAGAGACAGGGTTTCACGATGCTGTCCAGGCTGGTCTCGAACGCCTGACCTCAAGTGATCCACCTGCCTTGGCCTCCCAAAGTGCTGGGATTACAGGCATGAGCCACTGTGACTGACCAGAATTTCCACTTTTAAAAAGCTGCATCAAGTTGCTTGATATCTGGGGAAACCAGATATTCACAGCAGGTTTCATTTCTTAATCATATACTATATTATTGGACAAAGAGCTGTGAAGAAAGGTGCTCTAATTTGTTATTCAATCCACCTGACTCCTAGATTAATGGAAAGCTAGTAATATTTACCTGAAATGTGATAACTATTTATATTTGACAACATGAACTTAGTACTTGCAAAACACTATCAGATTGAAGGGAAAGGAAGTTGTATTAGTCCATTCTCATGCTGCTGATAAAGACATACCTGAGACTGGGTTTTTTTTTTTTTTTTTTTTTTTTGAGACGGAGTCTTGCTCCCTCCCCCAGGCTGGAATGCAGTGGCCAGATCTTGGATCACTGCAATCTCTGCCTCCCGGGTTCAAGCGATTCTCCTGCCTCAGCCTCCTGAGCAGCTGGAACTACAGGCGCCCACCACCACGCCTGGCTAGTTTTTTGTATTTTTAGTAGAGATGGGGTTTCACCGTGTTAGCCAGGATGGTCTCGATCTCCTAACCTCATGATTCGCCCGCCTCAGCCTCCCTAAGTGCTAGGATTACAGGCGTGAGCCACCGAGGTTTAATGGAGTCATGGTTCCACGTGGCTAGGGAGGCCTCACAATCAAGGTGGAAGGCAAAAGGCATGTCTTACATAGCAACAGGCAAGAGTGAAAATGAGAACCAAGTGAAAGGGGTTTGCCCTTATAAAACCATTGAAACGGGAAAAATTCCTTTATCCCCTTTGCAGGACATGCAACAGGGGTGCAGCTTGCTTTTTCAGTGCCCTGCAGCTCGAACCGCTAGGTGGAGCGCATGCCGCCGGGCAGGTCGTGGGGCTCCAACCCCACGGCAGCGCCTAGGGTTGAGTTTACAGCTCCCGGAGCCCTAGTGGGCATGTGTTACAGTGTGCTCCTTCAGTTTAGCTGTCCACGGGCAGCTTGTGTTAGTCACCTCAATTAGACCCTCTGCCTTATTGCAAGGATAGAGGACTTTCTGTATCCTAGGTTCTTGCCCTAATACTGGAAAAATCGGATCACACATAGGCTGGGAGGATGCGTGCAAGGCTTTATCGAGTGGAGGTAGCTCTCAGCAGACGTACGAGGAGCCAGAAAGGGAATGCAGTGGGAAGGTGGTCTTCTCCTGCTGTCGGGCCGCTCAGCCGCAGGGCTCTCCTCTGACCACCCTCGCCAGAATTCCATGTCATCCATGTGGTTCCACCATCACTTCCGACATCTGTCAGTGTGTTCTTCTGCCAGTGTGTTTCTCTCAACGTCCAGCTACTTGTGTGTGTGCCCACTAGGGTCTCAGGGTTCTTATAGGCACAGGATGGGGGGACGTGGTGGTCCATAGTGGTCTTGGAAATTACAACATTTGGGTGTGGAAACAGGAATGCCTGTCCTCACATAGGTCTGTGGGCATAGGCCCTAGGGTGGAGCCTTCACCAGGGACCCCGCCCTTCTCTACCCAGCACTTCCCTGCCCCCCTCCCATATCACCATCAGATCTGGTGAGACGTAATCACTACCACAAGAACAGAATAGGGGAAACCATCTCCATGATTCAATTATCTCCCACCAGGTTCCTCCCACAACTCTGGGAATTATGGGAGCTACAATTCAAGATGAGATTTGGGTGGGGACACAGCCAACCATATCACAGGCTAAAGCTAATTTTGGCAAACACAGACTGCACAGCATAGGAAAGGGAAGGATGGTTCTGAGTCCCCTGAAGGGTATGGAGTGAGGAATGGAGGCTCTGGAGATGAAGGAATGGCAGGGACTACAGCCAATGGAATAATGCCATCTTTAGAATCTCGACTTTGGGATCGATTTGCAGGTCATCTAAGAAAGCAGCAGTACTGAGTGTTAGTCACGTACAGGGTTTGGGAGTCACAGAGCCTGGGTATAAATCCAAGCTCTGTCACTTACTAGCTGGGTGATCTTTGGACATAGATATGTGATGAGTTCCTACCTCGTATTTGCAGCCCACATCTCTCTTTTACCCCAGACATGTTTATCCTGCCCGTGTATCTCACAGATAGATGGAATTGAGCATGACCAAAATGGAGGGGATCATTTTCATCTCTCCCCCAAATCTACAGTTCTGGTCACTGCAAAACAGATCTGTGTAAGAGAGGCTCGATGTTCCTTTCCTCCAGTCACCCAAGTTTAGCCCTCATTCTGGCTATTGCGTGTTGGGCTGTGATACCAACAGGAAGCTATTTTCCTAAATGAATCCCTAAATTTAAGAAACTCCAGTTGTGTGAAGATAAGGATGAAGAAGAGAAGAGTAACAGATGGAGCAAGGAGAAATGAAGAAAGACAACGGAGAAAGCAAAAGCACAGTGAGGGAGATGTGAAGAGAATGTGTGCAGCCTGGTAACTTCTTTGTGTGCATTTTAATTCGAGATCCTGAAAACAGACTCCGGGTGCCCCAAGACATATTTTGTAGCTATTTCTGGCAGCATATTTACAAATTAGAAAATTATAAATGCAAACCTCAGCCCTAGAGGGCCAGCACAAATGAGGTAACCATTCATAACCTCCCAATGCTGATTTCTCCATTAGCCCGTGAGAAAGCAGAGGCTTGAGGCTCATCAGGGAATGTGAGCTGCAGCAAGAAAGCTATGGAAAGCCAAAAGAGGAGGTAGGAAAAGTAGCAAATTACTCTTGAGATCAGGAAGGACTACAATTCTTTGCAAATAAGCAGAGCATCTAGAGGAAATAGAAACTCTGGCTGTTCCAAGAGCATAAGGTTGGAATAGCAATGATTAGCCTGGAAATAAATTATTTTAAAAGTTGTAGAAGTAGATACAGAGTTACTTTTTAAAAATAGAAACATGCAAAAAGCCAAAATAATATTCAATCATGACGACAAAATTAGATTTTGAAGTATATAATCAAGCAATAAAATCTCTCCCTATCTATCCTTTCCAATATGGAAGTTTGAGACCATACTATAAATATTACTAAGCTGTTTCCCTTTTTTCACAAAACTGTATATAGTAGACACTTTTCTGTTTTGATACTTTGTTATTAGCCCCACTTAAGTTTTTTAACTTTTATTTTAAGTTCAGGGGTACATGTGCTGGTTTGTTATATAGGTAAGCTTGTGTCTTGGGAGTTTGTTGTATGGATTATTTCATCACCCAAGTATTAAGCCTAATGCCCACTAGTTATTTTTCCCAATTCTTTCTCCACCCACCAACAGGCCCCAGTGTGTATTGTTCCCCTCTCCATGTCCACGTGTTCTCAATATTTAGCTCCCATTTATAAGTGAGAACATGAGGTATTTGATTTTCTGTTCCTGTGTTAGTTTTCTAGGATAATGGCCTGTAGCTCCATTTACGTCCCTGCAAAGGACATGATTTCATTCTTTTTTATGGCTTCATAGTATTCCCTGGTGTATATGTACCACATTTTCTTTAATGGTTATTGAGCATCATATTATGTTATGTTTAATTTAAATTCTTCTCTCATCAGAAGTCCTTTTGGTCATTTCTAATTTTTTTATTGTTATTACTAAATTTGCCAGAATAAAATTATTATGCATATATAGCTTAAGACAATCTTCCTATTGCTTCTGTAATAGAAAGTAAACTTCTATAGAATACAACTGTTTAAATGGAATTTCAGGGACATAGGTTATGCATATTTTAATATTTTAATAGAAATTACAAAATTATCTTACAAAATAACAACAGCAATTTAAACTTCTGTATATAACAGTGCTATTTTCACACACTCTTGTTTTACTTCAGATGCTTTAAATGTCTTAAATTCTAGTCAGTCCAATGTGGAAAAACCTATTTCTTCATTTCAGTTTTCATTTCAGAAAATATTAGATGAATATGTTTTTGTTTGAAACCATTCACGTTTTTGTGAATTTCCTTTGACATTTTTTTCTACTGCTTTCTAAAAACTAAATTTTTCATAGATTTGTGGGATATATATATATTTAAAATTATGAACTTTGGCTCTTGCTCTCAAATATCTCTCAAATGTGTTAAAACAATTATTATGATATACCAAGCAGAAGTTTTTAATGTTTAAAGTAGCTGTATCTCTTCATCTTTGCTCGATGCCTTTAGTAGTTTGTATATAGAAAAGCTTTGCCCAATTCTATGATTATTACAGAAATACTATATTTTGTTTGTCTTATAATACTGTTTCTTTTTTAATTTTTTTATTGTAGTAAAATGCACATAACACAAAATTTGCCATTTTAGCCATTCTAAAGTGCAAAATTCAATGGCATTTTAATAGTCACAATGTGTGAAACTATTACCACTGTCTAGTTTCAGAACATTTTCATTAGTTTAAAAGGAAACCCTGGAGGGTGGTGGGTTTGAAAAACATTACATTTTTTAAAAAAGGAAACCCTATAACCATTAAGCAGTGACTTCCTCTTTCCACCTCCCCTGACAACCACTAATCTGATTTCTATAGGCTTTCCAGTTATGCATATTTCATGTAAACAAAATCAGAAACGTGTGGACTTTTGCATCTGACTTCTTTCACTTGGCATAACGCTTTCAATGCTAATCCATGTTGTAGCACGTACTGATATGTGTTAAGCCATTTGTGTTGCTATAAAGGAGTAACAAGGCTGGGTAATTTATAAAGAAAAGAAACTTAATTGGCTCACAGTTCAGTAGACCGTACAGAAAATGTGGTGCTGGCATCTGCTGGACTACTGGTGAGGCCTCAGGGAGCTTTTCTTTCATGGTGGAAGGCACAACGAGAGCAGGCATGTCACATGGCAATAGCAGAAGCAAGACGTGGGGGAGCTTCCACTCGCTTGTAAACAACCAGATCTCCCATGAACTCAGAAGAGAACTCACTCATTACCATGAGGACGACACCAAACCAGGGATCCACCCCATGACCCAAACACTTCCCACCAGGCCTCACCACCAACACTGAGGATTATATTTAACATGAGATTTGGGGGAGACAAATATCCAAACAATACCACTGTACTTTGTTCTTTTATGGCTGAATAGTAGTTCTTTTTCTGGATGGGTCACATTTTATTTACCCATGCATCAGCTGATGGTCATTTGGGTTGTTTCTATAATTTGGCTACCGTGAATAGTGCACAAAGGAACTTCATTAGGAAAGTTATCCCTCTTATTTACTAGGGAAAATATCAAAATTTAAAGTACTTTTCTGGACACTCCACCCCAGTGCAAGATGCTGCACAAATGCCAGTATCAGATGCAGGAAAATAAACACAAAGTTTGATGTAACACTCAAGACATCCAGCCTTTGAAGCAATCCATGAAGGCTTAGCTCTCTCCAACTCAAGTCTGAAGAAACCAGGTGCCATATTCCACAAGGCTATTGCAAAAGAGCACGTTTCCTAGATCAGGAACTTTAGTGATGAAAAGACTTTCACAAGACCACGTAAAACAAGAATTACCTGAGTCCAATCTCAGTAAAACATGCCTTCATTTCTCAGCTCAATCAAATGGCTCCATTTCCCCAGTGGCTGAAGCTACTGGGGAAAGAAAACAGAATCAGTTGCTCCCTTTCATGAGCTATGGACAAGAAAGGCTCTGAAATGCAAAGCCTAAACTTGTTTTACAGTCTAGGAACAAGGTGTTAGTACACCTCTGCATTATTCCCAAGAGCTGTTTCCAAAGCAAGGTAATTGATTGCAGCATCCCACAAAGTAAGTAGGCAACCCCTCTTTGACCTGCTGGCATGGAAAAAGCCTGAGACACACACATGGGGGCTGTAATAAGAAAGATAATGCAGCCCTGGTATCCCAAAGGTTGAGGAGCTCTCAGCAAAGGGTTAGAGGTGGCTAAAAGGGCCCTGGAGATGACCGGTCCCATGTTCCCCAAGAGAGATTCATGGCGAGCTGCCTCTTCATCTTCAGTTCATTCGTGTTTGGTGGGTCCCAGGGAAGGAGTTGGCAGTAGAGGCTGGAACAGCTTGAAAAACAAAGTCTGCTCATGTTTTAGGATCATTATCATTGGCTTGAATTCCCCAGTTGATATTTGGAACCAGTGGGGAAACATTCACTAACTTACTTGCAGACCCAGGAGGCATACAGAGAGTAGAGGTTTCTGTTACAACAAACTTCAACATTTTAAGATGCTAGCCCATTTCAGTCAATAGCATCAGGGCTCAGAGTGGCCATAGGTTGTACTCACTTATGTCCTATGTGCCAAAACATCCCTAAAGACAGATAATAAACCAAAGAAATCCAATAAACCCTTGCCTTTTCTCAGGGATCATAACCCATGTGGTCTCTCCCAAAATTAAATTTTAAGAATTTTAATATCTGAGTCTCCCTGATATCTGAAGAGTTAAGAAATGGAAAAAGAAAGTCCAAAGGGATATTCTCTGCCCACGTGGATGGAATGTGAGCCACATAGTTCTTGATTTTTAAGATCTTGATCTAGAAATTTTGCTCCTTTTAAAGTCAAATACTTGTAAAAATATTTATTGGTGATTACCTGCAGAAACCCTCAGTTCTATATGTGTCCCCATCTACTGATAAAATAAGAATAATAAATACAAATATGAGTGATTACCATATTCTGGAGAGATGATAAACAAATCATGTACTATTTACTGAGTTTTTCAGAGAGCAGTTTTTTAATTAATCCATTCAAAAATTATTTGTAAAGCACTTCATAAGAATTAATGATTACCAAAATTTGTTTCAGGCAATGAGGATTCAGCAGAGAATAAAGCAGACAAAACCCTTGCTTTCTATTGATGGGGGAGCCAGTATTTTGGAGTGAAGAATTTGGAGAATAGTTATTTTAAAATAACTCTGACTGAAAGGAAGAAGAGTAAAATAGATACATCCTTAAAGGAAAAAGAATAAAATCTTACATCCTACAGAATATCTTTCAATTTGAAAAAATGCCCCAAAGTATCTCATGCCATCTTTCAACAATTAGTAGCAAAAATAGTTGAGACACAAGCTATTTTGAGATACCGGCTTGTCTTTGGAGAAGACTAAAAGGAACTTTTTGGAGAAAGCAAGACTGAAGGTAGATCCTGATAAATGCCACTGTTCCTTGGATCATAAGGATTAGCCAAAGTGGTGATGAACACAGAAATTGTCACCATCTGATTTTTCTCCTTATGGGAATATGATGGATATGAGATAAATTTTGTGAAGCTTATGTCATGATTGCTAATCCATTAATGATGTAACTGTGAGTTATAAGATTAAGATCAGGGTAGCTTTGACCAAGCAGGAGAAAGCTCAAGAACAACAGGAATCTGTCTCATCAACCCACGTTCTTCAACATTTCAAGAAATTAGTATTGAGCCATCCATTGACTGGGTACTCATTACTCTGCAAAAAGTATTATCAGCCCCTGACTTAGCCTTAGCTGACCCTAGTAAGTCCCTCACTCTGCATACAAGAGTGAGCTTTGAAGGACTAGAGGTGAGCAAAGAGGAGACATGCAGTTTTCAACAGCAGGAGAGTGTCAGAGCACTAGACAGAATACTCTACTCACAATTCAAAATCTTTGCCTCAAGATGGACAATCATGGATATGTTTCAGGAATGTCTATACAGTGGCTTTCAGATTGTAGACCAGCAACATCCCCTGCATCCACTAGTGCCAAACAAAATACCAAGTGACAGTGGCAGGTAGACACAATTGCTGTTTAAATGTATAGTCCGGCAGCTGAATGTCAAATGTAATCAAGAAAGAAAATTTTCTGTTAGATCCATTCTTAGATCCTGAAGCCATTCATGGTGATCTAGGATTTTCAAGGTATGGGTCAACTACTCATAAAAATACAGAAGAAAATGGGTCTGCTTCCCCAAGCTGTGCTGGGGACAACTGTTCAGCATGTAGCATTACATAAATCATCTCTACTTCAACCAGAAACAGAAAAAGGGAAAGGGAAAAAAAAAATGAGGGCTGAACCTGAGCTTACAGATTGAAGAGAGTAACCTAGGATAGAAGGCATGGAGTCTAAATTGTGATACCCGTGGCCCCTGCACACAGGAGAAAATTATGTGGGAATCATGCCATTCAACAAGTCCCTTGTCCTTAGAAATAAATTTTGGAATGTTGAGAAAGTAGTAGTATCTGCTGATGCCCATGCCTGTTATCCCCAAGTGTATCACAGGGGATACAAAAGAGGTGTTCAGAATGTCCTGGATAAGGCATCCAGAATGTCCTGGACTGTAGGAAAGAAAATTTTCAAAGCATAACTCAAGGTATTGGTCCACTGAAGGTACCCTTTGAATTGAATGTTCTACTTATGGGGATTGCTCTGTAGGTGGAAAACCATAAAAAGTAGTAAATTTATGCACTTTTCCATTCATATTTGAATGGGCTAAAATGTCCCATTTAAAAAATAGGTCCTCGGCTGAGTGCGGTGGTGCATGCCTATAATCCCAGCACTTTGGGAGGCTGAGGTGGACAGATCACCTGAGGTTAGGAGTTCAAGACTAACCTGGCCAACATAGTGAAACCCTGTCTCTACAAAAATACAAATATTAGCTGGACATGATGGAGGGTGACTGTAATCCCAGCTACTTGGGAGGCTGAGGCAGGAGAATCACTTGAACCTGGGAGGCAGAGGTTACAGTGAGCTGAGATTGAGTCGCTGAACTCCAGCCTAGGCAACAGAGTGAGACTTACACCACTACTGGCTAATTTCTTTGTAGCTGAGACCACAGATGCACACCACTACTGGCTAATCTCTTTGTATTTTTTGTAGAGACTAGGTTTCACTATGAGCCTAGGGTGGTCTTGAACTTCTGAGTTCAAACGATCCACCTGCTTCAGCCTCCCAAAGTGTTGAGATTACAGGTGTGAGCCACCCACCATGCCCAGCCACATTATTTTCATTCATGTACAAATTTTCACAACAGTTATATCATGTATTAGAACACAAATAAAATAGAATAATTCTAGAAAGCAAAAAATTTACAGACTATATTCTCTGACTACCATACAATAAACCAAAAATTAGTAACTAAAGAATGACAGCTTAAAATAAATATGCTTTTTCAAAGCAGACTATACTTTCGGAATAATTTTAGACTTGCAGGAAAAAAATTGAAAAGATAGTATGGAAAGTTCCATATATTCTACATCCGGTTTCCCCTACTAATGACATCTTACATCAGTGTGGTATATTTGTGAAATGTAGTGAACTAATATTAATGACTTATTAAATGAAGCCCATTCCATATTCAGATTACCTCAATTTTTACCCTGTGTCCTGTTTCTCTCCCAGGATCCTATCCTGAATACCATATTACATTCAGTTGTCATGTCTCCTTGGGTGCCTCTTGGTTGTGACAGTTTCTCAGACTTTTCTTGGTTTTGATGACCATGACGGTATTGAGGAGTACTGGTCAGGTACTTTATAACACTCCCCTCTTTAGAAACTTGTCTAATGTTTGTCTCATGCGAGAGTAGGGCTATAGGTTTGGGGGTGGAAGATCACAGAGGTAAGGTGCCATTTTCATCATATTCTATCAAGAGTACATATTATCAGCATGATTTAGCTGTGCTGATATTATCCTCCATTACCTTGCCAAGGCAGTGTTTACAAAGCTTTTCCACTGCAAAGACACCATTTCTTTTCTTTACTGTACTCTCAAAGGAAGTCACTATATGCAGCCTATACTTAGGGAGTAAGGAGTTCTGCTTTCCCTCCTTAAGGGAGATTTGTCTCTTCTCCCCTTTAATTAATTTATTCAGCAATTTATTTATGACTCATGGTTATTTTATTGTTTGAGTTATGATTCAACCCATCTTTGTTTATATGTTGCCCAAATTGCTCTCCCCTTCGCCACTGGGAGATCCTTAAAGTAGATCCTGTTCCACTTTTGCATACCTCATTAGTGTGGGCTACGTCTTTAATTACTTCCTTAGTTTCTGGCACTGGAGGATCTTCCAGACTTATCTTATGTATTTTCTGTCCTAGTCCTAGGATCAGCCATTTATTCAGGGAGCGCTGGTTCCTTTTGTTAAAGACTAGCATTCCAAACCAAGATCTAGCTGCTTAGCGGTACTGGTTGCCACTGAGGTGCCATGGCTTCTAGGCCTCTCTGCCGACAGTGCAAGGAAATTAATGTTGTATAGTCTCAACTCTGATCCATTAACACTTAGGACATTCTAGCCTTCTCCCTCCTGTAAACTCACACTCTATCAGGGATACACCTGGCTCACGCCTCCTGCCATCCATTTACTTCATTGTTCAATTCTAGTGTAGTTATAGAAGTATCAGATGGTTAACCCGTGCATATCATGGGAAAAGCTTTTTCAACTATAATGCAGTGCTTCTGCGCAATTTCTTTTGCTTTTAGTCTTATGGACTTCAATAATTTCCAAAAATACTTGGGTCAGTCCTTCCCCACTCTTACTTTCCTCACTGAAGTTGTTTTATAATGTGTAATACAGTTAGATTCTTTTTTTCATAGTCTGCATATGATTTGGGAAGCACTAAACTCCTAAACGATTGTTTTTAAATATCACTCTTTATGCTCGATGGGTTTTGACAAACGCACAGTGCCATGTAGTCTCCATTACATTATTATACAGAATGGTTTCCACAGCCCCCAAAAAGAAAAAAGAAATCTGCTATGCTTCTCATATTCAATGTTTCTCTCCTACCCAGAATTTCTGGCAACCACTAAACATTTTACTGTCTAAGTTTTGCCTTTTCCAAAATGTTGGAGAATTGGAATCATACAGTATGTAGCCTTTTCAAACTGAACTTTTGCTTTAGAAATACGCATTTAAGTTTACTTTTTGTTTCTTCATGGTTTAATGGCTCATTTCTTTTTATCACTGAATAATCATCTATTGTGTGGATTACTATAGTTTGTTTATCCACTCATGTATTGAAGAACATTTTGTTTGCTTCCAGTTTTTACAACTATGAATAAAACTACTATAAACATTTACTTGCACATTTTTATGTGGACATAAATTTGCATAGCAGTTGGGTAAATACCTAAGATGCATTTGCTGGATTTTTTGGTAAGACTATGTTTAGCTTTGTAAGAAATTGCCAGACTGTTTTCCAAAGTAACCGTCCCATTTTATACATTACCACTAGCCATGGATGAGAGTTCCTGTTGTTCCATATCCTTGCCAGCATTTGGTACTGTCATTATTTTATGGATTTTAGCCATTTAATGGATATGTAATAGTATCTTATTTTTGTTTTAATTTGCAAATCCCTAATCAAATGATGAAAATCTTTTCACATGCTTCTTGTTTGTCTGCATATATTTTTAGTGAATTGTTCAGATCTGTTTAAAAGTTGTTTGCATGTTTTCTTCCTGTTGATTTTTAAGTGTTTTTTGTATATTTTGGATACAAGAGCTTTATCAGATACGCATTTTCCAAATTCTTTCTCCCAATCTGTGATTTCTCTTTTTATTCTCTTAACAGGGTCTTTTGCAGGGCAGAAGTTTGTAATTTTACTTAAGTTCAATGCCATTTTTTCTTGTATAGATAATACTTTTAGTGCTGTACCTAAAACTTCCTTGCCAAATCAAAGAATATCTATATTTTCTCCTCTTTTCTTATAGAAGTTTATAGAGGTAAAACTTAAAAACTACATGTTTTATTTTACATTTACGTCTGCAACCCATTTTGAGTTAATTTTTGTGAAAGGTGTTAGGAAGGTCTGTGATTAGATTTGTTTTTATGCATTTGGATGTCTACTTGTTCAAGCAGCATTTCTTGCAAAGCCTATTTTTTATTCCCATTGAATCGCCTTTGCTCCCTTGTCAATGATCAGTTGACTATATTTACGTGAGTCTATTTCTGGGCTCTCTATTCTGTTACAATGATCTATGTTTCTATTCTTTCACCAATACCATGCTCTCTTGATTAGTTTAGCTTTATAGTAAGCCTTCTGGTTTAGTAATGTGAGTCCTGCAACTTTGTTGTCCTCCTCTAATATTGTCTTGGCCATTCTAGGTATTTTACCCTTCTATATAAACTTTAGAATCCATTTTCAGATCTTCACAAGAAGAACTACAAAACATCATTGAAAGAAATCACAGATGATACAAAAAGATGACAAAATATTTCATGCTCATAGATTGGAAGAATCAATATCCTTAACACGGCCACACTACCCAAAGCAATCTACAGATTTAATGCTATTTCTATCACACTATTAATGTCATTTTTCATGGAACTAGAAAAAACTATTCTAAAGTTCATATAGAACCAAAAAAGAGCCTGAATAGATGAAGCAATTTTAAGCAAAAAAGAAAACCAGAGGCATCACGTTACCTAACTTTGCACTACACTGTGAGTCTGCAGTAACCACAACAGCATGGTACTGGTACAAAAAGAGATATATAGACCAATGGAATAGGGAACCCAGAAATAAAACCACACATCTACAGCCATCTGATCTTCAACAAGGTTGACAAAAATAAGCAATGGAGAAAGGACTCCCTATTCAATAAATGCTGCTGATATAGCTGGCTAGCCACATATAGAAAAATGAAACTGGACCCCTACATTTCACCATATACAAAACTCAACTCAAGGTGAATTAAATATTTAAATATAAGATCTCAAACTCTAAGCATCCTAGAAGAAAACCTAGGAAATGCTATTCTGGACATTGGCCTTGGGAAAGAATTTATGACTAAGTCCTAAAAAGCAATTGCAACAAGAACAAAAATTGACGAACGGAACCTAATTAAACTAAAGAGCTTCTGTACAACAAAAGAAGCTATTAACAAAGTAAACAAACAACCTACAGAACGGGAGAAAATATTCACAAATGATTCATCTGAAAAAGGTCTAATATCCAGAATCTATAAGAAATTAAACAACTAGCAAAAAAACAAACAACCCCATTAAAAAATGGGCAAAAGACATGAACAGACACTTCTCAAAAGAAGACATACAAGTGAGTAACTAATATGTGAAAAAAAATGCTCATCATCACTAATCATTGGAGAAATGTATGCAAATCAAAAACACAATGTGGCATCTCATACCAGTTAGAGTGGCTATTATTAAAAAGTCAAAAAACAACAGGTGCTGGCAAGGTGTGGAGAAGGGAACACTTACACAGTGCTGGTGAGAAAATAAAGTAGTTCAGCCATGGTGGAAAGCAGTTTGGAAATTTCTCAAAGAACTGAGAACCACCATTCAACCCAGCAACCCAATACTGGATATATTTCCAAAAGTAAATAAATAGTTGTACCAAAAAGACACATGCACTCAAATGTTCATCGCAGCACTATTGACAATAGCAAAGACACGGAATCAACCTAGGTGCTAATCAATGATAGATTGGATAAAGAAAATATGGTATATATACAACATGGAATGCTATGCATCCCCCAAAAAGAACAAAATGATATCTTTTGCAGCAACATGAATGCAGCTGAAAGCCATTATCCTAAGAGAATTAACTCAGGAACAAAAAATTAATGTTCTCACTTATAAGTATTGAGTACTCATGGACATGAAGATGGCAACAGTAGATACTGAGGACTACTAGAGAAGGGAGGCAGGGAGGGAGGAAGGGAGGGAGACAGGCAAAGGCTGAAAAACTACTGGGTACTATGCTCACCACCTGGGTGATAGGATCAATTGTATCCAAAACCTCAGAACATGCCATATACCCAGGTAACAAACCTGCACATGTACCTGCTGAATCTGTAATTAAAATTACAGAAAGAAAGAATCCCATTTTCAATACCTGAAAAATAGACTGCTGAGATTTTGATTGAGATTGCATTGAATCTATAAATCAGTTAGGAAGAATTAACATCTTAGTGATATTGAGTCTTGAAAAACCATGCACATGGAATATCTCTTCATTTATTTAGTCCTCCTCTGAGCTTTTTATCAGTATAAATTTTTCCAAGTATAAATTCTTTACATATTTTGTTAGGTTTATACCTGAGTATTTCAATTTTTGGTGCTATTGTAAATTGTTCTTTTTTTCAATGTCAAGTTTCAATAGTTCATTGCTGGTTTATATTAGAATTTCAATTAATTTATATGTATTACCTTGTATCATGCTACATTAAAATAATTGCTTATTAGTTCTAGGAGTTTTTAAATTTATTTTTAAGTTCTTTTAAAAATAAACAATCATCTCATCTTCAAATAAAAACAGTTTTATTGACCAGGCACAGTGGCTTACACCTATAAGCCCAGCACTTTGGGAGCTAGAGGCAGGTAGTTCACAAGGTCAGGAGTTTGAGACCAGCCTGGCCAATATGGTGAAACCCCATCTCTAACAAAAAATAGATAAATAAATACAAAAATTAGCTGGGCATGTTGGCAGGCACCTGTAGTCCCAGCTACTCAGAAGGCTGAGGCAGGAGAATTGCTTGAACCCAGGAGGCAGAGGTGGCAGTGAGCCAAGATCATGTCACTGCACTTCAGCATGGGCAACAGAGCAAGAGTTTGTCTCAAGAAAACAAAAAAACAAACACACAAAACAGTTTTGTTTCTTCTTTCCAATCTCTATACCTTTAATTTTCTTTTTTTGTTTTATTGCATTAGATACGACTCTGGTACAATATTGAATAGGAGAGGAGAGAGAGGGTATCTTGCTTTATCATTAATCTTGGGAGAAAACATCTAGTTTCTCATCATTATATATTATATTACATGTAGATTTTATGGAGATATTCTTTATCAAGTTGAAGGAGCTAATTCTATTCCAAATTTTCTGAGTAAGAGGTGTTGAATTTTGTCAAATGCATTTTCTACATTAGTTGATAAATCATATGCTATCTCTTTTTATCCTGTTTATGTGGTGATTTTGTAAACTAACTTTTGAATGTTCAACTACTCTTGCATGCTTAGAATAAATACCACTTGGTGTAAAATTATTTTTATATATTGTTGAATTTAATGTGTTAATTTTTGAGGATTTTTGCACTTACAGTATGGGAGATATAGGTTCGTAGTTTTTATTTCTTGTAACATCATTATCTGCTTTGGGTATCATTACAATGATGGCCTCCTATAATTATTTAGTAAATGTTCCCTCTCTATTTTTTGAAAGAGATTATAGACAAGCTTGCTAGAAAATTGCTAGTTTTTCTTATTTTGACGTTTTGTGGAATTTATCAATCAAATCAATGGTACTGTGTTTCAGTTTGAATGTTATTAATTGTTGATTTAATTTTTAATTGGTATAGACCCACTCAGTTTATCTATTTTTTATTGTAAGAGCTTAAGTAGCTGTTTTTGTTTTGTTTTTGTTTTTGTTTTTGTTTTTCAGGGAATTCGCCTCTTTAATTTATGTTATCAAATCTGTGGGCATGGATTGTTCATAGTATTCTTTTATTAGCCTTTTAATGTCCAAGGATCTGTGGTAATGGTACATCTTTCATTTCTGATATTAGTAATTTGTTTCTTCTTTTTCATTAATTAGCTTGGCTGGAGTTTCATCAATTTTATTAATCTACTCAAGGAACCAGCTTTTAGTTTCATTGATTTTCTCTAGTAATTTCATTAAAATTGATTTTTTAAGAAATAAAACACACATATACACAAACAAAAACTTTCAAATGAGCCATCAGTTAAGGAAATAAACTTTTCAACTACAGACTCCTTAGAATGGCAGTGCATAATGAACCCTATGAGATGAGGCATAAGTGGCATTCACTCATTTGAACCTAAAATTATTTATGAGAATAGAAGCCAGGTTGGAAATAAAGAAGTCTTTTGAGGAAAGCAAAAAATGGATGAGAAAACCAATGTAAGAAAATTGAAGGTAAAGCTGATGTAGAAGTTAGGCATTAAGAGACCAGTAGGGTCTTGAGAGATTTCTGCGTTTAAAACTGTAATCTTTACTGGTAGGCAAAGTGAAGTTCAGAAAATGTCTTCGACCAATAATAACAATAAAATCAGTGTCAAAACCAGTTTGAATTCATATGTGAAATGTTCTGGGTCCTTAACTACATTTCTACTAGGAAAGGCGAAGAAATAAGTTTGACCCTAGAAGGAAAGTAACCTGCATATGTGAACCTTTGGTAGAGTTAGCCATTGGGAGTTGAAGCAGAGAAAGGGCAGAGGTGAAGAGTTGCTTGTAAGCCTAATACATAGCACCTAGAGACATGTAGTGAACTAAAATTTGCTAAAAGTTGATGTCAATTTCCAAAAGGAGTCAGGAAATTATTTTTAATAACAGTTGCACAAGTCCATGTTATCAGCATGATCTTACTAGAAAACGTAGAGGGAGTAGGACAGGATCCAACTTCTCTGAAGTATAAAAATGACTCCAGAATAAACTCACATGATACATTCAGGGACCTGGCAGGAAATACATATAACTGAAGTTGGCATATGTTAGTAATAGTGTGTAATGGGACATTAATAAACCGATGAGTTACATCCATTTGTAAGAATTCAGTTAATAATAACTGGGTGGCGAAAAGCTATAATTTGACATGTACTTGAATTCATGTCAGGTTCATTGGAAACCAAGCTTTCAGCAGTAGTGAGGGTGAAGTCCCAGACTTCACCCATCAATGGATGGGGACTAGTGATGTACTGCTGTCTTGGCGAGAACTGCCTGGAAATTAGTTGGAACCAAATATACAGAAAGGAAAAAATTATTGATTCCAATTGAAAGGGACTGGAGATGACGGGACTGACAGCTGATGCCTAGTTCCCCAATGCCAAGGCCAAATCAAATCTGGAAGATTGGAAGTTAACGTGAATCAGCCCAAGGTAGAATTGCAAACTAGAGAGACCAGCTGTGATATTGCTAGACATTGCCAGAGAAGCCAGAGCTGGTCCCAATCAAAAAGACAAAAACAGTGAGGGACATATTAAGATCATTAAATAAAAAATAGCATTGGTTGTTAGAGCCAAAAGACTTTTTAAGCTCATAGTCATAGGTTCAGGCAGGAAGTCAAAGACAGCAGACAATTTTCAGAGAACTCAGACTGGCAAACACCTTAATTTTAGTGTTGTGATACCCTGAGCAGAGAACTCAGCCATTCTTTGCCAGACTTCTCACCTAACTGGTGAGTTAATGAATCAGTGTTGTATTAAGCCACTATGTTGCTGGTAGTATGTTATGCACCAGCTGAAAACTAGCACGAAGAGCGTGCGCCTTGAGTTCTGCCTCTGCCCTAGCTCTAGTAGGCTCTCAGAAAATTGCTCTGATTGGTGTATGCCTAAATCTGAACCAATCACTGCAGCCGGGGTAAAGGAGAATTTCCTAATTGGCTCAGACAGGTCATGAGCCCACCCCTTAACCAATGGAATTGGAGTAGGAAGAGCAATTTATAAATAGCAGTCCTCATGTAGCATTGTCAAAAATGTAGATGATGCAGAGGATGTGCAGGTGGGTGGATGCTGTTTACAGAAGATGGAAGGAATGTATGTTACAGCAAGAAACATTTTCAGCATCACAAGAAAAACAAAATTAAATTTTTTTTCTGGCTGAAAAGTGAAGAAAGGAATAGATATGGACAAGACTGTAGACAGGGGATTAATGCGAAGACACTTGCAGTAATCTCTTAGAGAGAAGACTGTTGCCTAAACACGAGTAGTAGCAATAGGAAGCAACACACCACCTAGCCCAGAGGCTGGCACAAACTAGGCATTAAATAGTTTTTTGAATGAATGAATGAATGAGGGAGGACTGACAGAAATGTGAACAATTTCTACAGGTATTTAAAAGATTTAACCAAAATTAGATCAAAGCACTAAGAAAAATCATTCATTTGAAATGGTTCTTTAGCTGTACAAACTGTGTCTACAGGACCGCAGAACTAAAGGCTTCTTTAACAGAGCAGGCATGTCAGACAGTCACATTAAAATGCTCGATACTTTTATGCATCACTGGGACATGATTACATAACACCCTGGATGCCTTCAATCTGCCTTCGCAGACCTCTTGCTGTTATTTATGAATCACTGCAAGCTGACATAACTTTGCATTTCCTTCTTTGCCATATGTCTCCAGTCCCTTGTCATCATTGTTCATCACCAAGGTAACCCCCTTGCTTCCTTTCCATTAATTTGCATGACTAAGATGCCCTCCCAATCAAATGAAGCCCCTTGTCCTCTGATGCCCGCTGTGGCTGCCTTTGCTGAAAGCCCTTGCCTGGGCTGTGACCTTGTTTCACTCTGATGTTTTCCAATTCATTAACTCTGAAAATGTCCTAAGATAGGTGAAGTTATTTCCCTCCATTAACTTTCAGCAATACAGCCCTGTGTTCAGATGTAGACCCTATTAAGTAGCCAGAAGTGGAGGTGAGAAGCCAGACCATGGAATCAGGGCACCAATAACTCTTGATAAATCACTTGGCTTGTGCTGCTGAAGGTGATTAATCTCCGGCTTGGGTTTGTCTTCTCATTTTTACCTATCCTGTAGTTGCAGCATCTCATGAGGTCTGACCCACAAGACTATAAGTCTTGAGGGTGGGAATTATATGTAACAAACAGTTGAGGGCCTTCCATGCATTTGGCTCCATGTCAATGGCTGGGCATATAATGGTTTGGAAAATAGGCATGGTCCCATCTTTCATGGAACATAGAGTTGAATGGGGAGATGAGCATTAGTCATATAATCAAAGGTAATAATCAGTTGTAGGAATACACTAAAAGTATAAGAGTAAAGAAAACCTTACTGGAAAGAAATGACATTGACCTAACATGTGAAGGATAAGTAGAAGTTAAGGAGCTAAAAATGACAGAGTAAATAATCCCTCTTCTATCTTCTAGAGCTATTATAAATAAATATTCTCTCCTTTATATATAAGAGCCCTCAAATCATATAGTTTATTATATCCATGTTTGTTTGCTTGTTTCTTCTTAACAAAACAAAAAGATCATGCTATTTTTAGCCCCTGTTCTTACTACCTAAGTCTTTTTCCTCTCAGTAGCTCCTTGTTTGTTGGTTGATGTCCTGATTGAATTTGCTCAGTGTCACTTCAAGGATGATATTAATGCAGAAAAAAATTAACATTTCTTGGCCACTAATATGTGAGGCACTATATAGGCACTTTACAGATGTTCATATTAAGCTTTAAGGGAGTGAGCAGTTATCACTAGCTTTATTTTATAAATGATTAAACTGAGGCTACAGAATGCATTGAAGACCACACAGCTGTAGGTGGTACAGTGATTCTTTTTGATTCCTAAAACATTGTAACTCCTTCTGCATTACACTATATCCATGGATTTGGCCACCACCTATCTGAGTAGCCTGAGACAGCATTAGGTTTTTCAGCAGCCATGTCATATATCTGGCTCCTTTTAATTTTGTGGACAAAGGAAACATTAGATCTTCCTAGACATGTGTGCATGTATGTGTTTCTATATACACCAGTACTTCATCACTTTTTTGCTGCAATTGACTTAGATTCCAATTCTGTGAGATTTTTTGTTCATCCCTATTAGAGTTCATCTTGCTGAGCTTCAAAAATCTTTCCAGTCTGCTAAGTGACTTCAAGTATTGATTCCTTTACCCAGCATGTAGTTCTTCTTTTTAGCTCCAGGCAATGTAGAATGTATGCTTTCTATGGTCTCCTTTAAGCCTTTTCAGTTAAAAGTGATCAATAAGATTATATCTCATGTTTGGAATCTGAGCTCCTGTGTTTTCTGTTCCAAAACTTTTGACCTCCTTTCTTGTCTCTTCATTCTTACAGATTCAAATCTATGGCCCCATTGAACTACCCAAAGTTGCCTCAGATGCTCAGTGCCTGTTTTCATGGATTGGAATAATTCATATTCTTAAGATATCTGCAACTACAAAGAGTGATCTGCAGAGTCAATGTAAAACCTACCAAAATTTCAATGGCATTTGTCACAGAAATAGTGTAAATGATCTTAAAATCTGTGTGGACTACCAAACAACCTCTATAGCCAAAACAATTTTGAATAAGAAGAACTAAGCTGGAAGCATCACACTTCCTTATTTTAAACCATATTGCAAAGCTACAGTAATCAAAACAGTGTGATGTCAGCAAAACAGCAGACACATAAACTGATGAAACAGCATACACAGCCCAGAAATAAACCCAATCATATATAGTCAAGTAGTTGTTAAAAGGGGCATCAAAAATGTACAATAATGAAAGGATAGTCTCTTCAACAAATGGCATTGAGGAAACTGAGTATCTACATGAAAAAAAAAATTGGACCATTATCTTACACCATACACAAAAATTAACTTGATGTAAATTCAATGCTCAAATGTAAGATCTGAAATCATGATCTTACACGTTTCCTAGATGAAAACGTTGTGGAAGAAAGCCCCTTGAAATTCATCTTGGCAATGGATTTTTGAATATGCCCCAAAAGCAGAGGCTATAAAAGCGGAAATAAACAAACACTATCGCATCAAACTGAAAAGCTTCTTAACAGCGAAGGGAACAATTGACAAAGTAAAGAGACAACCCACAGATTGGGAGAAAATATTTGCAACTCATATATCAAAGAGGAAGCTAATATCTAAAATATATAAGGAACTCCTACAACTCATTAGCAAGAAAATAAATAATCTGATTCAAAAATGAGCATAAGACCTAAATAGACATTTCTCAAAAGAAGGCACACATATTACATCCAGGTATATGAAAAAGTGTTTGACATCACCAATAAGCATGGAAATGCAAATCAAAGTGCAATGAGGTATCACCTCACACCCATCAGGATGGCTATTATCAAAAATATAAGAAATCAAGTGTTGATCAGGATGTGGGAAAAAAGAAACCCTTGGATACCATTAGTGGGAATGAAAATTGATGCAACCATTATGAAAAACAATATAAAGATTCCTTAGAAAATTAAAAATAGAACTAGCCTATGATTTTAGCAATCTCATTTCTAGGTACATATGCCAAGGAAATGAAATATTTATGTCAAAGAGATATTTGCACTCCCATGTTCACTGAAGCATTATTCACAATACCCAAGGTATGAGACCAACCTAAATGTATGTTGACAGATGACTGGATAAGGAAATTGTGGCACACACACAAACAAACAATGGCATATTATTCAGCCATAACAAAGAAGGAAATTCTGCCATATGTGACAACATGGATGAAACTGGAGGATGGTATGCTAAGTGAAATAAGCTGCACACAGAAAGATAAGTACTGTATGATCTCACTTATGGATGTAATCTAAAAATATCAAACTCATAGAAGCAGAGAGTAGAATGATGGTTGCCAGAGGCTGGCATGGAGTAACAGAATGAAGAGATGTTGGTCAAAGTTACAAGATAAACATGTTCTGAGGCTCTAACTACAGCACGGTGACTATAGTTAATTATACTACATCATATACCTGAAATCTGCTGAGAGAGTAGATGTTAAGTATTCTCACTGCCCCCTAGCTCAACCAATGGTAACTATGTGAGGTGATGGGTGTGTTAATTAGCTTGATTGTGGTAATTATTTTTACCACTGGCACATAAAACGTGTCTAAGAAATACTAATTTTTACCTACTTTCCATGTTCCTTCCTTCCTTTGCAGTACGGTTATTACATAGTACAATGTGATCAAATCATCACATTGTACATCTTGAATATATACAATTTTTATGTGTCAAATATATCTCAAACACCTGGAAATAAATAAAAAGAGTTAATAAAAAAAGAACAAAACAATAGAATAGTATATTCCCAAAGCCCCCTGCCATCAGTCTGAATTAAATGTCCTTGCTGTTTCTTAAGCTCAGAATGTATTCCTATCATGTTACTTTTATACTGTATAGTAATCTGATTTTTTCCCTTGCAAGACTAAAGAGGGTATTATCTTTCCTGTCCATGAGACCCAATGAAACACATGATACATTTTATTTGTTTTTTGGGGTTTTTTTTTGTTTGTTTTGGTTTTTGTTGTTGTTGTTGTTGTTTTTGAGATAGAGTCTTGATCTGTAGCCCAGGCAGGAGTGCAGTGGCGTGATCTCGGCTCACTGCAACCTCCGCCTCCCAGGTTCAAGGGATTCTCGTGCCTCAACCTCCCAAGTAGCTGGGATGACTTACAGGCACCTGTCACCATGCCTGGCTAGTTTTTGTATTTTTAGTAGAGATGGCGTTTTGCCATGTTGGCCAGGCTGGTTTCAAACTCCTGACCTCAGGTGATCCGGCCACCTCAGCCCCACAAAGTGCTGGGATTACAGGCATGAGTCACTGCGCCCAGCCCACATGACACATTTTAAAAGCTCAATGTGTATGAATTGCATATAAGATACCTTTAACTGAATCAGGTGGGGTGCATTGGGCTCTATTGTGCCTTCTGCACAATAATAAAGCAAGAAACAAGAAATGATATCCTAAAGACTGTCCTTTTTTTTTTTTTTTTTTTTTTTTTTATATTGATCAACAGGTCAGGAAGTGCAATGCTGTTCTTTGTATTTGCCATGTGCCAATTTCTGGAGAAGTCTGCCCTTCATGCTTTCTAAACATTCTCCTCAATCCATGTGTAGTGCCCCAGGGAATAGTGACACTAGCTGCTTAAGGCTGCCACTCTACCAGCACAGAGAGCACCACAAAAATCAACTGTGTCTTTCCCAGTCTTGAAGAAGCACTAATGTGGCTTCCTACAACTACAAATCACTGACACTTGAAACTGAAACCGTTGAGTAACACCAGGAGAATAGAAAATAATGAATCTTGAAAATGACGTCACCCATTCCTAGACCTTCCAAACACCATGGCCATGATCAGATTTAGATTCAACCCAAATCATTTGAGTGCCTAAAGTGTGCCCTTTTTTACTCAATCTTATACTCTGTTATGGTCTAGTATTATTATGCCCATTTCAGATATAAAATAAGTCTCAGAAAGAAAGCCACTGCCAGGCCAACAACCATGAGTCTATGGAACAGGTACAGATTCCTCAGCGTCACCTTGCATTCACCTGTGGATATCAGGAGACACAATGAGAGCCTTCTTTTGCCTTGTCCACTGGAGCGATGACTTGGATAATGATTTTCCCTCTCACTGGGATATCACATCTAATCTATGCCTGTACTTAGAGATCCATCTACAGTAATTTGTTGACCTTATCTGCCAGTCACTTTGCATACTTTATTTTAGTTTACCTTTATTAATACCTACAAGGTCTATACCATTAGCCCCATTTTCTAGTTGAGGAAACTGAGACATAAAAAGATTAAATAACTTGTTCTAAAAGTATAGTTAATAAAGAGCAGGGTTGGGATTCAAATCTGGACAGTGCATTCCAGCTTTTAATCACTAAGCTATACTGCTTTACTCTCTGAGCTACTGCTTATCCACAAAGCCTTCTTTAAGCCAGTAGTCAACAGAACTCTCCCCTTCGGAACAGGATCTTTTATGAAGAGGGAAAGCTCTGGAGCTATAATGCTGAGGTTCAGTTCCCTGATCTGTCAGTTGCTGTGTGTTCTCTAGCAAGTTATTTAACTTTTTTTCTATTTTCCATATGTATACAATTTTAATGTTAACAATATCTACTGAAAGAGATGATTGTAAGTGCTAAATTAGTGAATACAAGTAAAGCATTTAGAAGACTATTCAGTGCCTGTTAAGCACTTACAGGAGTTAATGACATTTCTATCTCCATTAATGGCACAGTGTACTCCCTGCTGTGTAGTCTATCTTCCCTGTAATACAATAAGGTCTCTGAGAAGTACCTTATTCTATTAATTGTTACATCCCCATATACACAAAGGCACAGAGTAGGAGTTTAATAGATGTTTGTTGAATAATTGATGAAAGACCAGAAGAATTCACTTCTGCACCTCATTCAGACCTGCATTCCCCTACATCAGACTTCTAGGTCACTTTCCCTAAGTTTAGCAATTTGATAAATTAATTTAGGCTAAGAATTAACTGATAGCCACGAATTATTAAACCATCCTAAGGTGCTTTCCACCTCAATCCTCAGAGTATCTTAATTTTGGAAGAAAATTCTATTTTCCATTCTTACAACTAACATTTACTGAGTACTTACTATATGCTAGGTATTGATAGAAACACTAAAGGGTTATACAAAGGTAAATAAGCTATGACATATATGTTCAAAGAAATAATGTTTTTGCAAGAGAAGATCACCATTAATAAACATACTACAAAGGAAGGAACGAACATGGAAAGTCAGTGAAAATGAGTATTTCTTAGACATGTTTTACGTGCCAGGCATGTTACATGTTAACGCCTCAGTTAATACTTAGAACAGTTATAATTGGGTAGTGTGATTATCATTGTTTTACAAACAGGAAAACAGAGGCTCCAGGAAGTTAAATAAATTGCCAAGAGAAACACAGCTGGGAAGTGATAGGGCTAGGGTTTGAATCCATGACCATGCTAAAGCTGGTAAGTATCATGGCATAAATGAAGTAGTTCAAAACACCATAGGGAAACTGGGCATAGAAATCCACTCAAGTCTTTAAACTCTGCTTGGCCTTATTTTCTTATCCACAAAGTGTAGTTTATAGAGATGATTTTAGAGGCTTCACATCTAATTTGAGACCTTAAAGATGATCTAAAGCAAAGTTCTTCAAATACATTAGACAGTTTTTAAGGTTCTAAATTTTTAAGGTTCCAAAACCTTTCCCAAAGCCTTCGAAGGAATGCTCAGGCGCTAATAAAGTTAGAAATCAGTTTCTAGGAATTAGTCATCATTCGCACTTGCACTTTATAGCATCATGCAATATCTCCTTTTCCACCTCACTCTTCACAATAGCCCCTCTCCCACTCTACTTATGGAAGTCATAATCCTCAGATATCCAGAATCTCATCATGGAGAATTGCTCCAGATATGAATATCTTCAGAGCATCAAATAAAACAATAGTTTTAGATAGTATTTTCTAGAAGACTCTTTAATGAGCCATTATAGCACCAAAATTTCACATTCATCATGGAGTTCTATTTTTTCCTGTAAAGATCAAAGCATGGCTTTGGAAATGGTGTGCTTTGGCCCTTTTTGACAGATTCTGAAGGCAAGAATTTCGGTGGTAGGCATGATGATGATTTTCCTTGTATGATCTGGATTTTATGCCCAAATTGTTGTTACAAAAATTTATGGTTTGCGGGTAGAGTCCTAAGAAAGCATGTCAAAGGGCATAGGTAGCATATTGAAGAAATACCAAACCCTGTAAATGTCATTTATTTACTTCTTTAAATATAAGCAATTATTTTTAACTCCTAAGGACTTTTCATCACCTAAAATAAAAAAAAACACACAGTACTTAAAAACAGAATAGATTAGTGATGTTGATTATTTCAAATATAACTCAGATGTGTTCTGGAACTAAAAAATTTCAGGTTATATTGGATGAAACCACCAAGTAACAATTGTATGTGACTTAACAAAAAAGTGTGTGTATTATGCAGTTAGGTAGTTAAAACGTATTCAATCAAATCATAATATGAAAAATAATTCCGATTATAATCAATTTCCTTTCATTATATCTTACAAAATGTTTGTTATTTTCTGTCTCCTACTTTAATGCAAATTAATGTAAAATTTAATGCAACTGGACCAACTAGTTTTTAGCAGAATGATCGTATGTCCAGAAAATTTAATCGAGCCACTTTTGAATTTGTATTTATTATTCTGATTTAATTATTCCTAGAGACCCAAATACTACAACTCAGCAAAGGACTACACGTATGTTTCCTGAAGAAATATCATAACTTTCATTGTATGACTTGCTCACAACTTCAACTACATTAAATTGCACTATTACAACGTAGTTATATGCAATATATGGATGAATTCTTATGCTTATTAATCTGGATGAATTGATAATGTTAGCTCTCAATTGTGTTGATAATGATAATGTTTAATTATCTTTGAAGATGCATTCTGTTATTCAATTTGAATGGTTTTTATTGTATAAATGTATATAAACATCTTTATTTAAATTTTAAAATTAAGACACATTTCTCAAGAAAACTATCTGATTTGGTTGACTTATTTTGTAAGGTGGCTGGTCTGTTATTAAATTATGCGATAAATATTTTGAATATAATCTAATTCTGCAGCTTCAATGTTTTAACAAATAGATGTTTTCCAGAGTATGCTGAATAATATTTTTTAAACCTCTAAATTAAAAATAACAGGTCATCTAATAAACGTTGATTAAAAACTTTTTATATACTTGCCAGAAATTTTAAAAATGAGGGTCTCTAATGCCTAGGTAACAAATCCTTTGGCAAATCAGGCTTTTTCTAATTCAGCACGTCCAACAAAATTGGAGGAAGACCTAAGAGAATTGTCAACTGATATACTGCTAAAAAACACACTTATTATAGATCAATGTTAGTCTTTTATGGCATATAACTTAAAATAATTTCAAAGAATTGAATGGCATTGTCATAAAGCTCTTTTTGTTCTTCTCTCAACACAAGATTTCTCAGAATTATAAACTGTGAAAAAATTAAAATAAATTAAATAAAAGCAATTCTGATCTGCTTCATTCTGACAATATGTAACATTCACCTACAGATACACTGCTCCCTGCCATTTTTTTAAAAAATACTTTCATTTGCCTAAACACCTGCTTCCTAGAGTGTTTGAGCCAGAAACCAAAGAAGTAAAGGGCACACTCACCTCTAGAGAGCTTCAGTATCCCTGACCAATCGCCCTCACTGACCTAGACACAGGCTTCTGCCATGAGCCCACTGCTGTGCTTTGGACTCCGTTCCCTGGGAGAGACTCACAGATCCCTCCCAACCATCCCAGCCCCTGCATAGAGGTACATGTTTGGCTTTTGAAGGGTAAAGTGACCATATGCCATCATTTTGGTCTGAGTTTAGGTCTGTTGCTCAGTGCAATTATTAATAATATCTCCTTTTACTCTCAAGGTTTTGATGATAAATGAAAGAGCCAACCTACTAATGAGAAGACTCACAGATCTCAGACATCTAGGATAGAAATACTGGCCAAGATGGACATATACTGAGCAATGTGATGATCCAAGTCTCCCTTGTCATTTGAGAACCTTTAGAGTGTAATGCTTTCTCTTTGTCTCTCTCCTTCAATCTCACTCTTGCTCAAGATGTATTATACACCTACCATATGCAAGGCTCTGCTCAGGTCTAATGAAATAGAGATGATAAAGTCAGAGTTACCTTCAAGGAGCCCAGTTTAAGGGCATGTTTCCAAGCCTCTCTAGCTGCTCCCTCTTGCCTCCCTACCTCCCAAACATACCTTTTCTAGGCACATGCTACACAAAAGTTCCATGCTCTTATATTTTCCTTTGACTTTTCCCATTCCCCACCTCACTGATTTTCCTCTGTTAATATCTCAGCCTTACATGGAATCCCGCAGATCTGGCCTAGTTATCTATTCATTTGAAACTAGCAGGCAGCTTCAACTCCCCAAGGTTGTTTCATCTTTGACAGAATGGAAATAATCACATGATGGTTAATATTGAGTATCGACTTGATTGAATTGAAGGATGCAAAGTACTGATCCTGGGTGTGTCTGTGAGTGTTAATGGCCAAAGGCAATTAACATTTGAGTCAGTGGACTGGGAAAGGCAGACCCGTCCTTAATCTGGGTGGACACAATCTAATCAGCTGCCAGTGAGAGCAGAAAAAAGAGCAGGCAGAAGAGCATGAAAAGACTGGACTGGCTCAGCCTCCCAGCCTGCATCTTTCTCCCATGCCAGATGCTTCCTGCCCTTGAACATTGGATTCCCAAGTTTTTCAGCTTTGGGACTCAGAATGGCTTCCTTACTCCTCAGCTTGCAGATGGCCTACTGTGGGACCTCACCTTGTGATCATGTGAGTCAACACTCCTTAATAAACTCCCCTTTATATGTGTATCTATCCTGTTAGTTCTGTCCCTCTAGAGAACCCTAACAAAAATCATAATATGTCACAAAAATAATCTAAAAATGTAAAGAAATAAATTGGAAGAATACATAGTAAAATATTAATGATTATATTTGACAGTGGGATTATAAATGATTTATTGTTGTTGTTCCTGTTGCTGCTGCTGTTGTTATTATTAATATCACCATTGTTTCTTCCTTTATATTCTTTTCATTTTTTCTAAATATTCTTTTCATTTTTTCTAAAGTCTCTAGGAAAGAACTATATACAGTCAGGGTCCCAGCAGAAAACAGATAGAACACTGGAATAGGATAATGGAAGATGATTTAATGCAGGTACCAATTAAAAGTGAGGGCAAGAGTAAAGGAACTAAGGAGAGACAATGATACATCCATGACAACGCTTTGGCCTATGATCCAACAAGTGGAAAGTGGCAAGTCTGCCTAACAAAAATTTTGCATTTTTAAATTTTTGGATGGAACAGAACATGCTGAAGTCATTCCAAGAAGATTTAACATATATATTTCATTCCTTTCTCCCCTACATCCTTCCTCCCTTTTCTCCTTTTTTCCCTCTAAAGGCAGGGTTGTATTATGAAAAGTGTATGAGCATCAGTGTTAGACAGATTTCAGTTCAATTCTCATCTCTTTTATGAGAACTAAACATGTTACCACTCTGTGAGGCCCATCTGTCTCCCCTATAAATTGGATATACCAACACATATTCCATAGAACTAGTGTGAAAATCAGATGAGAGACTGTGTTGTTAAAGTAAATAAAACAGATGTAATGAGTACAAACATGCATTCCAGAGGTAGCATTCTTGAGTTCAAAGCGTGGCTCTGCCCCTTTACTTACTAACTTGTCTATACCTCAATTTCATCATCTTTAAAAAGGCTATAACCTTATTTCATAGGGCGATAGTGATAATCAAATGAATTAATATATGCAAAGGATTTAGAATTGGGCCTAGTTTATTTTTAACAAGCACTATATAAGTGTTTTAATAGTCATAATACATACTAGTTGTCACAGTATAATCATTCTTGGACACATACAATATGCCAGAAAGTAGTGAATCATGTAAATGGTGAGGTAACTGCTACCCTCTTCTCCATTTCCATCCTTTGTGTTCACACTGATGCACACTTTCCCCAGTTTGTTCCCAGCCAAGGACGGAGCACAGTAGGGGTACTAACTCTGGGTGATTTCTACCTGATAAGGGACTCTTCTAACAGGCAACTTCTGCTCAAAGACTGCCCATTGACCTGCCCAAGGCTTTTTCAGAACTGCACTGCTGTCTGAGGCTCATCTGGTTTAGGTTTCAGAGAATGTGTCCGTTTGTATCCTCTGAGAAGCCAATGGAAAGAGCAGATTAGATGTGCAGAAGATTTATTAGGGAAACAGTTCTGAAGAATACAAGGGAAAGATGTAAAAGTAGGTGAGACTCTTTAGATTGTGATGGGGGTCTGATACTTACGAAAGGAGAGAGGGAAGAAAGAAGGATTAGGTAGAAGTAGCCTCAGACTGCAGTGGACATCTAGTTTTAAAAATATATATATATAGTACTTTTCATTTTTTAGTCCCAGAATAGAGCAGAGTAAAAGTCCAAGGACCCAGATATATGCCGTCAGGCCAGTCCAGCTGTCACCCAGTGTTACTACAGTGTCATCTGCTGGCTTTGCTGGGGAAGGATGGAACGCTTCCAAGTTCCCTCCTGTGGTTGCCAGCAGGTCTTCATCTTTTGCCACCTGAATCCTTCTACTGGGCTATTTCACAAGCTGGAAACAAGTTTCCCTCAGGGCAGACAATCAGAGACAGTGAGAGAGAACACACACCCAAAACAAAAAACACAGTTCTTTAAATAATCTAATCTAAGTGAAAAATCATCACTTCTGCTGGATTCTTTTCATTAGAGTCAGTAAGTCCAGTTCACACTTAATGAGAGGAGATTATCCAAGGAGGTGAATACCATGAGGAGGAGATTATTGGAGACCATCCTAAAAGGCTTCCTTCCCCTAAACTAAGTGCCCCTCCAGTGATTTTCAGAGCCTCTTGTATCTCTTCAGTTAGAGACCTCAGCATGCCATATTCTCATTGCTTATTTACTTCTCTTAATATCCGTTCTAGCTATAAACTTTAGAAGAGCAGGTACCTTATATCTTTAAATCACATTTGTATTCTCAATGTCTAGCACAGAACCAGCAATCTAAATATTTGTTAAATAAATTAACTTGGAATAAATTAATCTCAAACATATTGCACACTTATCTATCTTCTTAAATAGAAAAGAACCCCATTTCACTTGACTTTTCTTGACAGTTACACATTATCATTAAAAACACCAATTGTACCAGATTGTATGACTTTTATCAAATCATATTACAAATAATAAGTGTGTTGATTGTAATGGTTCCTATTTTAATTAATACATAAGTGATAAATAAATTTATAAATAAATTATTAGTTAATAAATAAATTAAAAATCTATGCTTTGAGATGCAACAAACTCTTGGATACAGAAAATGCTTTCCAAGAGTTTGTCCAATCTTGACACAGGGATTTTTGCACTACAGGAATAAACAAACTTATTTATCATTGGCAAAAATGTGTTGATTGTAATGGTTCCTATTTTAATTAATAAAGATGTGTTTCAGCCTAGTTATAATGATTTAAAAATTCATGGTCTGAAACCACAATTACTTATGCACTTACGCAATTTTGGCTTAAAACGAAGAAGAAATAGGAGGAGAACAGGGGAGTTAGTGTTGCCTTGAATCAAGAAATATCAGCTTCTGTTGGGAAATCTCAGTCCTATTAAAGATGGCATGAGTTTTAAAATATGGTTACTGGGAACCGCGGTGTTACACCTCTAAAAGTCTGTCTTCAATGCAAACCAAAATCACAATGAGATACATCTCACAGTAGTCGAATGGCAATTATTAATAAGTTAGAAAATGTGTTGGCAAGGTTGTGGAGAAAAACGGAACATTTATAGACTGCTGGTCAAAATATAAATTATTTCAGCCACTGTGAAAGCAGTTTGGAGATTTCACAAAGAACTTAAAACAGGACTTCTATTTGACCCAGCAATCCCATTACTGGGTATATACAGAAAGAATATAAATCATTTTACCAAAAAGACATATGTGCTCATATGTTCATCACAGTGCTTTTCACAATAGAAAAGACCTGCAATCAACCTTGATGCACGCCAACGGTGTACTGGATAAAGAAAACATAGTATATATACACCATGGAATACTATGCAGCTGTAAAAAAGAACAAAATCATGTCCTTTGCAACAATATGGATGCAGCTGGAGGCCATTATTCTAAGAAAATAAATGCAAAAATAGAAAAACACATGCTGCATGTTCTCTCTTATAAGTGGAAGCTAAATGTTGAGCACACATTTAATTTCAAAGAGGTGAACAATGGACACCAGGACCTATGTTACAGTGAAGGGTGGGAGGAGGATAAAGGTCAGAAAAATATCTATTAGGTACTGTTCTCACTACTGGAGTGACCAAATCATTTGTACACCAAACCCCAGCAACACACAATTTACCCATGTAACAAACCATCCCATGTACTCCCTGAACCTAAAATAAAAATTGAAAAGGAAAAAAGTAAATGACTAAAATAAAAGTCTGTCTTTAACACCTTTAATTCTCGAAAGTCATTTACTGGGATGCTTTTATCCTCAAACTGTTTCTCTTAAATTGCTCGGGCTGTTAGTTCCACTTGATACTGAATCCCTCTGACACTGTCTTCCCTTTGGAATAAATGCTCCATTTGAAAGTCTCCATCTCCATAGCCCTTTCCCCTCATGCACCACAATGCTACAGGGACACAGCTATATGCTTACTTAAGTCTTGTACACCTCTCTTTCTCCTCCTCTTTCTTCTTATTTTTCAGCAATTAAATAAATCAGACATTAATTCATCTTACCATGAGGGCCCTAACTAGTGTGTGGCTTTGAGTTATAGAGAAAAGCAGTGGCCAGGCAGGGTGCGGTCCCTCACGCCTGTAATCCCAGCACTTTGGGAGGCCGAGGTGGGCAGATCACGAGGTTAGGAGTTTGAGACCAGCCTGGCCAACATGGTGAAACTCCATCTCTACAAAATGTGCAAAAATTAACTGTGGTGGTGGGCACTTGTAATCCCAGCTACTTGGGAGGCTGAGAATCATTTGAACCTGGATGGCAGAAGTTGCAGTGAGCTGAGATCCTGCTACTGCACTCCAGTCTGGGCAACAGAGCAAGACTCTATGTAAAAAAAAAAAAAAAGAAAAAAAAAAAAGAAAAAAAAAAGACAAGCAAAGCAGTGGCCTGTTGGAGTGCAGGTACCTCTGGTCGTCTCACTCATCACTGAATCTCTGTGAGGTCAGTGACTGTTAGTGCTCAGGACTCTGAGCAGTCAGTTGTGCTGGGCAAGGAGCAGGGGTGTGGACACTAATTAACAAGGTTCCCTTAACTGAGAGTTTCGAAGATTTTGCACAATTGTATGCACAGCTTCTCTGATAATATACACTGCTAGGTGGTTGACTTTTGTTTTTTGGTTTTTTTTTTTTGCAATGACCCAAGAAGGCTGTCATCCACTTTGTTCCACCTCCCAAATATGGGTAGGACTAACATCAATCTTGCCCCTGCATCATGTTTTCATCAATATCTCTCCATACTAAAACTGAAATCTATTAATTGTGTGACCTGGGAAAGTAAGTAAATTCTTTTGTTGTCTTGGTTATTTCATCAAAAATTCTATGAAATAACATATGTGAAGTACCCAGCAAACATTGTGTTTTCTGTCCTCCCTTTCTTTTCTCCTTTCTATCTTTTTTATTCCACTGTCTTTTTTTATCCCTATAGTTGATACAGAGGATTGATCTACTGATCTATGATTCTCTATAGTTGATCCAGAGCATTCCGCACAGCCAGTAAATAGTGGAACCAAGATTCAAATTCTGATATTCTGTATACATCATTTCAAAAAAGATTTTCTTGGTTAGTAAAGATAATATAATAACATGGAAATCAAAAAGAAAAAATATGCAAGTTATTCTTGATAAATTAAATATTGTCATTGTCTCTAATTAAATCATTTATCCTTATGCTAAATATTTCTATAGTGATTTCCATCTAAGCATGTACGTTACATCCTTACGTCTTCGCAACCATCTTATGTTCATGTGCATTTTACATATGAGACACTCGTGGCTCACAGAGTTCAGATGACTATTCTAAGACTATACAGCTAGAAAGGGGCATGTTGTAATGACAAACTGGTAAAGATTACTAACCTTTCTAAGAATTCATGGAGGAAGGTGAGATAGATGGCAATTTATGTGATATGGGAAGACAGGAAGGCAGAAAGGAAGGCGGGAAGGCAGGAAAGAAGGCAAAAAGGAAGGAAGGAAGACAGAAAGGAAGGCAGGGAGGGACATTATCGAGGTGACTATTTTCCTATAAGGAAATAATTTTACCATGTTTTAATCTGACATCTGGTACGTATTGGTTATCAAAAATTGGGTAATGATGCAGAAAGCTTCCAAAGAAACTCAGTTCTCGAAGGCCAGTTCCATGGCATATGCCATGCACCTTTAGTCAAGTTATTTAGCCTTTTCAATCTTGGTTTCAACATCTACAAAATAAGATAGTAGTAATAGCTAACTCTTAGAGTCAATGGGAAGATTAAATAAGATAAATATGTAAAGCACCTAACAATACATTCTAGCTTCTGTGGTGGCTGTCATTGTCATCATTGTTTTTATTCTTCATGGTCTGAGGTCTTAGAACCTTTAAATTAAGAGTTAGGGTAACTGAGATAGCTGAGACAAGTATGTGATTGCTCCTTTACATATGTTATTTGAATTAGTTCTCCCAACGATATAGTACATTTGAAATAATAATCCCTTCATGCAGAAGAAAAATGTTGGAGCATATACATGTTAAGTAACTCATCAAAATATACCACTCAAAAAAGGGCAAAGATGAAATTTGAATCCGGTTTTCTGTGGCTACAAAGTCTATTCCTTTTTCTATATGATCACATACATATTTTTTAAGGTTAATTGAGAATCTCTTTATTAGTACAATTTTAGATGTTAAGAAATTTCTCTCTCAGTTTAAACACTTCATGAGATTTGGGTATGGAGGCACAGTGGAATTTATTTAAGTTGCTTTGTGACTTTGCTTTTAAAACTTAGTAATTTAGCTTGATTTTATTGGAAAGAGTATCTGAAAAACTTTGCCCCAGTTTTAGTTTCAGTGAGACTATATAAAGCTCTTGCAAAAATTATCACCCTGAACTTGGCTTCTCAGAAGAGTGTCTTCTAGCATTTCTCATCATGCCCACCTCTTTGCACTCTTTTTTTCTGTCTCTCACTCTAGGTCAGGCACTTCCAGGCGTCTATTTCCTCTTGGGGACTCAGGACTAATTTCTGCCTGACTCTGATGTAGAAAATGCCTAGAAGAAGAGTAACTTCCAGCAGGTGAGCCTGCCTTCTGATTATTGATTGAGTGGAAAACCCATATTTCAACCTCCCATTCACTAGCTTCCAGGATCAGCTATTCTATTTTCTAAAGTAAACCAAGGTGGTGGCCAGTTAGCTCAGTTGGTTAGAGTGTTGCTGAAGAAGTAAACCAAGCCTGCAGCCTTATAGTATATATGGTTATAGAACATGTCTCTGATCATGATTGTAAAGCCTGAGAATTAAATCCAATGCCCCTCCTTATCTCAGGTTCCTCAGGGCTCCACAATGATCTACTTTGGCCTCAGCTAAACTGACAGGGACCACCATGCTCCAAAAATTTGAAATATCCTCCTTACGGAGACTTGTTTTACCTGAACTTCTGGTTATCTGATATATTTTAGTAAGATCTTGCACTAATTGTCTCAGCTCTGTGAGCCCCAGTTATGTCCTCTGTATATTGAGGCTAAGCAGACCTAGATCACAGTCTTCCTGTGAGGATGGAGTACAATGGTATTTATTACTGGGATGTGGCAACTTCTAGATCACTGATCCTTTCTCCAACACAGTCTTATCTTAAATTTGAATATCCACTAAAATAATGCTCCCCTTGCCCTGGCTTCTCACTTTCTTGACTGTCCCTCCTCGAATGATCTTGTCTTTTACCGCCGTTCAACCATTCATGTCACCAGTCGTATCCCAAATTTGTACCCTTTCCATAAGTCAATTTCCAGATCATTTTTCTAGTCACACAACTCCAGTAATTCTTTGACACGATTATGTTCTATAACCTTTGATGCTACCATTTTCTCACTCTCTCTTACCTCTGTCCCCACATCCTCACTTCCTTTCTTTCAGCTTAGACTCCATGGTCCATCGTTAAAATCACCATCAGTATCACCTCGACTGCTTTGCTTCTCCGCTCCTTTGTCAAATTCACTTGCAAAACACCACCTTGGTTAAGTGACTCTCCATTCATTTAGTTCCTCAACCTGGCAAACTGAGAATGACCGGAGGAAAGTACATAAATATGCAGATACAAAAATCACTTAGAAATTCTAAAGTCATTCTCCTCAAGTGGGCTCTCAGCCTTAATGTTACAGGGAAGGGGCCCTGAACCAGATCCCAAGAGAGGGTTCTTGGATCTTATACAAGAAAGAATTCAGGGCAAGTCCGCAATGTAAAGTAAACGCAAGCTTATTAAGAAAGTAAAGTGGTGAAAGGACAGCTACTCCATAGACAGAATAGGATGTTCCAGAAAGTACGAGAAGGAATGCGTCCACCCTGGGTACAATGTTTGCAATATGGGGAGATGTGCTCTGCTACAAGGGTTTGTGATAAAGGATTAATTTTCTTAATTACTATATTTTGAATTGATATTATTATCTTTAAAACAAAATTAGGAATGCCTTTGTTCTCCAGATATCGAGATATCTGGACACTCCCAAGTCTGGGTCTGTGTAGTAAACATTATTAATTTGTTCCCCTAACTGTAAACATCCAGAGGCTAGGAATGCCTAATTTTCTGAGAATGCAGCCCAACAAGTCTCAGCCTCATTTTCCAGCCCTCACTCAAAATGCAGTCGCTCTGGTTCGAATGCCTCTGACACTAACGGCAATCCTATTACTTCTCCCTGTAGATGCTTCACTTTCCCATTCATCTTCATGACTATTTCATGCCTTCTCTATCCTCAGATTGGAAAGCTCTCCTCTCTCATAGTCACCTTCATCAGATGGTCTTGCTTTCTATTTCCCTGAGAAAAGAAAAACAAACAAAAGATAATTTCTCCTTGTTCCCCTCACCTCACCTACAACTTGGCTGCAGCTGTACCTATATACTCTTCTTTCCCTTCAGTTATTATGAATGTACTGGGGTCTGATCAAGACATTCAAATTCTCTTATTACAAGAAACAGCTCCTCAGAAGGTAGAAGATACCTTTAAGATACTGCCCAGTGGTAAGGACCTAGGTCAATAAAGACCAATCCATTATAAGAAATAATACAGAGAAATATCCTATAATCTTCTTGCTCAATTCTCTCTAATGTTAAAACAGCTATAGTTCACTATCGTAATAGGGAAACTAACATTTATGCAGTCCACAAACATTATTCAGATTTTACCAATTTTATATGCACTCACGCTTGTGTGTGCACATGCACGTGTGTGGGTAGTGTATTGAGTTAAACGCAGTTTGATCACAGGTGTAAATTTCCATGACCACCCCCACAGTAAAGACACAGGACAGCTTCACCACAAGAATTATTCATGCTACTCCTTATAGACACAGTCATCTCTCTCCCTTCCCCAATCCCTCTTATGTTCTTCATTTCTATAATGTAGTAATTTCAAGAGTGCTACATAAATGGAATCATATAGTATGTAACTATTTGGAATTGGCTTTTTGTACTCGAAATAAATCCTTTGAGACCCATCCAAGTTGTTGCATGAGCAATGTGTTCCTTTTTACATTGCAGATTAGTATTCCACAATATGAATGATTCAGTTTGTTTAACCATTCACCCATTGGATGACATTTTAATTGTTTGCAGTTCAGAGTTATTACAAATACAACTGCTATAAACATTCATGTATAGGCTTTCGTGTGAGCATAAATTTTCATTTTTGTGAGATAAATGTAAGGATGCTATTGCCAAGACTTATGGTAAACCCATGTTCAGCTTTATAACAAACTTCTGTTTTTGACTCAAATTTGTTTACACAAATATTAAGGGAATACCTATTTAATGTCAGGAACTAAGCTAATACCTAAGAAAAAGTAGAACATAACAAATACTGTCCTTGTTCTTATGAACTAAAGGAGAAGATTGTAAAAAATCAAATAGATGTAATAACTTTTTTATGAAGGATTATCTGTGTGTGGGTGGGAGAGGACTTATGAAATCTAAGGGTCAGGGAAAGATTTCATGAGGCATTTAAGCCTGTGCATAGACTATCATTCTTGCTTCTTCTCTAGAATTGCTTTGAAATATCCCTTCTGAGAGGTCCTATGTAGATTTCATTGCCCAACTCAACTCTGGTTTCTAATGTGACCACTGTGTCTAACTCTGGGTTAATTCATATGAAAAATGAGGATGGAAAGAGAACATCTTCTCAAGGTTTCTATAAGAATTCAATAAAGAGTAGATTTAAAAATCTTTATCAAGTACCTGGTTTACAGAAATGTAATTCTTATTACTATTATATGGCTTCTCATTAACACACCTCCTGTAAAGAATTATCTCTGCCAAAGATAGCCTTGTGGGATGACACAATCCAAAATTTTATATTTTATATTTCTTCTTAAAATGTTATCTATCTACCATAGCAAGTTTAGTTGTTGCATCATTAAGGTTTCCCTTGAAGATTATCCTACATTGCTCTACAATAAACTGCGGAAATGACTGCCTTCTCCACTAAATAATGAGCTCCTGAGAAGCATAGGTCTGCGCTCATGTGCACTCTCTCTCTCTCTCTCTCTCTCTAATATCTATCCATTGAATCTGCTGTGCCAATTGATTTTCTTTGTCAATTGATCTCCCATATCGATTAGCGTACAGGGCCTACCATTAAATAGGTGACCAAGCAATGTTTGCTGAGTTGATGTGACAGCCCAGGGACACCTATATGCTTCCAATGTGATCTTCCTAAATACAAATTTTAAAACCTTGAGTGATTTTGTCCACGGAACTCAGAATAGAGGAGAATATATGCTAACGATAAACCTGAGTTCAAAATCATACCACCAGTTATTTGTTTGAGCTAACCATCTTGAAAAAGTCACTTTACATCTCTGAGCTTTAGGTTCCCAACTTTAATTTTTTTAAAAAATAAAGTTAACAATATTAATATTAGCTCATGGTTATTCCTCTCCTACTCTATGCCAAGATTTATATGCATTACTTTGTTTCATTTCCTTAACAACTCTATGAGGTAACTATTTTTAAAACTGTCATTTCCCAGTTGAGGGTAATGAGGTTTAGAGATGATAAACAGGTTTTCCCAGTGTTATACTCTCTATGATGGGAAGAGGAGTGGTTGAGCCCATCCGTTTTCAATCCAGAGCACATACTCATCTCACAGGATTATTGAGGATTAAGTGAGACAAGTCATATAAAATGCATGACCTGAAAAATGCTTTAAAATTTTGTTTTTATTCAGTGCACAGATCTAAACTAACATCAATTACACAATATTCAAATTTTCCACTTATTTGTCTGTTTTGTTAAGCAATATATTTGTATGAACTGGAATATGGTGGATGCTGTATTAAGATAAGTTATTTTTCGCTCCTGTTTAACTCCAGTTCTCTTAATACAACATGTGCAGCAGCAAGAATCTGATTGTGCATAGAGGAGCCAAGCATATGTGAAGCAGTCCTTTGTTAATTGACTTATTAGTCTGCTATTAGTTATTCAGGGAAAGGGCTAACTGGCTTCAAGATAAATCTTTCAGGTGGTTCTTCCCTCAGATTCTCACATAATACAACTTAGTAAAAGATCTATTGAAAAAACTCAGTATAGTCAAAAAGCACTGTTATTTAGGCACTATCATAGATGCTGATGGAAACAGAAATTGGTACAACTTTTTGGGGGAAAACTGGCACAAACAGGAAGGGTTGGCTAAGGTGGAGTTGGAAACTGCCTGGCTGAGTGTTGGAGATGTACTCCAACAAACATATAGAGACGATCTGCAAAGAATGGGAGACTTATTAATTGCAGGCATTGAAGTAAATATCAATTCAATAATTAGCTGACCAGTAAGCTAATTAAGCAGACACATCAATGACCATACATGCCAAAGAACAGATTTTGCAGGATTAGTAAGAAAAGTTACTAAAGATAAAACAACAACAAACTGTAATAATAACAAACCATGGGAAGGTGGAAGAATCTGAATGCCAGAGTTGTTTCATTATATTGTCGATAGAAACTGTCCCTGAGGAAGCCCAGATAGTAAACTTACTAGAAAAGTACTTTAAATAGTTATTTAAAGTGTGTCCAAGAACTAGAGTAAAGTCATGTCCGAAAAACTAAAAAGGCTTGTGAGAACAATGATTCCCAGAGACTTTCAATGGAGAGACAGAAAACTTTAAAAAATAATTGTAGAGTTGAAAACTACAATAACTGAAATTTAAAAATTCACTAGAGGGACTCATAAAAGCAGATATGAGAAGGCAGAAGAAATAACAAACTTGAAAATAGGTCGGTTGAGATTACGTAGTGCGAGGAAATAAACAAAAAATAAAGAAAATTGAACAAAATCTCAGAGACCTGGGGGGACACCATCAAGCGCATCAACATATGAATAATGGAGGTTCTAGCAGGAGAGGAGAGATGGAAAAGGGCAGAGAGAATATTTGAAGAAATAAGGTCAGAAAACTTCCAAAATTTGATTTCTAAAAGTATTAACCTACACATCCAAGAAACTTACGGACTCCAAGTAGAATGAAATCCAAGAGGACCACACCTAGACACACCAGAATCACTAAAAGACAAGGACAAAGAAGGCGTCTTGAAAGCAGAAAAAGAGAAGCAAGTCATCATGTACAAGACATCCTCAATTAGATGAACAGATAATTTTACATCCGAAAACACAAATGCCAGTGGAAAAGAGATATTACTCAAAATCCAGAAAGAGACATCAGCCAAGAATTCTACATTCGGCAAAACTATCCTTCAAAAATGAAGGAGAGGGTTGCCTCAGTGGCTCATGCCTATAATCTCAGCACTTTGGGATGCCAAAGCGGGAAAATTGCTTGAGTTCAGGAGTTTGAGATGAGCCTGGGCATACACATAGTGAGACCCCATCTCTACGAAAAATAAAAATAAAAAATTAGCCTGACATGGTGGCAGTTACTCTGTAACCATAGTGTCAGTTACTCTGAAAAATTGAGGTGGGAGGATCGCTTGAGACCAGTTGTTCAAGCCTTCAGTAAGCTATGATCACATCACTGTACTCTAGCCTGGGCTACAGAAAAAACTCTGTCTCAAAAAAAAAAAAAAGAGGAAGAAATTTAACACAGCCCCACAAAAGCAAAAACTGATGAAATTAATTGCTAACAGGCCTCTCTCACAAAACTACTGAAGCAATTTATTCAGGCTGAAAAGAACAGACAAGACAATAGAGAAATTAGAACTCTCATATCTTATAAGTGGGAAGGTAAAATGGTGCTGCTACCTTTGAAAAAATGTTTGGCAGTGCTTCAATAAGTCAAACATAGAATTATCGTGTAACTCAGGAATTCCACTCTTGTGTGAATAACCGAAAGAATTAAAAATAAGTTTTTTAAATATATATATATACACAAATGTTTATAGTAATACTATTCTAAATAGTCAAAGGTATACAGAACCCAAATGTCCATTGACTGCTAATTTTAAAGGATAAGACAAACCAAACCATATATATACATTACATATTTTATATATAAATGGTTACAGAAACCATTTTGCTTCACTGAAATATTTATTAATATATATTTTATATATATTTGAAGATTATGTTAGCAATGTGACTTACTTTCCAAATGGTAGAATTTTACCACTGATTACATTTATATATCGTATATCCATACAATGGAATATTATTCAGCCATAGAAAGAAATGAAATACTGATTCATGCTGTACCATGAATTAACCTCGAAAATATTATGCTATATGAAAGATCCCAGACACATATTGTATGATACCATTTATATGTCCAGATTAGGCAAATCCACAGAAACAAAAAGTAGATTAGTGGTTTCCCTGGCGTGGGTGCAGGGGGAAATAAGGAGTGACTGCTAATGGGAACATTTTTATTTTATTTTATTTTATTTTATTTTATTTTATTTTAATTTTTACCCCATAAATACATACACCTACCAGGTATCCCCTGCTTGTTTTGATATAGGCATGCAATGTAAAATAAGCATATCATGGAGGAGTATGTGGTTTCTTTCGAGGGTAATGAAAATCATCGTATAAGTGGTGATGATTGCACAACTATTAAGATATTAAATTGTACACTTGAAAAGAGTGAATTTTATGATATATAATTATATCTCAGATTTAAAAAATGATAGTTTTCATCACAAAGGGAAGGAGGCAGTTAGTTTAATAAATTATGTTCCAATTCTATAATGGAATACTATATAGCCCCTTAGGGGCTAGAGAGAACTTGAATATGAGACCATGAGAGGAAAGTTCATTCTAAGCAGAAGAAACAGTTTAAACAAAGGCACAAGAGCTAGGAAGCCCAAGGTAGGCTTGGAGAATGTTCTGAATGCCATACTAAAAAGTTACAAAATAGTCTGAGTGCTTGGTTCAGAGAAGCGTTGTGTTAGTCCATTCTTACATTGCTGTAAAGAAATACCTGGGACTGGGTAATTCACAAGGAAAAGAGTTTTAATTGGCTTACGGTTCTGCAGGTTGTACAGGAAGCACAACCCTGGCATTTGCTCAGCTCCTGAGGAGGCCTCAGGGAGCTTTTACTCATGGTGGAAGGTGAAGCAAGAGCAGGCATGTCACAGGGCAAAAGCAGGAGCAAGAGAGAAGGAGGTGGTGGGGGTGCCACACTTTACCACAACCAGATCTCAAGACCACACATTCACTACCCTGAGGATAACACCAAGCCATGAAGGATCCATCCCCATGACCTAAACTCCTCCTACGAGGCCCCATCTCCCACACTGGTGACTGCAATTCAACATGAGATTTGGTGGGAACACATATTCAAATCATACCAAGCGGTATACTCGGGGCTAATTAAGCAATCTGGCATAAGTGAAATGTGAAGCTTAAACTCTTCATTCTCCTTCCACCAGATCACTGTGTTTAACCATGCTTTGTTGAAAATTCATTTTTTTCCAACTAACTTTTCAGTCACTGTGCTTAACTTATAAACTCCTAAGTGCAGTTGAAAACTCTAGTCTCACATTGGATTCAGGTCTTCACCCCTTCCTGTTCTCAGTCATATTTTGCCTAGTGGACTTGAAGTAGTGGGCAAGGCATACAGGTTCTATTCTTTCCATCCTTCTGTCACCTCTTCCAATTTGGTACAGACAGAAACAGCAGGAGAGATGAAAGGCGTGTTGGTTTGGGAATATTTTCTCCTCTTCTTTCCTCTTCTATATCTGTCTCTGGTGTTGGGGAAATAAGAGAATAATGGAAAATATAGTAGAGGTTGAATTACCACACTGTCTGATGTTGATTATACCCTAGTGTCATTCCAGCCTCTGGTGGTCAATAATTTAATGATCTCCATCTAGATTGTGTGCCTGACTTGCTTGGGATGGTGCTTATGAATTGTCCTAGCCAGTAAATCACACCTAATGGCCTCTTTAGGGAAGGGGGCACTCTTTCCCTTGGCAGCCACCTGGGCTATTACCAGGGTCCTGCCACTTCCTCATCCTCCCTGTTCCTTTGTGTGGACCCAAAGGAATCACCAAATTCCTCTTCTAATGACATCTATAGCCATGTAAATGAGATCAGGTGATATGTGAACCAGATCAGGGGATATGTAAACCCACTTCTTCAAAAGCACCCTATTTCATGGTCCTTTCTCACTCTGCTGGTGCCCACAGGCCCTGCAACCATCACCTCCACCTTCAGAAATCTCTAGTCTCTGAGTTAACATCTGTGCCCATACTCCAGGCTCCCCACAGAACAGTGCTAACTGCAGTTGAGAGCATTGGGATGGGGATGCAACTCTTTGCAGATTAACCAACAGCCATACAGAAAGCAAGGTGCCCATCTTTCCTTCTTGCAGAAAGCTCTGAGGAATCCTTTTGGAGGATCCTTTCTCTCTACTTTAGAGTGGGAGTAAAGCACCCCTGCTGATGAGAGGAAAAGAAACAACACTATGCCTCCCTACCTCAAAGCCAATATCTCAGGACACTGAGTCACTCCAGACCCCATAAGTGGGCTGGGAAGGAGCAAGGGATAATGTTGAGATTGTGGCTGGCATTAGCAGTGCTGCTAATATCATATCTTAGCAAACTTGCAGGAGATACTTGATTCCTCCTAACTTAGAATCTTAGTCATAAATCCCAGGGTAACATAATATCCCATTACACTAGGATCTGGATTTTAAGAAGATAATTTTGGTGACTTTAAAATGAAATATTTAAAATGAAATATTTTACAAATACAGCTACAGCAGTGAAGCATGTAGTGCAGGTAAGATGTTCTTGAACAACTACAGCAAGAACAGTAGAGATGGATGTGCTGAGTTACACACATCTCTCTGGATCTTCCACTACAGAGCGAGTGATCTGATTCAGATGGCTTCGAAAACTCTAAAACGTGCTCTTAAATTATGGGGCTGTCTGAGTGGGTTCATTCGCTCTCTTCATATGGAATGCCTAAATAAGATATTTTCTGTAGTTTTCAAAATATTGGGGAAATCATTATTAATTATTTTAAGATGGTAGTTCTATCTTCATTTTGGGGGAGGTTTTATTCTTTTTCATAATGGCTGTACCATTTTACATTCCCACCAACAGTGTACAGTGGTTCTCTTTTCTCCATACCCTCATCAACACATGTTATTTCTAGTAATTTTGATAATAGCCAACCCAAAACATGTGAGGTGATACCTAATTGTGGCTTGAATTTGCATTTCTATGAAAATTAGTGATGTTGAGCACATTTTAATATACCTCTTGGTCATTGTACATCTTCTTTGAAGAAATGTCTTTTCAGGTCTTTCACACAGTTTTTAAATAAGGTTATTTGTTTTCTCATTGTTCAGTTGTTCAATTGTTTGAATTCCTTACATATTTTGGATATAAACTATTTATCAAATGCATGGTTTACAGATATTTTCTCTCATCGTATAAGTTGCCTCTTCACTCTATTGTTTCTTTACTATGTAGAAACCTTTTAGTTTGATGATAACCTATTTATCTATCATTGCTGTTTTGCCTGTGCTTTAGGGATCATATCCAAATAGTAATAATTGCCCATACCGATGTCCTGAAGAATTTCCCTATGTTTTCCTCTAGTAGTTCTATAGTTTTAGGTCTTACATTAAAATCTTTAATACGTTTTGGGTTTCTTGTTTGTTTGTTTGTTTGTTTGCGTGTGGATATCCAGTTTTCCCATCAACATTTGTTGAAAAATCTATCCTTAGCTTTCCTCATTGTGTGTTCTTGGCATCTTTGTCAAAGACCAATTGACTACAAATGTATAATGTATTTCTAGACTCTATTTTTGTTCCATTTGGTCTACATGGCTGCAGTTTTCTCTGTGGGTTCTTCCATCAATGCACTCTTTATTATCATCCAAAACAGTGTTATTTCTCACATGGTAAAATTTCCACCTTCATCCATTCTCTTAACTGGTTTATTTTATACATTGCATACATTTTCTTTACACTTTGATATACTTTATTTATTTTTTCTATGCTTCCAGATTTTTTATCTTAAAATATATTAGGAAGAACAGGAAATGAATATATTTTTCAGATCTGCCATCTTGAAACAGCAGCAGTTTTTGGTGTTTTGATTGGTTGATTGATTGGGTTTTTTGTTTGTTTGTTTGTTTGGGGCTCTTAAAAATTCTTTCTCTTCTTTATTTCTAATTGATTAATAATAAAATAGGGCTCTAAAAATCAAAACTAATGACAAAATCCATCACATTTCTCCATGCACTAAAAATATTCCTCTACCTATATGTCCTTTGTATCCATCCCTCAGTGGTTCTTATCCTGGATAATCTTAAAAATATTTGGAGAGAGAAAAAACACCAAGAAATGCAATGTAGTAGTCCCGTGATTGAGATTCTACCCAGGGTTAGGGACTCACAATAGCAGTTAGAGATAAGAGTCAGCTTTCAGAAGGCGAGGGCTGGAGCACAGTCTGAAGGGAGCCCAGAGCTGAAACTAACAAACATGGGGGCAGAGGGTCTCAGAAGAGAGGGGCATAAAAGAGTGTTGTTTGGCTGTTGACATTGTTATGGCATTGTTATGTCCTGTTGTTTCTCCTTCCGACATGCCTTTTCAGTCTTTTTGTTCTCCATTCACAGCACCAGTGTGGGGTAGGCTGATAGACCTCATCTACTAAAAAAGAATATTCAGACATGCTGACTTGGGCCAGGCCAGTGGTCCTAGCTACTTGGGAGGCTTAGACAGGAGGACCACATGAGCCCAAGAGTTCAGGGCTACAGTGAGCTGTAATGGGACCAAGGTACTCCAGCCTGGGTGACAGAGCAAGACTGTCTCAAATAAATAAATATAATTTTTAAAAAGAGAGGATGTGTGGTAAAGATAACACTTGAATAAAATCTTGAAAGATATGTTGAGGTCATACGAGCAATATTAATACTAACACTCATTTCTAGTGCTGATTGTGGGCCAAAAATAGTTCTAAAATCTCTGCATGGCCTAACTCATTTATTCCTCACAAACCCTATGAGGTAGATAATACCATTATATCCAACTCACAGATGGAGAAATGGAGGAACAGAAGGGCTAATTCATGCCCCATAATTACTAAGCAGGAGATCTGGGATACAAACCCTGCACAATAGCTCCAGCATCCACATGTTTACACATCATACAGGCTGTGGTATGATCAGAGAGGAATAACTAACCAGAATAGATGATAGAGAAGAATGGTTGAAATCAAGAAAAGGTGTAATAGGAGATATGTAAACAGTGTAGGACTAGGTCATTCATACTCTTGACTATATGTACTTGTATGTATGCTTCTATGCGTAATGACATCAGGTCATTAACACATTTGCTTAAGTGCTAGTTGCCTTACTGGATTGCAGGTTTAGGGCAGGCAAAGATTATGTCTCATTCACATCATTATTTCCCATCACATTTGTCACACTGCATTTTATGTAACATTGTATGTCACATTGCATTGTATGTAACAAACAAAAAACAAGTACATGTTCCATCAACTAACCATAGTGAATGTACTCCACTAAGGCACAATATGTATGCCTTTATTCCCATATATAAGCATCTTACCTGCTAACTTTTATCTGTTTTCTCGATCAAATTATAAACTTCTACATCTCAGAATTCTGAAAAGCTGACCTAGTAAGTGCTCTATAATTAGTCCTCAATATATTGTTTTCAACTATTATAAATTAATCACAATGCAACAAAATTTCAAAACAAATGAGCAGGGAGAGGAAAACCAAATGATGGCTAAAGAATTCCCAAGTAGGGCTACGTGACCTTGCAAAAATTGCTTTGCTTCTCTGGGACTCAGTTTCTCATCTAATAAAATGAGATTGTTCAAACATGAATCTCAATCTTAAGATCCTATCGTTAAAGATCACAAGTTAATTTTTTAAACTGTAAAATTTTAGAAAAAGAATAAGAGTCCAAGAAGGAAGCAGGACTAGCTTTATCAAAAATATAAACCATTATATTATTAGTACGCATATATCAAAAGACAAAACTGGTTTCCATGAGAAACCACCCTCTCTTGCCACTGCTTAGTAAAGACACAAGAGCATTGGAGTGCCAGAGGCAGCTATTACAGGTTATTAACTTCTTTCCAGTTAAGGGCATACATTTAATTTACATTTCTGAATATGCATGAGCAGCTTTCAGCTGAAAAAGAATTTTGCCAGTTGTGACAAGGCCTTCACCAAAACTATGACATGAGTGTTAAGTGATGAGGAAGTAGAGTTTCCTCTTTCAACAGGAAGGTTGAAGATCTGGCAAGCTTTCCTGTTGGCTCTGTGGGCGAGTGTCTCACTTTCTAACAACCACGTAAAACAAAATCAGTTCAGACTAGCTTCTGTTGGCATAGGACTCATGGGGACATGGCTAACAACTTCTGCTTCATATGGCAGTGGAAAGAACACCGAATTGAAGGCTGAAGACCAGGGTTCAGATCACAGATTGGCCGTTAATCATCTGACTCATTGAGCAAGCCACTGAGCATTTGAGAGCCAGAATTTCACAGTATGAAATAAGGACAATGATGTCAACTCAGTGTTGTTTGAGAAAAAGATGATACCATAATTATGACAGCACTTTGAAATCTCTGAAGGATTATCAAATCTAATGACTTTTTACCCATATACAAATATGAGATTGTATTATTACTCACCTCCAGAATATACTGGAATGAAAACAATGTTATTTATTACACATTAAAAAAATGAGTTAGATTGGTATGCAAAGTAAAATGTGACCTACTATAAACACTTTGCAAGTGTTGAGGCAGCACAAATTCCATACCAGCTGCAGGTAAGAATGCAGACCATTCCCAGTCATTGAAATGCCAAAGCATGTCACAAGGGTCTCTGCAAAGCCAACCATGGTTTCTTGTTAATATCACTAAACATTAAGACTCTCAAAACCATCCTCAGCCACACATGGCATCCTATTCACTTGTAATGACATAAGAAAGGAATCAGAGTTTGCTATCAGTATAGCACCAGGCATTTTTTTTTTTTTTTCTGCACAGGGAGCTATCTCTTCGACACCCCCACCTTATCCAGATGATGATACAAATGCCAAGAGACAAGATGCACATGAAGTAGGTATAGGGGCTTTGGTTTAAACATTTTATGTCTCATGGGAGCCAGTATCAGACAACAATTCCATAGGCACGGCTTCCTGGGTCATCACAGAGATGTGCCGAGTTACAAGAAGCACTGCACTCAGGGAAAGTCCAAGCCATGGAATGTTGATCAGACGTGTGCAGATTACCATTCATGGGGTTATGATGAGAAACATTGCTTAATAACATAGCTGACATTCTTATTCTTATTGAATACTGGGTAACTCAACAAGATAACTAGATGGAGATCAAATTCTCATCCAGTAAGGGAAAGTCTTTTGGTAACCCTTTATCCATGGTTATTTAGGACAGCAGTGTTTATTAGCAGCAATGTATTGTTCAAGTCCACATCACTTCATCCTTGAATGACTGTCAAGCCTTGGCATGTGTCTTACTCTTTCACTCATACCCCATTCTCCAAAAGCCGACAGAGTGATTAGACCAAAACAAAGTCAATTATGTCATTCCTCTGGTTAAAACTCTTCAAAGGTAACTAAACTTTTTGTACACAGAAGCACTTTCAGAATGGCAGAATAAGGACATCTGAAAATACATTCCTTCATACAGGCAATAATAGCACTAACAAAAAAAGGTCAAAATCAACGTTTGCAGAAGCCTAGAAATTGACCAAAGCCTTGCAACAATTCGACGAATGTTTATTCATGAAAAACTGCTGAATCCTGTTAAGAATAGAGAGCTTTATAAATTTTAACTTGCCCTATTTTCATCACTTTCTTCCAAGTTTCACAGTAACCTTGAAAACTAAGAGACTCACACCATTGGAGCTGTGAAAACCAACAGATTAGGAGCCACTAGAGGAGGCAAAATTGGCTTGAAGCTTGAGATAAAGCCCTATTCCCAGAAAATTGTCACTATTTGAAGTATCTGGGAAAGATCTGGAAAAGCCTCATTCACAGGGCTTATCTTTATTTGAACTGACTCAGAGCTCACCCAGTAGAAAAGAACATACTCTCATGGTATTTGCTGAAAATAATCAGAGGCAATTGTTTAACATTACAGCTTCCTGAAGCAGCATAACCAGTTGGAGCAAGCATGAGAATGGACAAAATCCTTAAAATAAAAATCTGGAAACTGAAAACTTCATAGGGCCTTTGAAAAGCTCCAATATATTTCTGGCCCCTTCCATATGCAGATTCCTAATCTTGTTAAGGGTAGTTAGACAGGCATGAGCAGCGCAGGCACAGGCTCTTCTGCTCCACCAACTAGGACTGTGAGGTCATGGTTTGACAATTATCACACTGCCTCTCTAAAAATGATAATTCAGCAGCAGGAGCCAGGGCACCATGGAGAGACAGTCTCCTGATGATTCACAGCTGTTAACATTAAAGTGTTAATTGAATGCAGATGCCAGGGAGAAGCAACTTCCTGCACATGCACATCAAGAGACAAAATGGCAAAGTATGACCTTTCAAGGGCACTCTCCCAGAAATGGGAAGAAAGTCTTAGATGGACACGCATACTACTTTCTAAACACACCATGTGCTCACCTCCCAAGGGTAAGGAAGACACTGCACCTACAGGCAGCCCACCCTAAGGGAAGAATCATGGGAAAGAGGTCAGCCTATAAAGTCCTAACATCATGGTTAAACATGACACTTAACCTTCAGGTGCCCACTTGGATCTCTTCCAAGTGAATTTTCCTTTCTTTCCTTTTGTAAAGCCTTTTTAAATGACTTTCACTCCTGCTCTGAAACTCACTTTGGTCTCTTCTGTCTTATGCCCCTCAGTTAAATTCTTTCTTCTGAGGAGGCAATAATTGAGGTTACTGCAGACCTGTATGGATTTGCCACCAGTATCTTGGATACCTGCCACTGGTAACAATCTGTCACCTCTAGTTGATCTTAAAGGCTATTTGCAAGCAGGTAGTGTTGTCAACTGCCAGAGCTTATAAGCTACCTGCCAATAAAAACACAGAACCTTTTAGTTAAGAGGCTATTTATTGATTTAAGGCATTTAAGGTAATCTCTTTCAAATCATTAGCTGACCACGAAGCTAATCAAATAGATTTCCACCAAGTAGAAATTCTGAAGTTGAAAAGTAGATTGACTGAAATAAAAAATGTACTAGGAAGACTCAAGACAATATTTGAGCTCTCAGAAGAAATAACCAGTTAACTTGAAGATAAGTCACTTGAGATTGTCCTGTGTGAGGAAAAGAGAAAAACGTAATGAAGAAATGTGAACAGAGATTAATGGATCTGTAGGACATCATCGAGCATATTACCATCTCTATAATGGGAGTCCCAAAAGGATAATAGACAATGGAGAAGAAAAATTTGAAGAAAAAATGACTGAAAACTTTTCAAATTGAAAGAAAAATCCTACACACCCAAGGATCTCAACAAATCACAAATAGGATAAATCCAAAAGGATACACATTTTGACACATCATAGTCAAACTGTTAAAAGATAAAACAAATAGAAATTCTTGCAAGTGTCAAAAGAAAAACATCTCATCACATGCAAGGATCTTCAATAAGATTAAAAGTGGATTTCCTATCAGAAAACATAGTGGCAAAAAGTCAGCAGGATGATATAATCACTGTGCTGGAAGAAAAAGAATGTCCATTAAGAATTCTATTTTCCCAAAATTGTGTTTCAAAAAATAAAATAAAATTAAGACATTCCTAAATAAACAAAACCATACAGAACACCACCCTGGAAGCCCTGCTGTATAAGAAATATTATACCCAGGCCACATCTTGAATGCTTTGCTTCTTAGAAATTTCTTCCACTAAATACCATAAATCATCACTGTCAAGTTTCAAGTTCCACAGATCTCTAAAGAAGGGGCAAAATGCAGCCAAGTTCTTTGCTAAAGCATAACAAAAGTGACCTTTACTGCAGTTCCCAATAAGTTCCTCATCTTCATCTCAGAGGTCATCAGCCTGGCTATCTCCATCCATATCACTATCAGCATTTTGGTCACAATTACTCAACAAGTTTCTAGAAAGTTCTAAATTTTCCTTCATCTTCCTGTCTTCTTCTGGGCCCTCCACATTCTTCCAACCTCTGCCTGTCACCTAGTCCCAAAGCTGCTTCCACATTTTCAGATGCCTTTACTGCAATGTCCCATTGCTCAGTGCCAATCTGTATTAGTCCATTCTCACACTGCTATAAAGAAATAGCTGAGACTAGGTAAACTTAAAAAAAAAAAAAAAAGTTTAATTGGCTCACAATTCCCCCATCCTTCTAAAGAAATCATGAGGCTGGCATTCTGCTCAGCTTCTGGGAGGCCTCGGGAAACTTAAAATCATGAAGGAATGTTAAAGGGGAGCAGACACATCATACGACTGGAGTAGGAGCAAGAGAGAGGGTGGAGGTGCTACATACTTTTAAACAACCAGATCTCACAAGAACTCACTATCAGAGAGCAGCACTAAGGAGATGGTACCAAAGCACTCATGAGAAATACACCACCATGATCCAATCATCTCCTCCAAGCCCCACTTCCAAAAGTGGGGATTACAATTCAACATGAGAGTTGGGCAGGGACACAGATCCAAACCAAATCAGTCATGTACAAAAATTAACTCATGATGGAATAAAGATTTAAACATAAGACTGCAAACTATAAAATCCTTGAAGAAAACCTAGGAAATGCCCTTCTCAACATTGGCTTGGCAAAGAATTTATGGCTAAGTCCCCAAAAACAATTGCAATAAAAACAAAAACTGCCAAGTGAGACCTAACTAATGTGCTCCTGCACAGTGAAATAACTGATCAACAGAATAAAAAGACAACCTCAGAATGGGAGAAAATATTCACCAACTATGCATCTGACAAAATCTAATATCCAGAAAATGCAAGGAATTTAAATCATCTGACAAAATATAATATCCAGAAAATACAAGGAATTTAAATCAACATTATGTGTATATATATAAAATGTATATATAAATATATAATAGATATGTTATATATATCTAACAATGTATATATGTAATTATATATATTTTATATATATATATATATTCACCTAACAATGAAGCTCCAAAATACATGAAGAAAAATATCTCCAAAGGTACATTTTAAATCAACAAGGAATTTAAATCAAGCAAAGAAAAAAATAAACTCACTTAAAAAAATGAGCAAAGGGCATGAACAGACACTTTTCAAAAGAAGACACACAAGTGGCCCAAAAAATATGAAAAAAGTGTTCATCTTCTCTAATCGTTAGGTAAATGAAAATCAAAACCAAAATAAGATATCATCTTACACTAGTCAAAATGTCAATTATTTAAAAGTTAAAAAAATAACAGATGCTGGTGAGGTTGTAGTAAAGGGAAATGCTTTATACAGTGTTGGCAGGAATATAAACTAGTACAGCCATTATGGAAAGCAGTTTGGCAGTTTCTCAAAGAACTTAAAACAGAGCTACCATTCAAGCCAGCAATACCATTACTGGGTGTATTGCCAAAAAAAAATGGTTCTATTGAAAAGACACGCACACTCATATGTTTATCAAAGTGCTGTTCACAGTAGCAAAGACATGGAATCAACCTGGGTACCCATCAGTGGTGTTTTGGATAAAGAAAATGTAGTACATATACATCATCCAATACTATGCGGCCATAAAAAAGAATGGAATCATGTCCTTTGCAGCAAGATGGATGCACCTGGAAGTCATTATCCTAAGCAAATTAGTGCAAGAACAGAAAACCAAACATTACATCTTCTCACTTATAAGCGGGGGCTAGACACTCAGTACACATGGATGTAAAGGTGAAAAAAGTAGATACTTGCTATTACAAGCATAGGGAGGGAGAGAGGGAACATGAGCTAAAAAACTACCTATTGGATATTATGCTCACTACTAGGTGACAGGAACATCTGTACCCCAAACTTCAGCATCACACAAGATATTCATGTAAAAAAACTTGCACATGTACCCCTTGAACCTAAAGTAAAATTTTAAAAATAACAAACTTATTTTTATTTTTGATGCTTCTATGTGATTTAAAAGTTAATTGCACAATGTAATAACCACACAAATGTATAGATTAGCTTAAAATGTATAGTGATATAATTTGTATGATGCCAACATCATAAAGGAGAGGAAAATAAATGGAGCTATTTTGGAACAAAGTTTTATATATGTTGAAATTAAGTTGTCATTCATCTAAACTAGATTGTTTTCAGTTAAGGTGTTAATTTTAATTCCCAGGGCAACTACTAAGCAAATAGCTCAATAAATACGGTAACAGAAATAACAAGTGAATTAAAATGGTGCGTTAAAACAAGTTGATTTAACACAAATTAAGAAAGTAATGAAGAAATAGAAAAAGCAAAACAGAAATAAGACAAAGAGAAAACAAATAGCAAAATAACAGAAATAAATGTTATCTGATCAGCAATTACATGATATTTGAATGAATTAAACAGTCATATCAAAAAACAGAGATTGATAGAATGAAAACAAACACACATGATTCCACATGCTATTTACAAAAGACACACTTTAGATTCAAAAACACAAACAGATTGAAGACAAAAAGATGGAGAAAATATGAAACAGTAACCAAAAGAGATCTCAAGTGATTAAAATAATATCAGTCAAAATGTACTTTAAGGCAGAAATTGTTACTATAGACACAAAAGGACATTTTATAATAATAATATGTCAACCTATCACAAAGATATAACATAACATTATATATATAACGTGTATATATAAAATATATAATAGATACATATATCTAATAATGTATATATGTAAATATTATATATATGTGTGTGTGTGTATATATATTCACCTAACAATGAAACTCCAAAATACATGAAGAAAAAATCTCCAAGGGTCCATTTTTACTTTCAGAATAAATTCTTTTTTTTTTTACCACCTCATTTTTTGATCAATTTATTTTTTTTATTATTTATTTATTATTATTATTATACTTTAAGTTCTAGGGTACATGTGCATAATGTGCAGGTTTGTTACATATGTATACTTGTGCCATGTTGGTGTGCTGCACCCATCAACTCGTCAGCACCCATCAACTCGTCCTTTACATCAGGTATAACTCCCAGTGCAATCCCTCCTCCCTCCCCCCTCCCCATAATAGGCCCCAGTGTGTGATGTTCCCCTTCCCGAGTCCAAGTGATCTCATTGTTCAGTTCCCACCTATAAGTGAGAACATGTGGTGTTTGGTTTTCTATTCTAGAATGATGGTTTCCAGCTGCATCCATGTCCCTACAAAGGACACAAACTCATCCTTTTTTGTGGCTGCATAGTATTCCATGATGTATATGTGCCACATTTTCTTAATCCAGTTTGTCACTGATGGACATTTGGTTGATTCCAAGTCTTGGCTATTGTGAATAGTGCCGCAATAAACATATGTGTGCATGTGTCTTTATAGCAGCATGATTTATAATCCTTTGGGTATATACCCAGTAATGGGATGGCTGGGCCATATGGTACTTCTAGTTCTAGATCCTTGAGGAATCACCACACTGTTTTCCATAATGGTTGAACTAGTTTACAATCCCACCAACAGTGTAAAAGTGTTCCTATTTCTCCACATCCTCTCCAGCACCTGTTGTTTCCTGACTTCTTAATGATTGCCATTCTAACTGGAGTGAGATGGTATCTCATTGTGGTTTTGATTTGCATTTCTCCGATGGCCAGTGATGATGAGCATTTTTTCATGTGTCTGTTGGCTGTATGTATGTCTTCTTTTGAGAAATGTCTGTTCATATCCCTTGCCCACTTTTTGATGGGGTTGTTTGTTTTTTTCTTGTAAATTTGTTTGAGTTCTTTGTAGGTTCTGGATATTAGCCCTTTGTCAGATGAGTAGATTACAAAAATTTTCTCCCATTCTGTAGGTTGCCTGTTCACTCTGATGGTAGTTTCTTTTGCTGTGCAGAAGCTCTTTAGTTTAATTAGATCCCATTTGTCAATTTTGGCTTTTGTTGCCGTTGCTTTTGGTGTTTTAGACATGAAGTCCTTGCCCATGCCTATGTCCTGAATGGTATTACCTAGGTTTTCTTCTAGGGTTTTTATGGTATTAGGTCTAACATTTAAGTCTCTAATCCATCTTGAATTAATTTTCGTATAAGGAGTAAGGAAAGGATCTAGTTTCAGCTTTCTACTTATGGCTAGCCAATTTTCCCAGCACCATTTATTAAATAGGGAATCCTTTCCCCATTTTTTGTTTTTTTTTCAGGTTTTTCAAAAACCTGCAGATGTATGGCTGTAGATGTGTGGTACTATTTCTGAGGACTCTGCTCTGTTCCATTGGTCTATATCTCTGTTTTGGTACCAGTACCATGCTGTTTTGGTTACTGTAGCCTTGTAGTATAGTTTGAAGTCAGGTAGCATGATGCCTCCAGCTTTGTTCTTTTGACTTAGGGTTGTCTTGGCAATGTGGGCTCTTTTTCGGTTCCATATGAACTTTAAAGCAGTTTTTTCCAATTCTGTGAAGAAACTCATTGGTAGCTTGATGGGGATGGCATTGAATCTATAAATTACCTCGGGCAGTATGGCCATTTTCACGATATTGATTCTTCCTATCCATGAGCATGGTATGTTCTTCCATTTGTTTGTGTCCTCTTCTATTTCACTGAGCAGTGGTTTGTAGTTCTCCTTGAAAGAATAAATTCTTAAAATCCACCTTCTGAGCCTAGATTCATATAGAGTTCATGGCAGGCCCTTCCATGTTCCCATTGATAGTCTTCCTTCCTGCCATTTCCCTTACCATCCTATATTCCATGTGTACACACTACTTTAGACTTCTTCAAAGTTCCCATTTCCCTTCTAGCCTTTTCACATGCTATTATTCTGCCCGGAATGCCATAAATCAATTCAATGTCATCTCTTAAAATAAGCATCCTCTGACACATCCAGGAACACCAAAATATGCAAAATATGTTCTCCTGTATGTACCCATTTCTTTGATTTTACTTTTATTGTAAGTCTGACTTGTAAGACTTAAATTGAGTCAGACCGGCAAGTCAACCTATTAACCTCTAAATCACTGGAAAGCAAATACTATGTTCTAACAGCCTTTGTTAACCTAGGAGCTAGTACAGTATTTAGCACAGGCTATGTTCACAAAAATAAATATTTGCTGGATACATGAATAACAGAGTGCTAGCCATGTATGTCTTAGTCTGTGCAGGTTTCCATAACAATACCATTCTAGGTGGTATAAACAATATAAATTTATTTTCATATGCTTTTGGAAGCCGGAAGTCTAACATCAGGGTGCCAGCATGGTCAGGTCCTGGTATGGGCTCTCTGCCTGGCTTTCAGACAGACACCTTTTTGCTGTGCATTCACGTGAATTTTCCTCAGTGCTTGTGTTGAAGGAGTGGAGAGAGAGAGAATGAATCTTTCTCTTCTAATAAGGTCCGCAATCCTATCAGAATCAGACCCCACCTATATGACCTCATTTAGCCTTAATTACTTCCTAAAAGTTCTATCTCCAAATACAGTCATACTGGGGGTTAGGGCTTCAACATAGGAATTTTGGGGAGACATAATTTAGTCCATAGCAATATACAACAGTATTTCTGTTATATTCATGTATAGCAGTAATCAATATATTAGAATATTATCAGTTCAGCCAGGCCCATTCCCTTCTATGTTGTCTCATTTTGGAACCGGTGTCTTTGTCCTTGCTCTTCAAGCTGAGATCCCAAGGTAAGAAAAATATGTTGATTTATCACTGGGCAATCCATAAATCCGCATCCATTTCCCCAATCCTCTTGATTTGCATAAGGAGCCTCTTGTCCCAGCCTGACACTGGTAGAAATAGAAATGTACCAATTAAATGATTGTTCTGCTTATCAAAATCCTCACTGGAATATGTTGGGCAGGAAGCAATTTTCTCCTCTCTTATTTTCATGAATATACATAGGATTGAAACACTGAAACCAAACACACATTAATCAGATTCTATAAACAAATGATGGTCATTCTGATTCTTTTTTTATTTTATAGCTTTAGAAAAAAACATGAATAAAGATGGATGACAAAGTCATATTTTAAAAGGTTTAACAGTTTAGAAAGAACGTATATATGTACTTTTCTTTTTGAAGGAGATGTTTTAGTTGTTCATTACTTCACAGATAATAACTTTGAAATGCTAATTTTCCCCAAGATAATTCAGCTGTTAAATCACCAGTGAATTTAATTCCATCCACTAATTCCAGCGTCTGTGTTCCTCCCCTGTCACTAGCTGCCTCAAAAAATCCAAAACTTAATTTTTATTTTGCTCTGCACTTTGCACATTATTTTGGCATATACTAACTTAACCCATCTGTTCACAACAGTCCTGTGAGCTGGGCATAAAGAAATCGAGGGTGAAACTTTTTTTAAGAGACTAACACAGGGAGGGCCCCAATTGAAAGAGTTTAATGCTGAGCATTATTAGTCATTCTGGGATTCACAGCACCCAATGCACACCATTGCTCATATGGCCCTGATGATTGGCAGGCCTGCCCCCTTTCCTAGCCTGTCCTGTCTAATGTCTATTCCTTTCTTCATTGCAGCTTTGGTGTCTAGTTCCTTGGGAAACTGAGCCCAACCACTGAGTTGCTTAAAGTTCCCCTCTCCAGACTTCTTTTGTATCTAATGAATATCTTTAATTGGATGTAAAAAGCACCCACCATAAAAAAATGAAAATATAGGCTTTTTTTTTTAGTTTTAAAAATTGATTAAAGTTTTATGTATATCTGAAGTACACGTGAGTATTACATGTACAGAATGTGTCACGATAAAATCGGGATATTTAGGATATCCATCCCTTTGAGTATTTATCATTTCTATGTGTTGGTAGCACGTCAAGTCCTCTCTTCTAGTTACTTTGAAATACACAAGATGTTGTTGCTAAGAATAGTCATTCCTTTCTGCTATCAAACATTAGAACTTATTTCTTCTAACTGTATGTTGTGTCCATTAATAAACTTCTCTTCATACCCCTTCCAACCCACCCAACCTTCGCAGTCTCTGTTATCTATTGCCCTATTCTCTATGTCCATGGCATCGCTTTTTAGTTCCCATATATGAGTGAGAACATGTGGTATTTGTGTTTCTGTGCCTGGCTTATCTCACTTAACATAATTCCCTCCAGTTCCATTCATGACGCTGCAAATGGCATGATTTTATTTTTTATGGCCAAATAATATTCCATTGTGTGTATATATACTACGTTTTCTTTAGTCCTTCATTTATTGATGGACACTTGGGTTGATTCCATATCTTTACTATTGTGAAGATACTTCAATAAACATGGAAGTGCACGTATCTCTTTGAACACTGATTTATTATCCATTGGCCAAATACCCAGTAGAGAGATTGCTAAATCATACGGTAGTTTCATTTTTGTTATATCTATGGTTAACAAAGGGCTCATATTCAGAATATAGAAAAAGAACCTCTGCAAATTAATAAGAAAAAGACAAACAACTTCATTGAAAATGGCAAAAAAATTGATAGGCACTTCAAAAAAATACTCAAAAAGTCAAAGTACATGAAAACTCTCATTAATGATCAGAAAAAAAGCAAACTAAAATCACAATGAGATGCAATTTCACATTCAAAAGAATGACTAAAACTTAAAACTTCTGACAACATAATTATGGTGAAGATATAAAATCCACTGGAAACTATAGTCTTCTGTTGGGTTAATTAGCATTATTTTTCATGGTTAAACAATATAACCTCAATAATGCAGAAATGTCATTCCTAGATGTATAGCTAAATGAAATGAGTGCATATCTACACAATAAGACGTGTGGAAGCATTTAAGTGATATGCAATAGTAAAAAAAAAAAAAAACTGGGGAAAAGAAGCTTCTGTCAATGATAGGTTAAATAAATTGTGATATATATACATTGGAATTTTATACTATAAAACATTTTTTAAATTACAGCTATATACAACAACGTAAGTGAATCTCAATTAATATAACATTAAGCAAAAGATGTCAGACACTAAAATAATTGATGCCGTATAATTCCTTTTGCATAAAATTAAAAATCGGAGAAAACTAATCTGTGACGTATAGAGTCAGGATAGCTTTTACATTTTGATAGGATATGAAAAGACTTCTATAGTGACAGAATATTTTGTTTCCCCACTTTTGTGATAGTTGTATCGGTTGCAATTACTTTGTGATGATTCATTAAGCTGAAATATGATTTGTGCATTTTCTTATACGCTGCATTTTGAAAACAAAATTTTAAGTATTTTGTATTGTTTGAGGCTAAAGGAATGTAAAGACACAATAAAAATACCTGCTACATCAGAAAAATTACAGAAAAGAGCTGGAAAGGAACCTTAGATGTTCTGTAGTTTAACACCCTCATTTATCAAGCAGAAAATGTGACTTAGGAAAAGTCGCAGGAATTGGGTTTTTCTTGACCATCATATCTGTCAGTATCTCAAATAGTAAAAATTGTATTACACATTTATATGATCATTTGTTCCCTGAGAGCTCAAATGAGGTCATAAATTTTGTTTAGGAAAATAAGTAGTTAAAGCGTAACTGTAAGGACATGCGCTCCAGCCCCGCTGTCCTAGACTACTGGGCAAACATCCATTCCCCTTTTGGGAAGTCCTTTCACCCTGTTCCTGAGACTAAGCTGACAGTGGACATGTAAACATGCAGAAAACAAAATAAAGAACGTACTGAAAGATTTAATTTATTTTAAAAGTGCACTAAAAATAACAGTTATTACTAGATAAGTTATATAACAATACAGAACAGAGAAAAACACTGGCAAATGAAAATATGAGGTTAGAATAAATTTGCTATGAAAAGGAAAGAACTCAGGTTAGTTCACAAAACAAATGCTTATGTGCTATATTTAACAGGTATGTCTAGAAGGAAGAGAAGCAGAAAAGTTTAAAAGAAAAGAATGGGCAACAAACTAGAAAAATGCAGGCCAAAAAAAGTAGAGACCTGTTATAAATAATAAGAAAGTTCAATTCAGAACAAAATGCATTAAACTTGATAAAATAGGTACCTTATTAAAATAAATTTATTATAAAATAAAAAATTCTTACACTATTTACTGAATATGTAAAAATATTTAATGAACCAAATTATATGGAATTCAAATTCATAAAGCAAAACCTAATGCGAATATAAGAAACAAAAGAAGAAATATAATAATACTTATGTATTTTAGTTCACCTTTTCAGTACATATTAGGTAATATAGATAACGTGAGGATACAGAAGATTTAAGTTACAAAACTAACAATTTAAAGCTATTACTTCATGACTAACTTAATGCCCTCAAAGGAAAATAGAAAGTTTTCTTCGAAGGGTCTGTGAAAGATTTGCAAAAATTAATACATATTAAGATGCAAGAAAACCTTAATAAATTTCAAAAGGAATAAAGAATACAGAAAAGCCTTTGACGAGGCAAAACAGTTTTTAAACTTTTAAACTTTAATTAATAAAAACTTCCATTCTATTAAAAAAAAAGTTTAAATAGTAAATTGTTTGAAATCATGTGTAAATCAAAAAGAAAATAAAAAGAAATGACTGGAAAATTATAATAATAAAAACATATAACAGAACTTTTGGGATTTAGCTACAACAATAGCCAAAGGAAAATTAATATGTAATTGTGTTACTCAAAAAGAAAGAATGTAAATAAATAAAAGCATCTATCTGAAAGTTAGATAAAGAACAACAAATTAGCCCAAGGCAATAAGTAAAAAGAAAAAATGTAAATGCACAAATTAATAAAATAGAAAATTACAAACTAGTGGGACTACCAAATTTAAAAACCTGTTTCTTTGTGGGGTAAATAGCAGTAAACCAGATAAAACATAACCAAATCCAATTAAGAAAATAAAAACAATGACTTTTTAATACACACTGTGAGTAACAAAGACATAAAATATTGTTTTGCTCAACTCTATTAATAAAGATTTAGCTAAATGGAAAGGTAAATGATTTTCTAGAACAATTCATACCAACAAACTTTACTTCAGAAGGTACAGAAGATATGCACAGTCTAGTCACCATCGAAGAAACAGATATTTGTCGAAACAATCACTCTCCCGAGAGGACATTAAGACCAAATTGTGCCCAGATGGTTTAAACGATGCAAGAACAGATAACTAAAATATATTTAAAGTGTTTCAGAAGATAAAAAGAGAAGTACAGATTATAAAATATTTTTATAAAGAAAATGAATCTAAGAAAGGTGATAAATGTATGGGGGTACTTCCTTAACAAGAGAGAGAAAAAAAATTTAAAAACGTGAGTAGAAGGATGGTTACCAGAGTCTGGGAAGGGCACTGGAGGGATGATGGGGAGGGGAGGATGCTTAATGGGTACAAAAAACAATCATTAGAAGGAATAAGACTTACTTTTTGATAGCACAACAGGGTGATTATAGTCAATAATAACTTAATTGTATATTTTTAAATAACTTAAAGAGTGTAATTGGATTGTTTGTAACTCAAAGAATAAATGCCTGAGGAGATGCACACCCTATTCTGCATGACATGCTTATTTCACATTGCATACCTGTATCAAAACATCTCATGTATCCCATAAATATATACATCTACTACATACCCACAAAAATTAAAAATAAAAAAAGAAAAAGAAAACAAAATAAAATAGATGCATACCTCGACAATATTGCGTGTTCAGGTCCAGACCACTGCAAGAAAGCAAGTTGTTACAATAAAGCAAGTGATAGGAATTTTTTGGTTTCCCACCACATATAAAAAGTTATATTTACACTATACTGTAGTCTATTATTTGTGCATTAGCATTACATCTTTAAAACATACATACTTTAGGCCAGACGTGGTGGTTCACACTGTAATCCCAGCACTTTGGGAGGCCGAGGTGGGCAGATCACTTGAACCCAGGAGTTCGAGACCAGCCTGGGAAACATGGTGAAACCTCATCTCTACCAAAAATACAAAAAAAAAAAAAAAAAAGAAAAGAAAAGAAAAATTAGTGAGGCGTGGTAGTAGTACACCCCTGTAGTCCCAGCTACTAGGGAGGCTGAGGTGGGAGAATTGCTTGAATCCAGGAGTTCAAGCCTTCAGTAAGCCAAGATTGCACCTCTGCACTCTAGCCTGAGGTAGAGCAAGACCCTGTCTCAAAAAAAAAAAAAAAAAAAAAAAGTTGTAGTTATTAACCTGCTGGAGGGTGTTGTCTCAATGTTGATGGCTGCTGACTGATCAGGGTGTTGGTTGCTAACAAGTGCAGTAGCTATGGAAATTTCTTAAAATAAGACAACAATGAAGTTTGCTGCATGGATTGACTCTTTTTTCCACGAAAGATTTCTCTTTAGTATGTGATGCTATTTGGTAGCATTTACTCACACTAGAATTTCTTTCAAAATTGGAATAGATCTTCTCATACCCTATTGCTGCTTTATCAACTAAGTTTTGGGAATGTCCTAAGTCCTCTGTTGTCTTTATAACAATGTTCACAGCATCTTCACCAGGAGAAAATTCCATTTCAAGGAACCACTTTCTTTCTTTCTTTCTTCATAAGAAGCAGCTTCTCATTGGTTGAAGTTTTATCATGAGATTACAGCAACCCAGTCACATCTTCAGACACCACTTCTAACTGTAACTCTCTTGCTATTTCTACCACATCTACAGTTCCTTCTTCCACTGAAGTCTTGAGCCTTTCAAAGTCATCCATGTTTGGAACTGACTTCTTCCAAACTCCTGTTAATGTTGATATTTTGACCTTCTCCCATGAATCACAAATGTCCTTAATGGCATCTAGAATGATGAATTATTTTAAGTTTTCAATTTACTTTGCCCAGATCATCAGAGGAATCACTTCTATGGCTAGAGTTATGTGAAATGTATTCGTTTAATAATAAGACCTAAAGTCAAAATGACTCCTTGATCCATGGGCTGCAGAATGGATGTTGTGTTAGCAGCATGGGCATAAAAACAACATTAATCTCCTTGTGCATCTCCATCAGAGCTCTTCGGTGACTAGGTGCATTGTCAATGAGAAGTAATATTCTGAAAGGAATCTTTTTTCTGAGCCGTAGGTCTCAAAAGTTGTCTCAAAGTATTCTTTAGTCCATGTTGTAAACAGAAGTGTGTTATTTAGGTTTTATTGTGTTATTTATAGAGCACAGGCAAAATAGTTTTTGCATAATTCTTAAGGGCCCTAAGATTCTCAGAATGGCAAATGAACATTGGCTTCAACTTAAAGTCACCAGCTGCATTAGCCCCTAAAATGAGAGTCAGCCTGACCTTTGAAACTTTGAAGACTGGCATTGACTTCTTCTCTCTAGCTGTGAAAGTCCCAGATGATATTTTCTTCCAATATAAGGCCGTTCTATCTGCACAGAAAACCTGTTGTTTAGTGTGGTCACCTTCATCAATGATCTTAGCTAGATCTTTTGGAAAACTTTCTGCAGCTTCTTCATCAGCCCTCACTGCCTCACTTTGCACTTTTACGTTATGGAGATGGCTTCTTTTATTAAACCTAATGAACCAACCTCTCCTATCTTCACACTTTTCTTCTGCAGCTTTCTCATCTCTCTCAGCCTTTGTAGAATGGAAGAGAGTCAGGGTCTTGCTCTGGACTAGGCTTTGGCTTAAGGGAATACTGTGACTAATTTCATTTTTCCAATCTGGACCCCTAAAACTTTCTCAACATGAGCAACAAGGTTGTTCCACTTTCTTATCATTTGTATGTTCACTGGAGTAGTACTTTTAATTTTTGTCAAGAACTTTTCCTTTGCATTCACAGCTTGGCTAACTGGCACAAGAGACCTTAGCTTTAGGCTTATCTTGACTTTCAACGTGTCTTTCTCAGTAAGTTTAGCATTTCTAGCTTTTGATTTAAAGTGAAGAGATATGTGACTCATTTTTTCATTTGAACACTCAGAGACAATTGTAGGGCTATTAATTGACCTAATTTCATGACTGTTGTGTCTCAGGAAATAGGGAAGTCCAAGGAGAGGGAGGGATACAGGAGGACAGAAGAGAGCAGTCAGAACATACACAACATTTATAATTAAGTTCACCATCTTATATGGGCACAGCTCACGCAGCCAAAACAATTACAAGAGTAACATCAAAGATCACTGTTTACAGATTACCATAATGACAATATAATATTGTCATATTAAAATATTCTAAGAATTGCAAAAATGTGACACAGACAGACATGAAGTTGTCACTTGCTGTTGGAAAAATGGTGCCGATAGACTTGCTCCAGGCAGAGTTGCCATGAACTTTCAATCTGTAAAAAGCGTAACATCTGTGGTGCACGATAAAACAAAGCACAATAAAATGAGGTATTCCTGTAATCACAGATTTCAGCAGGTCTCTCTAAGAAAGACATAAAACCTAGAGGCCATTAATAAATGAATACATTTGACCACGTACGAGTTAAAAACCTCTGCATATAAAAATGTTCATAAAGTCATAAACATAAGACAAAGAGGAAAGAAAATACTTCCAAGATAACATAATCTGTTACCTACAAATGTAAAGAGTGTATCTAAATAAATAAGAATTCATTAGAAAAACAGGCAGAGGACAAGGACAGAAATTTCACAGAAAAATACATTTTGCTTTTAAACACATGAAAACACACTGTCATAATTTTTTTTTTTTTCTTTTGAGACAGAATCTTGCTCTGTTGCCCAGGCTGGATTGCAGTGGCGCGATCTCGGCTCACCGCAACTTCTGCCTCCCAGGTTCAAGCGATTCTCTTGTCTCAGCCTTCTGACTAGCTGGGATTCGGGCATGCGCTATCACGCCCAGGTAATTTTCTTGTATTTTTAGTAGAGATGGGGTTTCACCATGTTGGTCAGGCTGGTCTCAAACTCCTAACCTCGTGATCCGCCCACCTCAGTCTACCAAAGTGCTAGGGATTACAGGTGTGAGCCACCATGCCTGGCCTATTTGTCATAATTTTTAACATGCAATTTAAAACTGTAATGGGCTTTCCATTTATATTTATCTTACTGACAGAGATTACAAAGTTGGTATGGGGGAGTTACTAGTAAGAAAGTAAATCAGTATAATCTCTTTGAAAGGTAATATGGAAATGTCTACTAAAATTAGTAGTTCTTAAGCCAACCAATCCAGCAGTTCCATTTCAAGAGATTTACCCTACAGATACATGCACGAGGAAATAAGTAGAAAGTGTTTATTTCAGTGTTGCTGGTATTAGCTAAGTCTATAAGCAACCTAAATGTTCCTCAATGAAGCAATTTACTGATTTAATTTACTGAATCAGAGAAACCATATTCTGTTTGTACTGACAGGAAATGTTCTCAAAGTGACATTGCTAAGAAAAAAAAAGATGCAAAACTGTGCATAGCATGCATGTATAAGACGTATCAAATGCATGTGTGCATCTGTCACATTTCAGAAAGATGCCAGACCCTGGTAACAGGAGTTGTCCCCAGGGGGATCTGGGGAACTAAAAGTCTGTGTTGGCAGAAGATTTAACTTTCACTGTGGACCCTTTTTAATTTTTTCATATGCAAGTGTTAATATTTTTATTAAAATCCTTAAAAACTAAACAGAGTGATAAAACGCAAGTCAGGTTCACCATGGCCTCTAGACAAATAATAACAATGACAGCAGTAATAATGAAAGCTTAATAGCAAGTGCTATGCTATTTGTCAGGGCCTCTGCTAAGCACTTTATATGCATGGTCTCCTTTAGTCTTCATCAGAACCCGAGGAAATGAATACTGATACTGTTCGCATTTTACATACGAGAAATGTGAAGAATAGAATCTGGATTATAAAAGAAGACTGCCTGCCTCCAATGAATGAGCTGGGGGCACCTCAGCCTGCTGGAAACATAAGCAGCAGCCATCATCTCCCTGTGCAGAGAACAAGATGTTATCCTAGCAAGTTGATTCTGTTCAAGGGAACAAAGTTTCTCAGAATGCCTGTCTCAAAGGCGGAAACCTGGGGTAGAACGTTTACTAACCTTAAAGTCAAAACTCCTGTCTTACCTGCTGTTGTCAAATCTTAACTGTTGTCTAAAAGCCTTGGACATATGTAAAATGGGGATAATGTTTTCTGTTTTACACATGAAGTATCCATCCCATATATAAGAAAGCTTAAAAACAAATGAACTATACAGAACTCTCATACAGGGCCATACTTGGTCAGCCAAGGGCTCCAGGATAGAGACCATGAGTCACTCATTCTGTAGTGACCAGGATATTTGGAAGCAATGCAAAAACTTGACAGCTGCCAAGATAGACAGGAGTTCCTCTTATATGATAATAGCCCTTCTTTCCAATTCAAACACAATGATTCCCTGTGTAAAAGGTAAACCCTAAGTCTTGGCAGCTCTCATGAATTGCAAAGGAAAACATGGTATTACCACACACCCAAGTCCAGCACTGAAAAATATTCCATTGCTTTTCCAAATCAATACTGATTGAGACCCAGTGTATATGCCAAATGAGGTTTAGTAGGAAAACTATGACTTAAATTCCTCCACTAGACTGTAAGTTCCTGGAGAACATATATGGACTTCTATACCACTAAATTTATAGTATAGCACAACAAGCATTTGTTCAAGACTCAGTGGGAGGGTGAATGGATGGATGGATGGACGGATGACCACAGAATTTTACTAAAAATAGGTAATTGCTTAACTTGTAACATAAAATGTAATCCTTCTTATAGAAGGCCATATGATAGAAGACAAAAGGTATAGAATTTGGAGCTCAGAAGATTGGGGTAAAAATTCAGGTTCTTCTTCTTACTAGTACTATTACTCTCAACAATTTACATATTCTCCATGAACTACCGTCTCTTAACCTCTAAAACAAAAAATATTAACACACTGTAGTTGTATCTTATGAAGTAGTTTCTGAAATATGTGCATAAGACAAAACCAAAACTATCCTTGAAAACATCTTAAGTCATTAACAGAATATTATATACATAGCTTTGCGATACTACATAATTTCTCCATACAAAGCCAGTTTTTCCCTCAGTAATAAACAGGTTGCTACTGCTTTGATTGAATGCCAAAAATAGTTCATAATTTGGATCTATTTATTATTAAAAATGCTTTTTTGCTTATTTCTTCTGCTGAGTATATGTAAATGAATTACAATAAGGTATAAGGTATAACTCCTGTATATGTGATTTCTGTTGTAATATAACAGCTTCATTGAGATGTAAGTAACATACGATAAAATTCACCCTTTTAAATTGTAAATTCTGCGATTTTTAGTATCTTCACTAAATTGTGCAACGACCATCATTAAATAATTTTAGAACATTTTCAAATTTCTTTTTTAATGCTGAATGCTGTTCCATTGCATGGATAGACCACAGTTTAGTTAGCCATTCATCAATTGATGGACATTTGGATTATATTCACTTTTGGGCTATTATGAATAATACTTCTATGACTATTCATGCAAAAGTGTCTGCATGGACATACATTTTCAATCTTTTAGAGGAACTACTGAACTCTTTTCCAAAGTTGCTTCACCATTTTACATTTTCACCAACTATATATGAGTTACAATTTCCCTACATCCTTGCCAATACATGTTATTGTCTGACTTTTTTATTCTAGCCCTCCAAGTGGATGCAAAATGGAAAGTAGTATACATATGCTCTCTGATATCTATGTGTTTTCTCACAGGATTATTATTGAGTATATGAAAGCATGTTTTAACCAGAGTAGAGCTACAAAAATATTTGTATTATTATTGTTGTTATAATTATGAATAAGTAATATGCTATGCAAGGTTATTCATCTTAAAAACAAAGAAATATAAGAAAAAAAAAAGAAACCATCTCTGATTAAGGGAAGGAAAGGAATTTGTTGGAAGAATGTTTGTGGGCCCATAGACTCAAAAGGAAGGATGGAGAATGTGACTCAGAAGACAGGCAGACCCCACGACAGCCTGAGAAATTAGCCCAGGCCAAAAGATCATGAAGCAAGACAGTGGTGGGAGAGCTGCAGCCACCGCCCCATCCAGGTGAATCTGGTACCCTAGCCCTTATCACTCTGCCACATACCTTGCCACTCCTGTAGGAATAAACTTTAAGTTTCTCCTACCTCTTATGTCACTTACCCCAGACCAAAAGTTCTGGAAGGCAACATTCAATTGGTCACTCTTTGTTGGTCCACTGGGAGCAGGAAGAGGAATTATCTCCCTTGCTTTAGCTTTCTTGGACAAATCAAAGCCAAAATTCCCGTTACAGATAACATACATAGAAGAACATAGTATGGTGCCAGGCACACCACAATAATGTGTAAATATATTTCTGTTCCTCCTCCTTTCCTATAATGAATGTATCTCTTGAGAAAAGGGAAGGGCCGTGCTCACTAACTACTGATGATCCTAGTTCTGGTCCATACTATTCAAAAGCCTTGATGGGATCCAAAAGGCTCCTTTATGCACCTGGAGAGCTTAGATAATTCCCAGGGGCAGGATCAGCTCCTGTTTGATTTAAATTAGTGTTTCTTAATCCTGCCACATACTAGAATCACCCATGGAGCTTCTTAAAATATTAATGTCTGGGTCCTACAGTGAAAAATTCTAATTTAATTGGTCTAGTGTGAAATCCATTATTAACAGAGTTTTGGAACCTCCTCCAGATGACTCCAGTGCATGGTCAGGTTTGGGAACCACAGGTCTGGAGAAAATGATTAAATTTAATCTTTCTGTGTTTGCTTTTTTCTTTTTCTTTTTTTGAAGCTCCTGCCTCTCAATTAATATAAATGGGCATTGCAGATGCACCTGCAGTACAAGAGAACTTGTCAAAAACCTCTGGAGAGGAGTTAACCATGCAACAATGAGAGAAACACATTCAGATAGAAAAAGTATCTCAAAAATTCGTGCAGCACTAAACAGACTCCCAACTTAGAAAAAGAGAAACAGGTTTTTAAACTTCCTAATGAACATTGCACTTAGCTAGCTGTCAAATACACAAACAGACTAATTTTTCATTCGAATTATTTTGGGATTTTTTTCCTGAGTAACATGATATGTGGCTAGAATTCCTAATTCTGTGTATTCATTAATTGATGCTTACTTAGGCTGATAAAAATCCTCCAAGCCTCAGTCCACAACAGCAGCTGAACTCCTTACTAATGAAACATGCCAGTGCAATTTTGCCTCAGAAACTTAGCCCTGAGGTATTCAACCATATATATATATATATATATAAAATTGGATATATATATAATTGGATATATAGCTATATATTTATCTAATCATGATATATACACATATATGTATATGTATATTCAATCATGAAATATGGAGATATATATCTGATCATATACATGGATATATATGTGTATATATGATATATATATCATACACATATATATGAATGTGTGCATATATGTATGTGTATATGTGTATGTATGTATATTTAATTGATAAATAAAAATCATATATATTGGCCGGGAATGGTGGCTCAAGCCTGTAATCCCAGTACTTTGGGAGGCCGAGACAGACGGATTACAAGGTCAGGAGATTGAGCCCATCCTGGCTAACATGGTGAAACCCCGTTTCTACTAAAAAATACAAAAATCTAGCCGAGCGAGGTGGCAGACGCCTGTAGTCCCAGCTACTCGGGAGGCTGAGGCAGGAGAATGGCGTAAACCCGGGAGGCAGAGCTTGCAGTGAGCTGACATCCGGCCACTGCAGTCCAGCCTGGGCCACAGAGCGAGACTCCGTCTCAAAAAAAAAACCAAAAAAAAAAAAAAAAACCCATATATATTTAAAGTATAAAACACGATTTGATATACACATACATTGTGTAATGATTATTACAATCAAACCAATTAACATATCCGTCACCACTCATTAGATCCCCAGAACTTGCTGATCTTGTAACTGAAAGTCTGTAACCTCATCAGTATCTTGCCATTTCACCTGCACCCTCAGACCCTAGCAACCATCATTCTAATCTGTTTCTATAAATTCAACTTTAATAGATTCCACATGTAAATGACAAATATAGTATTTGTCTTCCTGTGCCTGGCTTATTTCATTAGCACAATGTTTTCCAGGTTCATCCATGTTGTTACAAATGACAGAATTCCTTTCATTTCTGTGGCTGATTACTATTTCCTTGTGTGTGTGAGAAGGTGTGTGTATGTATGTGTGTGTACACACTTTGGTTGTTTCCATATCGTGGCTATTGTGGATAATGCTGTAATGAACATGGGGATGTAATTATCTCTTCAAGGTACTGATTTCATTTCCTTTGGATATATACCCTTCAGAACTAGGATTCCTGGATTATGAGGTAGTTCCACTTTTTTAAAGGAATCTTTTTTTTTTTTTTTTTTTTTTTGTAGTGGCTATACTAATTTACATCCCCAACAATAGTATTCAAGCTTGGGTTCTCCACACCCAGGCCAACACTTGTATCTCTTGTCTTCTTGATAATAGCCATCCTAACAGGTGTGAGGTAATATCTTACCATGGTTTTGATTTGCATTTATCTGATGATTGTGATGTTGAGTACTTTTTCAGATACTCATTGGCCATTTGTATGTCTTCTTTAGAGAAATGTCTATTCAAGTCCTTTGTACATTATTTGGTTAATTGGTATTGAGTTGTGCAGATTCTTTGTAAATTTTGGACATTCACCTTTTATCAACACATGGCTTGCAAATATTTTCTCTTATTTCATAGGTTGCCTTTTCATTTTGTTGAAGTTTTTTCTTGGCTGTGAAGAAGAAGTGCTTGGTCTGATGTAGTCCCACTTGTTCATTTTTGCTTTTGTTGCCTTTACTTTTAGGATCATATTTTAAAAATTTATTGCTAAGACCAATGTCAAAGAGATTTTTCTCTCCGATTTTCTTCTGGGAGTGTTATGGTTTCAGATTTAAGTCTTTAATTAGTTTAGTGTTCATTTTTTGTGTATAGTGTAAGACAAAGGTTTTATTTCTGTATTGTTTTTTTCACACGTGGACATCCAGTTTTCCCAACATCATTTATTAAAGAGATTGTGTTTTTCCCACTGTGTATTTTTGGAAACTCTGTCAAGGATCAGTTAACCATAAATGGGTGAATTTATTTCTGGGCTCTCTATTGTGTTTCATTGGTCTATGTGTCTCCTTTAATGCCAATACCATACTGTTTTGATTACTGTAGCTTTATAATATGTTTTCAAATTAGGACCCTCCAGACTTGTTCATTTTTCTTGAGATTGCTTAGGATATTTGAGTATTCTTGTGTTTTCCTATAAATATTAGGATTTTAAAAAAATTATAAGAAATGCCATTGGAATTCGGATAGTGACTGCAAGTTACAAAATCAACATACAAAAATAATTTGTGTTTCTATACATTAACAGTGAACAACACAAAAAGTAAATTAAGAAAATAATCCCATTTACAATAACATCAAAAAATAAAATACTTAGAAATAAATTTTAGAAAGTGGATGAAAACAATAAGACATCAATAGAAGAAATCAAAGAAGACACAAATTCATGGAAAGACATCCTGTGTTCATGGATTGGAAGAATTAATGTCATTAAAATGTACATACTACCCAAAGCAATCTACAGATTCAATGCAATTTCATCAACACTGCAATGACACTTTTCACATAAACAGAAAGAACCTTCCTGAGCCGTCCAATTTTGAATAAATTCATATTCCTGCCACCTTTAAGGAAAAAGTGAAAGGAGCTGGCTAAGCTAGAAGGAGAACAAATGGTTATAAAAAGGGTTTCATCCTGTACATTTCAGGTATCTGGCAGCTGAAGCAGAAGCAATGTTAGTCAAGGAAAACCAAAGATCCAATGTCAGACAAGTGAGGAGTGTATCAGTCTAGAGGGTAGAGGCATAATTAAAATTGAAAGATGAAAGTAATACTCTGCAGTGAAACAGAAATTGTGTGGTGAGCACCTGTTGTTTTGCACCTGTCGTTTGAGGCTGCATAGCTCTATAGCTTTGTTTTTGTTTTTACTTTTTTTGCTTTGTTTATTTGTTTTCTAGCTGTGTCCTAATTTTCTTTTGAGAAATTATCTCCCCATTGCATACCATTTTAGTGGAACAATCTTATCAAGATGCCTGCCTTCCTTTGGCCAAAGAGTGGACAGATGACCCCAAAATAAGCCAATCTGATATTCTTGCCTGGGAATCTGAATATTAAGCACAGAGAAGAGGACAGAATGTGGCTGGAAATGATTCATATTGCCTATCACTTTCTGCTCCAATCATCAGGGTGGACCTGGATCCTTTCTCAGAAGACTGGCTGTTCAGCTTTCCTTGTGATTCTGTTAGATACCCTCCATTCTTCCAACAAATTTGCATTTTGCTTAAAATAGCCAGTTGGTTTTACTACTTGAAGCAAACAAAGGAGACCCCAAAGCATTATATTAGTGGGATATGATAGAATATGCTACAGTAATAGACAATCTTTCAAGATCACTGGCTTAAGCCAGCAATATTATTTTTCTATACAAACTCTACGGTGGATCCAGTTGACTCTTCAGGGAAGTTTTTCTTCAGCTGGTTACCTAGCCCCTCACCCCCTGTTACTTTGATCTTATGACAAAAAGGCAGATATTCCTTGATTTCCGTAGCTTTCCTACTAATCTTTCAACAATAGTTACTGCTCGACTAACTGTTTGGTTCTCCCCACATTTTCTCATTCAATTTCAAATAAAAAACTGATTAGCCTAGCAAATCTCCATTGCCCTTCTTTAGATTCCAACTGATAAGTCATCCAGACTGATTGTCCTTGAGTAAAATACTCAGCTCTGCTTCAATCAGTGGCTGCCCCTCAACCAAACATGAGCCTGGGATCACCTCCCCTAGTGGAGCCCAAAAGCAGGGCACCATATGTGAGCTACTCCTGCTGGACTTACAAGAATTTAAGAAGCATCGGTTGGAAACCACTGGGAGAGCTTTGGGCAGAAATATGAACTAAATTCCTATCAGCAGAGTGACCTTGAAACATCATGTTACTTTTGGGACCCCCTGATTCTTCCTCTGTAAAATGGGTTAGCCAGCAGTGTTTTCACAATCTGGGAAAATTTATAAGGATTGAGCTTAGAATTTCATGAGTGTTCAGATGGTGTCTATTATGACATTTTGTAGTGAGGCCAAGTTATATAATAATGTAAAAGAAAATCTTGAAGACAAATAGATAAAAATCCTAATTTCACTAAATTATGAGTTCTTAGGTTTATTGTCAGACCATTCAATCATGGTTTGTAAAATGATATTAACTATTCCTGTTAGATAACTGTGTTTTATCAACTAAATAAGGTAATGTAGGCAAATTGCCTGTGATACCACAGCACCTGTAATAAACTGTAGCTTAACAAATAAGATTGGGTGATTTATCCTTGGTCACAGAGTAGCAAAAGTAATTCAAACTTGAAATATCCGGTCCTACAGTAAGAACATAATAGGCATTAAAAAGGGTCAATTAAGTTTAATCTATTTCCAACGTTACTGCCTTGATTATATCTGTGTTTTAAGTTTATTCTGGCTCAAGTAACACCTTTTAATTCCCCACAGGTGGGTAGTGCTTCACGTTTTACAAAATCCTCTCTCATAACATATATCACTGCATGTCTGTGAAAGGAGCTAAAAAGAAAGGGTTCAACCACAGTTGCCTCACCCATAAAAAGGGATAATAACACTAACCTTCACAAAATTGCTCTGAGCATCAAAGGATACCATGCCTCTATAGTGCTTATCACAGTGTCTGGTAAAGTGTAGGCATTGAATATGTAATGGCTTCATCTCCTCCCTTCTGCCAGCTTTATCCTAAATATTATAATTCATTCATTCATGCATGCATGCATTCATTTATTCAGCAAACAATTATTGATGTTCCAGGCTCTGTGCTAGGTGCTGAAAATATCAAGATGAATACAATATAATATTTTCAGCTCACCCTTTTTTGTATCCACTGCATTTATTTATTAATGCTTCTGGGATTTTCCCCTGGTACTTTAAAGTAGTCTTTTCCCCATACTACACCATCTACACAGTTTGAAAAGATTCCTTTTTGCTTCACTCCGTGTCTCCTTTGGCACACTCTGCCTGTCCTGTTGACGCTGACACCCATTAGCACAGCCACTGGGGAAAGGTGTAAGTTCCTGCTCAACAGACTGGACACTAACCCCATCTAGCAACTAGAGTCTCATCGATTCTCCCAAGTCTGAAGAAAATTATTGCTCAAGACTAAAAAAGAGAGCAGCTCCATTTAGTTGACAAATAGCTTGACTGCCTGCCTCCCAGGACTAGAGGACTGGAGAATTTGCGGTAATTACTTACAAAGACAGACTTAAACAAAATTTATTATTCTGCCTTAATAAGCTTGCAAATCAGAATCCTCCAGTCTTCCTCCTCCAATTTCTATAACGGGAAGTACATCCCTTTTAAAAAGTACAACAAGTTACTGTCCTCAAAGCATATTTACACATTAATATACAATTATGCAACTCTCACAACAATCTTTTGGATAATACAGAATTGGTGATTTCATCTCTATTTTCAGGTGAACAAACTGAGTTACAGGTAGATTCAGTGGCTCTCAAGCTTCCCATCAGCAGAGCTCCTTACAGCCTAAGATAATACGCTTTGCAAAATTTTTGTCAGAGTTCAGAACACAAAATATATCTACAGTATAACCCAAACTATGAAAACAAGTGTGAATGTTCATAGAATAAAATGACAAATGTGAAAAGAAACAAACATGGGAACATAGTTTGTCTCTGCAAGATAAAACTATAATAGCTTTTTTCATATTTTTTTAATTTTTCTATAATGCATATATACATATTACTTTAACAAAGACAAAAGTTAATTCATATTCTTTTCCAAAGAGTTATCACTTTGCAATCAAATGAAATAATAATTTACATATTCCTTTTATTCATTCAAGGCAAAAAGAGGAATTAAGGCAATTAAAAACAACAAGAAGTAATGGAGATGTTTCCAATCTACTAAGAAAAACAGACTTTCTGAGAACAAGGCAGTAAATTTTCACAAAAGAACATAAACAATCCTCAGACCAAGACATAGACAAGGCCAATCCATGATTATGTACGGAACAAGACTTAGGCAATGCCACTCTGCAAACACAAAAATGACTGAGCATCCTCTCTTCTGAATGATGTCCCATTACTCTGAGTGGTTACTGCATCTTAGCATGACCATTCCCACGTGCTTTAATTTTCCTGCTTCCTAGATGCAATGGACCTGAATTGTGTTCCCTGAAAATTCATATGTGAAGCCCCAATCTCCAATGGGATGCTATCTGGAGATGGGACTTTTGGGAGGTAATTTGGTTTAAGGAACATCGTGAAGGTGGGGTCCTTATGATATGATTAGCTCCCTTATACAAAGACACCAGAGAGCTTGCTCACTCTCTGATTTTCTGCCATGTGAGGACACAGGAAGAAGGCAGCCATGCACAAGCCAGGAAGAGAGCCCTCACCAGAATCTAGCCATACTCACATCCTGATCTCAGACTTCTAGCCTCCAGAATGGCAATAAAATAATTTCTATTGTTTAAGCCACCCAGTATATGGTATTTTGTTATGGCAGCTTGAGCTAAAACACCAAATAAAAATTATTAATATATTCACTCACCAAATTGAGAACATTACACTTACGTTAAATGTCAAAGTTCTCCAAAGTGAGTCACTGTGATATCAAATTGCTCTTGGTGAAATTATGGCATTTAGAAAGACATGTACATGGATAAAACTTGTAATGCAAAAACATGAAAAAACACAGGGTTTGGCCTGGAGGGAGCTTAGATTTAGGGCTCATGATAAATGCAAAAATGCTAACTTATGTCTCTGGAATCTGGACGTAGACTAGCTTTGACCAACTGCTGGCCCAGGAACCCAAAAGTCCAGGCAGATCGACTTTCTCCTTAAAAAGTCACTCAACATAGGCAGGGCGTGGTGGCTCACACCTGTAATCCTAGCCCTTTGGGAGGTCGAGGTGGGCAGATCACAAGGTCAAGAGATCGAGGCCACCATGGTGAAACTCCGTCTCTACTAAAAATACTAAAAATTAGCCAGGCATGGTGGTGGGCACCTGTAGTCCCAGCTACTTGGGAGGCTGAGGCAGAAGAATCACTTGAACCTGGGAGGCGGAGGTTGCAGTGAGTTGATATTGCACCACTGCACTCCAGCCTGGTGACAGAGTGAGACTCCATCTCAAAAAAAAAAAAAAAAAAAAAAAATCACTCAACGTATACCCACACACTCTATAAGAATCCCCTCCCAATTTTTCTTTGCTGAGATTCTCCCAGAGTTCCCCTAGAGTGCCAAAAAAAAAAAAAAAAAAAAATCTAACTTTTTTTAAGCTTCAATTGTGTTCCTATTGGCCATTCATTGGTCAGAGCACATCAACTATCCTAGAGGTCCTACTAAGATTCCAGCAAGAAGCCTACCACCGCAAAACAGGACCTTGAAAACAGTGTGCTTATATTAGACCCCTTGAGACTCCACCTGCTCAAGGCAATTTTGCCTACTACAGCAAAGTAAGTCTCATAATGAAGCTAAGTTTCATTATTGCTTGAAATCTGGAGTGTTATTTATATTTGTTTTCTTAGATTTTTGATTTCCCATCAAATTATATTGTTCTTTTGCAAAATTTAGCTTTTAACACCATCACCTATTGTCTTTCTGTTTGTCCAATATCTTGAGCACTTTTCATCTTTAAGAGAAAGTCTATGGAGAAAAGGTAGACATAGATCCTATATAAATCTATCCTCAAGCTGGCCCCCAAAGCTGATGAGTTCCAATGTTCTCATCAAACTGACAACCTTTGGATAAACTTTGCTTTGGATCACCTTATCAAAGCCCTATAAAGACCTTCCTCACAATTGTCTTTGTTGTCCTGTTTGATTAGAGCTGCTGTGTCCAAGTCAGTCTGTCTGGACTTTTGGGTTCCTGGGCCAGCAGCTGGTCAAAGCTGGTCTATGTCCAGATTCCAGAGACATAAGTTAGCATTTTTGCATTTATCATGAGCCCTAAATCTAAGCTCCCTCCAGGCCAAACCCAGTGTTTTTTCATGTTTTTGCATTACAAGTATTATCCTTGCACATGTCTTTCTAAATGCCATAATTTCACCAAGAGCAATTTGATATCACAGTGACTCACTTTGGAGAACTTTGACATTTAAACAACATTGATCACTTGTGAAAAGTCTTAAATAAAAAGAAAATAAAATCTTGGATATCCTAGGGTTTGTATTCTTTAAACGTTATGGGGAAGTTCCCACAAATTTTGGATTTTAAGATTGCCTTCCTGAAAGACTTTCCAAAACCCAGGATGGAGAACAAAAAAGTTGATTAAGAATTTAAACTTGCATTTGAAGCCTCATTGGCTACTATGGTTTGAATGTTTGTTGCCTCAAAGACTCAAATCAAAATTCAGTTGTCACTGGAAAGGTATTAAGAGATGGGACTTTAACAGGTAATTAGGCTCCACCTTTATGGGGCAGGTTTAATGCATTTAGAAAGGGGCTTTCAGAGTTGGGTTTTCTCTCTTTGCTCTTCCATTTTTCTGTCATTTGAGAAATAATGTTCCTCCTCCCTGGAGAATGCTTAATTCAAGGCACCATCTGGGAAGCAGAGACCAGGCCCTTGACAGACACCAACTTGCTGATGCCTTGATTTCAGATTTCCCAGCCTCTAGAACTGTGAGAAACAAATTTCTGTTCCTTGTAAATTACCCAGTCTCAGGTATTCTGTTATGGGAGCACAAAATAGGCCAAGATACTGACTTCTACCTTGGTTGGAAAGGTTTGATTGGCAGGACCTTGAAAATAAATTACAGGTTAGTAAACCCTCAAGAAGCATTGACATCCTGCCCCCACTTACACAAAGACATTTGTCAATATTTTAAACAAAAGAGTCACTAGAAATTTCATTGTCCCATCCTAGCCAATAAAGAAATAAGAACTAATAGTCTCTGAGGAATTTTGATGTGGCCTTACAGAAGATGAAATGCCTAATTTCTAATGATAGGAAATACATGATCTTTTTCTAATTGACACTGGGACTATTCTGTTCATTCTACATTCTACAACTATATATCTCTTTTTAGAGTCATAAGATTGGTCAGGTGGTGATGATCAGTAATGATTAATGATATTGTGCATATTTTTATATATCTGTTGTCCACTTTCATGTCTTCTTGGGGAAATGTAGATTCAAGTCCTTTGCTCATTTCATAAATCACATTATATGGGATGTTTTTGTTATTAGATTGTGTCAGCTTCTTATATACTTTAGATATTAACCCTTATCAGATACGTGGTTTTCAAATATTTTCTCTCATTCTGTAGGTGTCTTTTGGAACCTGTTATTGTTTTCTTTGCTGTGCAGATGATTCTTAGTTTGATTTAGTCCCACCTGTCTATTTGTGCTTGTGTTGCCTATTCTTTTGATGCCACATGTAAGAAATCATTGTTAAGACTAATGTTATGAAACATTGCTCGTATGTTTCTCTTCGAAGAGTTTTATAGTTTCAGGTCTTATATTTAGGTATTTAATCAATTTGTGTTGATTCCTGTGTATGATGTAATATAAGGCTCAATTTTATTTTTTGTGTATGATGTAATATGGGGCTCCAATTTCATTTTTATTTTGTTTCCCCAGTGACATACATTGCATAGACTATCCTTTCCCCATTGTGTAGTCTTGGCACCCTTGTCAAAGATTACTTGACAGTACATACTTGGCTTTATTTCAGGGATCTCTATTCTGTTATATTAGTCTATATGTCTGTCTTTGCCAGTGCCATATTGTTTTGATTATTGTAGCTTCGTAATATATTTTGAAATCAGAAAGCTAAAGGCCTCCAGTTTTGTTCTTTTTTTCAAGATTGTTTTGACTATGTGGGCTTCTTTGTGATTCAATATAAATTTCAAGATTGCTTTTTCTATTTCTGTAAAAAAAAGTGCTATTGGAATTTTGATAGGAATTGCCTTGAATCTGTAGATCAGTTTGGGTAGTATGGACATTTTAACAATGTTAAGTCTTTGAAACTATGAATAAGGGTTATCTTTCTGTTTACTTGTGTCAACTTTCACTTCTTTCAGCAATGTTTTATAATGTTTAGTATACAAGACCTTCACCTCCTTGGTTAAGTTTATACCTATTTTGTTTTTTAAATAGTATTGTAAATGAAAATTTTTTTAATTCTCTTTTCAGACTGTTTAACGTTAGTGTATAGAAATGCAACTAATTTTTTCATGTTGATTTTGTATTCTGCAGCTTTGCTGAATTAGTATATTAGCTTTGTTGTGACATCTTTAGAATTTTCTACATATAAGATTATGTCGTCTGAATAAAATAGATAATTTTGCTTCTTTTATTATTTGTTTTTTTTTGTTGTTGTTGTTGTTAAATTATTCTGGATAATACTTCCAGAACTAACTGGAATAGAAGTGGTGAGAGTGGTTATTCTTGTCTTGTTCCTGATCATAGAGAAAAAGATTTGCTTTTTCTCTCCTTGAATATGATGTTAGCTATAAGCTTTTTATATTTGGAATTTATTGTATCTTTATTTTTGAAAACAATGTAAAATAATATATTTCATAATATGCATGCAAGATAATGATATGCTTTGTGAAAAAAAGAGAAAGATTTTGTCTTAAAGTGAATGGGTCCAAATTATGCTAGAAGGAGGTTAATGTGACAATTGACAAGAGAGGGCCAACGTGATAATGACAGAAGAGGTAAAAGGAGGCTGGATGCAGTGGCTCATGCCTGAAATCTCAGCACTTTGTGAGGCTGAGGCAGGAGGATAACTTGAAGCCAGGAATTTAAAATTAGCCTGGACAACATAATGAGATAGGTGTTTAAGGCCAAAAAAGTGAGCTATGACCACACTACTGTGCCTCAACCTGGGCAACAGAGCAAGATTCTGTCTCTATTTTTCAAAAAAACAGTGGTGAAAAAAAAAAAGGTCAGATTCTGGATATCTTGAAGGTAAATGTAATGTGACCTGCCTAGAACAGGGCCTAACACAAAGTAGACTTTAAAAACAACACATTTATTGAGGGAAAGATACACCAAAAAAAACGTAAAATGTTGTTAACTATGGGAAAGAAAACTCAAAATCTTGAATCAGGCATGGTACAGAGACTTACTTTTAACTCGATACATGTTTACACATGTTCCCAAAAACAATTTAAAATGTGATTAGACCAATAAGAAAAGTTATTTCAATTCCTATATGCATTGAACTTGATGTGGGAAGTCAGTCCTATAGCTGGATAAATGAGTATATCTCTTATACTCCCAAAAAAGTGAAAGAAATTATCCTAATTAAAGAATGAAGAAAATTCTATATTGGTTTTTCTTCATCAAAGAAGAGATCACCCTATTCCTTGTCCGTGAGATAGTTCTCTGACGAAGTTTCCATAAGGAGGAACTCTTGTAACAAGAGACACCTCTCTATCGTGGTAGTAGAGAATCCAGCCAAATACTCTACATGGTAATCCTTCAGGCAAGCAAGTGGAAATGACAAACCACTGCAACCTGTGATTTGGACTACTTTTAATTTCATATGCTTCATGAATTCCCCTTTTCTACTTAGAATTTGAGAACCACTTTTGAAGACTGCTGCCCAATTCAGCTAAGAAAAAGATAGCTTGTCTATATTTGAGCATTCAAGGAGAGCACTGTCTCCGCCATGGAGACCAGTGTAATAAAATAAGGAAGTCCATCCCAAAGGGAAGCTGAGACTTTGTGAATGGGGGCAAGAAAGACTGACCAATCATCTCTTCTTTCTGGAGAGCCTCTTTCCACAATAAATCTAAGGGCATATAACTGTGATTTTTCAGTAGCAGACATACGTCCTCTAGGTAAGGACTCTATGCAGATCTTCTTGTGACTCTACTGAAGGTAAGTCTCCTCACGGTTCTAGTGATACTTTACCTCTTCCCTCCCCTCCAGACTGCGAGTATTCATTTTCCTTCTTACGTCTACACAAAAAGTGAAAGTTACCATCCCAGCAACCTGTCACCTAAGCAAGAAAATATGTACTGATTTTAACTAAGAAGACAAAGAAAGAAAAAGAAAAATCAACAACGATCAAAACTTCAGTACAAGAAGAACATTATGACATCATCAGTGATGACTGCCTGCTTGAAAGCTCTCACAAAACTGTCACTGATTCACTGACTACAGCTTCTTTTGGCTGCTGCTGTAGTTGACCTTAGGCCAGCATATATACCCCCTGATTGTGGCTCAAAAAGGAAACCCATAGGTTGGTGCCTCTGGTAAAGTGAACTAGTAATCTAGTAATCAGTGAGCTCACTGTCTCCAAGAGTTTGTTAGGATCAGATTTATAGTTCCTATGGAACTAGAAGGCTGTCCCTCCAATTAGCCTCTGCTCATTTATTCACTGGTCAGTCTACTTATGTGATAAAATTGCAGATGAAATCACTACTAAACAAGGAGGAGGCAGTGAGGTCCACTATGTTGGCCAAACTTCAAACATCAGGAAAAGGCTTGGATCAGGTACTGCCATTTTGAAACACTGATTAATTGTGTTAGCAGCTGAGGGATGTCAGGAGCCAAGATTATCCAAAACGCTGCTGCATTAGCAACACACAAAACCTGTATCGTACCACAAGAAAAATGTGTTTCTCGCTCATGGTCCAGTCCAATGAGTTAGGGGTAGGGAATTCAGAGAAAATTCTCCTTTACACAGTAGTTTAGGAACCCAGACTACATCACCCACCGGGGAATTGAGTCCCCTGCAAAATGCCGAAAGAACGTAAAGAATTGCTTGAGTTTTATGGGCCAGACCTGAAAGTAACATATACCTGTATACATGTGATTGCAGGTGCTTCCCCCATCTTCCACATGATCACATGACAAAGAGAAAGTAAGAGAGTCTAGGAAGCCAAATTCACTTGTATAGTAACCAGCTCTCCCAATCTCTGGTAACTAACCCAGGAGGACTCACTCACTCCCACAAGAGGGCATTAATCTATTCATGAAGGATCCACCCCCATGACCAAAACACCTCCTACTAGGCCCCACATTCCAACTCTGCCACATTGGGAAACAAATTTCAACTTGAGTTTTGGTGGGGACAAGCTGTATCCAGCTCTCACGAGGGATCCCTCTATGAAACTGGTCTGGATAATGATAATGATAGCGATAATATATGTAGGACACTCTAAAGAATGAGGTACACTTTGGGAGGCTGAGGCGGGCAGATCACGAGGTCAGGAGATAAAGACCATTCTGGCTAATATGATGAAACCCCATCTCCACTAAAAATAAAATAAAATAAATTAGCCGGGCATGGTGGCAGGCGCCTGTAGTCCCAGCTACTTGGGAGGCTGAGGCAGGAGAATGGCATGAACCCGGGAGGCAGAGCTTGCAGTGAGCCGAGACTGCACCACTGCACTCCAGCCTGGGTGACAGAGCGAAACTCTATCTCAACGAAAAAAAAAAGAATGAGGTGATGTATCCAGAGTCAACTAGTATGAGAACTCCCGCTGCAGCAGACCCTACCCAGCTGCCTTAAAGAATGAGAAGTCGAGCAGCTTCTTAGGCAGTGGCTGTGGGAAGTAGGTATAGGGACTATTGTCAAGAATGAGAAGTCAATAACTCGGTCTCCTGTAACCCAAAAGCAGCATATCTGTTAGAAATGTGCCTTGGGTCATATAGATGGATTTAAAAGAGGAAGGTCAGAAGCCCAAAACCTCCCCTTTCTATCCTTTTTACAAAGTTGTTCCACAGGGGATAATTGTAATTTCTGGAGAGAAGACAGCATTCCAGACAAAACTGGAAAAATGTCTTTTAAAACTTCATTAAACTTCAATTAATCATATGTTAAGAAAACAATACACAGGAAATATGCAGCTACTTAATAACTCATGAGTATATATCACAGACATTAAATTGCCCTTTAAGCAAATACTTGGACGCACACAGTTATCGATAATTATATAGCTTATCTGACACAAAGGAAAATTAAAGGAAGTAGTTTGGGCTTGAGATTCAGTTAACTTTCAGTTGGCTTGTTTCTTTAGAAGACAAGCCCAATAAAGTGGCTGCCTAAATGACCATATTTGGAGAGTTTCCCAATGATCCTGCTTGGCAAAAGATAGTTCCCGCCTTGACCTTCTGCAGTTTCTGAAATTCTACTTGTCACTTCTTTGGGTGAATTCAAAGATGCTCTTGAATGTTATTAGGACTCAGTAACTGTCATAAATTCAAATTAACACTTCTGTGGAGTTCAGTTTTCAGAAACCTGAGTATTGAGAAAATGAGACGCATGGTAATCCGAGTAAGAGCTACATTGCTAACCTCGATAGAGGTCTCTGGTTATTTTCTGTGACCCCTTCTTGATCCATTTTGGTTCAAGAACAAAAACACTGAAGAGCTTTAGAAGACAGATTGGGTGGAGGGGTTAGGTGGAGAGAGGTCTGCAGGGAGATCTTAGTAACATATAATGTTGAGGCAAAAGTCACTGTGGTTTTTGCTGTAATGACAAAACCACAATTGCTTTTGCACCAACTTAATAGAAGCCATTGTTTCTTCTTGAAGAAAGTCATTTTTGATTTTTTTTTTTTTTTTTTTTGTCCAGGAGAGGTTATTTTTCTATTGTACTTCTTCTCTCTTTGACCTTCTCTTGGGAAATCTCATTCTTTCTCTTACTCTATTCTTCACTTCAGCCTTTCATTTTCTTTTTCCCCTCTTTGTGTTCACCTACCAAGGAGTAGGTATGGAGCATAGGGTCTGGGGTCTCCTCATATATGAGAGAAGGGAATGAGAGTAGGTGAGGTCAAGGACTATCATGAGTTTGCACCCCAGCACCCACTCCACCTTCTCCTCTCTGAATCAAACATGGTTAGAGTGAGGCTAATCATATTCCTCTGCCCAGTCCTGCTAAATCAGAATATTTCCATCCCACCGGCCAAAAGGATGTTCTCAAAAACGAATCCCATGACAATGAAGCTGAATCCCAAGACTTCTCTGGGATTGTTAAACTGTAGGGCATTAGTGATGGTTTGCCTGAAGCTACTGCAAGGAAAGAGATGCTTGATAAAAATTATCCATGAAGGAAAACATAACAGAGATCTTTGGATGCTAAAACTAAAGTCATGATTTGGTACCCTGGATCCAGTCATGCCTGAAGCCAGAAAGAACTACCTCTGTAATTTATGTGTTTCTGAAAATACTCATTTTAAAGAACATAAAATATTTAAGCATTCTGACATGTGGAGCCAGGAACCTCAAGTGATAAAACTATCAGTGTCCCTTCTACTAAAGATGGTCTGTAATCTAGATCAGGGAAATGAATATTGGCTCATCTGGCCCAGACCACAAGGGATGAAAGCCATGCACAAATTTAGGGTAAAAAAAAAAAAACCCAGCTCCCATGAAGAAGGATTCTTGCATAAAACTGGTATGGATCTTAACTATTGCAGTGGTTGGATAAACATGCACTTGTGATAAAATTGCATAAAACCAAATGAACACACATATATGCAAAAGTACATAAAACTAGTGAAATCTGAATAAGGTCAGTGGGTTATAAGAATGTCAGTTTCCTAGTTGTGATATCATACTATAGTTAAGCAAGATGTTACCTCACGGGGAAAGCAAAATGAAGGGTACACAGAATCTCTCTCTATTGTTTCTTACAAGGAGTTGTAAGAAACATGATGTGTGAATCTACAATTATTTGAAAAATTTTTTAAATGTTAAGAAAATACTCATAAAATGGAGTTGACATTCTCCTAGATCTGCTTCATGTGTATGCTATCCCAGAACATCACAGGAGTGACAATGACCAACATGATAAGAGGTACAGAGGGGGAGAAGTTTAGATCTTAACCACATGCATCATGATTAATAATTTAGAAAAATATATTAAATCTGTACCATTTATAATAGTCCTGTATTAGTTTTTAACGATTCATAAGAAATTGCTACAAACTTGGTGATTAAAACAGCACCTATTTTTTATGTGACAGCCTGTGGTTCAGGAGTTCCTTGTGAGACTCTCACCTTAATCCCTGCCTCTGGTGGAGCTCGTAGTGTTCAAAGGTGCCAACACTACTCCACATAATTCCATCACATGACATATCACAACATATTTTGGTAATTGTTTATATGTTGGTTTTCCCGCCAATAAATGGTGATACTTCAGAGCAGGGGCTATGTCCTATATCTTTCTGTATCCCAGGGTCTAATGTGGAGCATGGCTCACAGGTGGTGCTCAATAAATGCTATCAAACACCACCACTGATCAAGCTTTCTGCAGATCTCAGTAGGAGAAGGAGTGAATATAGGAAGCTTGCACATGTTGCAATACATCGCTCCTCCCACTTCTCTTACCCTGTTTTCAGGAAAACTTTACTTCTATCTCCCAGGGAGGCTAAGTACTTAGGAGCTGCCTTCAGCCACTGCCTGGAGCCTTGGACCATCCCACTAAATTTAGCTCCCTTTCCTTCACTGTCTCCTTCTTTTCCTTCCCTCTCAGCAGAAGCCAGCCAACAGGACCGGCAAAACCCAGTGACATGTACGTTTTCAGAACTGACTGAAATAGAGGACAGTGAAAGCCCAATATCCCTTGGGGAAAGGAATTTCCTCACTTTTCAAAGCTCACATCATTTCCACCACCTATAAATGCCCCAGTTTCCAGTTCCCTCAGTTGAAATCTTTAGATATCAATGGTAATGCACCTTATAACCTGGTTACATCTTTTTCTCCCTCTTTCACCAAAGTCAAAATTAAAGAACCTCCCTAGTACCTGAGACTTCACCTCTAGATGTTAATAATTCAGTACATATTTACTGAGGATTGCATGCAAAGTGGAGTGTTACAGGCTGTGGGAGAGGTCAGAATAAATAACATTTATGGAAGCAGAGACTGTCATATTTGGAAGGGGCTTTGGGAAGCATCAAAAATCCTGTTCCAGAGAAGAAAACTGAGACCCCCAAGGAGCAGAATTGTGTACCTAGGCTGGTTTCTGCAGTGAAGGAGCCTATAGTCCTTCTGGGGAGACAAAGCATATATACAGAGAAAATTAGGCAGCAACATGATAAAGGTTCCGGGTCTCCATAGGCTAGTGAATAATTCAAAGAGCAAACATGGACTTCAGATGACTGTTCAGCAGCAGCAGCAGCAACTTCACTAACAGCTATTGCATGCCACTGAATGCCAGATACTCTAAGTGCTTAACAGGTATTCTTTTATTTAATCTTCTCTCTAAACGTAAAAAAAAAAAAAGGTTATGGTTAACTTATCTCAAAGATGAGAAGTTGAGGTTCTGAAGGTTACGTTTTAAGGCTCTGGAGTTAAAATTTGTTTGCCTTCTTTTTTACACTGGGAGCATTTCTTAGCCTCTCTAAGTTTCTATTTACTGATCTGTTCAGTGGGGAGATAGGAGCCATTAAGTTGCTATTAGAGTAACCTGCGTCAGTGAGTGAGACGTGCTTCATAGCAAGCCTGGCCCGCTGATGGTGCTCCTTTGAAGTCAGCTATTAGCATTCTTGGCATTGTGATGTTGTTGTCATCACTATTGTAGCTTGTTTTTGTCAGTAACTGGAGTGGGCTTTGAGCTGCACCATTAGGAAAATAGCGAAATGCAACTTGGAAGAACGTAAAGACGATGCATTTTTTTAAAGTATTGATATGATTAATAATGTTAATGCTATGATAACAGCAAACACTTCTATGCATTCACTATGTGTCCGGCAATGTATCTTTAGGAGACAGTGATTAGAGTTGGGTGTCTGGAATAAAAAGTTTATTGTGAAGGAGATCTAAGCAAGAAGGTGGAAACTCATTATAGAAAGCATTGATTCCCAGCAAGGAACTCTGAACTGAAAGTTGCAAAGTGTGTGGTTCAGAGGCAGTGCCCCCTCCTCACCTGAAGGGGAGAGAGAGCTTAGCCCCTGGGGCTATCCCAGCAAGATAATGAGAATGTCTTTAAACAGGAGGAAGTGAGGTCCAAAGTACATCAGAATCGTCTTAGGACAGTGTCAGAGAGAGCCAGAGTGGCATGTGCAAAACAGGCCCCAGAGCAGTGGGCCCGTGGGAAAAGTGTCAGAGTCCGGGAATGCTTTAGGCAGGGCTGAATGTCAGTAGAGAAGGCAGATGGGGAAGTTACGAGTTGACATGAGAGGTGTCAAGATGCACTCTGCATGTTTTCTGAGATGGGCAATTGTCCAATGCCTGCAGTATGCATTATGTGGATCATCTAGTCTATTTAAAAGATCAAAGTAGGATAAAAGAGGAAAAACAAGGGTTATGATGCCAACATTTATTCATTTATTTATTATTTTATTCACTTATTCTCTTGACATTTAATGAGCACCTACTAGGTGGTTGGCCCCAGGTGGTTGGAAAATTAATGAGAAACAAGAACAACATGGTAATGAACAAGATGCCTGGCACTGTATCAGGCCTGTTAGACAAGCTAATTGTTCCTAATCCTATAAACAATCCTACTGTGTAGGCTTTATTGTTACCATTTGTTGAGAGAAATTACTCTCAACAACGGGGCGATGACTAGGGCTCAGAGTAGTGAAGTAACTTCTCCAAGAGTAGCAAGAAATAGTTCATCCAGGATTTAACTCAGCCAGTTGATTCAAACATCAGAAGAAAAATTAAAGAAAGAGAAGAAGAAAGAATCTCCCCAGTTTACATTCTCAGAATCTCCCAGCAGCTCATTTCTAAAGTGGCTGTGGTTAAATTTAGCAGCTGACAATTTCTTCCCAGTCTGGTGTGCATGGCTGACTGCAAGATTTTAGGATGCTGCTCTTTGATTAGGAGAATCAAAACAGGCTGCTGAGCTACCCTAGCCCAGCACGATGGGGGCTGGACTGGAGAGTGAGTCAGCCAGGAAGCCATCGTGAATGGCAAGCACAAACATCCCAGAATAGCTGCCCACTGGGCATGAGACTTCAGTGGCTGCCCCATGACTGCCAGCCTGTGAATTAGAGATGGCAGTGAGCTTGACAAGAAGGGTCTGAGCCAAAAATAATCCCTGTTGGCTCCAGAAGGCTCCTGAAAAAATGAGAGCTTCAGGTAGGAGCAAATTGGAAGTCCTGGAACCAATGAATTCAGTATGGATTGAAAGGAGCTCCATCCTGTGTGCTACCCATGACCAAGGCACAGGGCATGTTTGACCTGAGATTGTCTCGGGAATTGCAAGGGGCTTTTTTAGAAAGTTTAATCTGCCAACATAAGGTCCTAGGCAAAAAAGAATATGAGACTGATTGGATTCGGGAACTAAAATGCTCATTAATCATGAGAAATAAAGTAGACCTACATTTAAGAAAAAGAGAGAGAGAGAGAGAGATAGGTTTTCTGACACTGAATACTTAAACAGGGTTTACAAAGTGTTCGGCAAAGGATTTGGTACTGGAGATACAAAGATAAACGATGCATCATTAAATACTGAGTTTCCACAAAGTCCAAACTCCTTAACTATATACTAAGGGGTTCTACTTTTGGGAGGATGCATAGTGTATTAGTTTGGATTCCTTGGGTCAAAAGAAAAGAAACACAACTCCAACTGGATTAGGGGAAACAAAAGAGGATGTTTTACGCTCATGTAATGAAAGTCCAGAGTTAGGATGTCTTCAGGTATGGCCTGATCTAGGGGACCTAGGATTCCAGCACTCACTGAGGTGGAAACTATCTTGAAAACATATAAATAGGCAAAAATAGAACAAATTGAAATAAAAATGTTATTGGCCTTCACTTACTATGCCTTGCACAGGTGGGAGTTCTGGATGGCAGACCAGAGAGCAGCCACTCACCAAGAGAACCATAATATCACAAAATAAATCATAAGTATATCTTGGAAACCACAGATTGCAAAACCATAGATATTGCCAAGGTATTTAATGGAGCAGACTTTACTAATACCATGTATGGGATTTCAGCCTTAACTCCACTTTTTATATACCTGTGTGATTTTGGGCAAATAACAACTTAACTGAGTTTCAGTCCCTTCATCTGTAAAATGTGAATAGCATTAGCTCTTAGCCCAGAGAGTTGTTGTGAATATTAAATAAAATGATACTTTTTGAGCACCAGATTATAAGGAAATTTCTTGTAAATGTTAGCTAGTTATTATTATTGTTATATTTCAGGGTTCTAGGTTCAAATTTTTGTGTGACTCAATGCTATGACATAGACAGATAAATCTACTTTTCTCTACAAAATTTTCAATAGCCACATGCTGGGCTTGGCCACTCTTTCTCGGGGTTGGAAGATTTTTCTTTCTCTTTTATCCTTGTCTCACAGCTATTGATATTCAGTTTTACATCCCATACTCCTAAAGCATTATATACCTATTTCCACACTAGTACTCATTACCTTGAATTGCAATTAATTATCTTCCAATTAAGATTCTGAACAACTCAAGGTCAAGGGCTCAGTCTCATTCATCTTCGTATTTTCATGTTTCACAGAATGTCTAGTATGTCATTGATATTTAATATTTGGAAAGCTAATTAAAAAGAAGGAATATTAGTTAATCCATCTCTTGTTTAATACAGTAACTAAGTAACACAAGGAAGCAGAAGCAAGACCTAATGAATTTCCATAGTGTGCCAGGCATTGTGGTCTGCAAGTTATGACTGTTACGTTGTTTATTCTCTTTTGCAGCAAGGAATGCATTTGGGTACATGTATATGCCAACTTAGAATGGTTTACACAAATAGAATTTATTGTTCTTCCATTTTATAGGTGGGAAATTTCTGGCTTTATTTCCACAAGGAGTAGTGTGCTATCTTTCTGGTCTACTAGCCTTAGCTTTATCCCCATGCTTGTAAGATGGCTACTAGCTCCAGACAACACTTCCATATTCAAAGCAAAAAGATAATGCACCATTCCTTTCAGCACCCTTTTTCCCCTAGGAAATGAAAAACTACCCCTAGGGACTCACAATAGAACACTACCCATTTCCCATCTGCCACCCCTACTGCATAGGAGGCTGAGGAAGCACGAGTATTTAGTTGGACACATTGCTGCTCTGAACAAATAGGCAAATTTCTCATCTGGAAAAAAAAAACCAGAATGGATATTAGGAAGAGTCTTAAGAGTGTCTGCCACACTTCATGAAAACCTAATGGAAATGGCATTATTGCCTCAATTTCCCAAATGCAGAACCCAAAGTGGAGGAGTAAATCGATGTATGCACTTCAAGTGGCCGGTTCATGGAAAGCTGCCATTCAGGACTAGGCCCATGGACTCAGAATTCATACTCTTTGTTGTAAGCCACATTCAAAATGGATATTTCTGAAAAGAAGACATACAGGCCAACATGTATATGAAAAAAAAAAAAAAAGGTGCTTAACTAACTATAAGGGAAATGCAAATTAAAATCTCACTCCACCTAAAATGGCTTTTATCAAAAAGACAAAAAATAATGGATGCTGGTAAGGATGCCAAGAAAGGGGAACCCTCAAACATTGTTGTTGGGAATGTAAATTAGTACATCCACTGTGGAAAACAGTATAGAGATTCCTTTTAAAAAAATACTACTACAGTATAATCCAGCAATCCCACTGGTGAATATATGTCCAAAAGAAAGGAAATCAATATATTAACATGATATACCTGTATTCCCATGTTTATTACAGCACTATTCATAATAGCTAAGCCATGGAATCAACCTAAACGCCATTAATAGATAAATTAAAAAGGAGGTGTGGTATAAACACACAATGGAATATTATTCAGCCATTAAAAAATAATAAAATATTGTCATTTGCAGCAACATGATGGAATTGGAGGTCATTATGTTAAGTGAAAGAAGCCAGGTGTGGAAAGGTAAATAATGCATGTTCTCACTTACATGCGGGAGCTAAAAAAGTGGATCTCATCAATATAGAGAGTTGATTGGTGGGTATCAGAGGCTGGGAAGGGGAGTAGGCAAGGGAGAGGGATGAAGAGAAGTTAATTAATGGTTACAAAAATAGTTATATAGAAAGAATAAAATCTAGTTTTGATAGTACAGTGGGTGGCCACAGTTAACAAGATTCTATTATATAGTTAAAGTAGTTAGAAGAGAAAAATTGCAATATTCCCAACATAAAGAAAAGATAAATGTTTGAGGTAATGATATCCCAACTACCCTTTATAATTATATAAAGGGTCTAATCATTATATATAATCATTATATATTACATCCATGTATCAAAATATCACATGTACCCCCAGAATAGGTACAACTATTATGTATCAATAAAAAAAGGTAAAGAAACATACATGTAAATGTTTGTTTATATGTGTTTAAAACAACCAATATTTCAGCTTACAATTTTCTTATTTTGTAGGAAGAGGTTGTTTACCAAAGGAGGCAAACCCTTGACCTTCCTGCAATAGGCACTGAACGTGGACAAAATTAGCTGCTGCCCCTGTTTCCTGCATGCGTTGTAAACCAGTCTCATCAAATGTTTAACTAAATGTCAATCCAGTCTACCTCACTGCAAAATATGTTCAGCCTAAATTTTGAGAATCGAAATGAATCACAACGAGGCTGTAGGAATTGTGCAGAGCAAATAAACCCTCCAGTTTGACAAAAATAAAAGCTTAATCCTGCTCATTTGAAGAAAACTTTGGATGAGTCTATTCAGCTGGAACCTCCTAACAGCTTAGAGCACTAAAATGCCTTTGTGGCCTTTCTAATCCATTTCTAGTTTTTGAATAAAATTAATAACATAAATACCTTGGAGTTATAAGCTGCTTTCCTTCCTCTGGTTATGAGATTCTTTCTCATATATATTCCCCATCTGTCTTCCCCAAAGCCTAGTGTAATTTATGAAGACAAGAATAATTGTATCTGTTTTGCAGATCAAGGAATTAAGACACAGAGATGTGCAGTTACTTGGGAAAGGGCATCTATAGAGATTCATGTTGCTTTCTCGCTGTAAATTCTTATTAGGCTTTGTCCCAAACAATGAAAAAACTCGATTTATTTACTCCAGAGCTCCTGTTTCTTAGAAACATACTTGCTGTTGTTTCTGGAAGAATTAACAGGAGAAGTGGTGGTGTGGTCTGGCAGCAGCTGGCCAAGACCCCTATGTCAAAGTTTGCCCAGGAAATTTCCTTCCCTCCAGTCCAACTCTCTCCCACCCCAGACAAATTTTGTGGACTCAATCGCCTCAAGATTTTACTCTCTGAGAGTTTCATACTCTTTAAGGAATGCAGAGAAGGGTAGAAACACCCCCTACCAGCCCTTTCCTGAGAAGGCAGAGTGTTGAGAGAAGGTCCTACTCATTCAACAGCAGCAGGAACACTGGGGAAAAGGAGAAGCGTTCTGCTCACCCTGTCCACTTGTCACCTGGTGAAGATAAATCTACTTCCCATAGCATTGTGGAAAGAGATATGGTTTTGGAAAGGGCAAGATTGAGTTCAGATCCTAGTACTGATTCTCGCTAGCTGTGGGTCCCCTACCTAAGCTGCTTATCACTTTTCTTGGTGTCAGTTGTCACATCTGTGAAAGGGTGGGTCACGAGATGAGGCTTACAGACAGGTCTTGTAAAGATCGCCTGAGATCATAGATAAAAAGCCCAGTAGGCACTTACTGCTTTTACCAGTGTTCCATGAAAAAAGGGAGATGTAGCTGCTATCATCTGCTGAACTTGTCCTTAGAGGCTGAAAGAGGGTCAGGCTTCACACTAAGGATCTCCAAGTTGGATGAGTGGAAGTTGATACTGATGAAAATAAATCATCCTACGGGAGGATGGAAATCAGCCTTGATGGAAATAAGTGATGAGCACACCGTGAACATAGACCTGACAGAAGGAGGTGGTCAGGCTCAACAGAAATGACTGGAAATTAAGCCTGTTCATAGCACCCCTCTCTTCTTCCCTCCACTTTCCTCCTTTAATCCCTCCTATACTGATACTACCCTCCTCCTGTTTTCCTAAACATCACCCCACCCTTCTTCCAGTTAAAACAACTCCATCAAGAATATCTGCCAGATGGAGCAGAACTGGCTCCTGGGCAAATACAAATGACTGAAAAGCATTAAAAGCAATTTCAATATTCCTAGGAACCTGGGAAATGGGAATTTAAACAGTACGATACCTCAAGAGTGCTTAAAAAGGGGAGGGAGGTGGCCAAAATGATTTCTAAACAAATAGACATTTGTTTGTTTACAATTTTAATGTCGAATATAGGTAGCTCTCTGAGTGTGTCGCAAGACATAAATAATTCAAATTGCAGGTTTTCTTTTCTTTAAATACTGAAATCATGAAGTATACCAACAAACATGCAGATATTTCTTTCCCTAAAAATAGCATACCAAAAACACAAGCAAGAATCCAATTCCTCGTGTGGGAGGCAAAAGGGTGAAGGGTAAAGGGGTAAAGGGGCTCACTCGAGGTCTTTCCCAGTTAATGAGCAGGGAAACTGGATTGAATTGCAAAGGACCTGGCTCCTCTCTCCGATTCCTTACTGAGTGCTGATGTATGGAAACATATTGCAAAGTACTAGATTGTCTTCCTCCTTCCTTACTCCCTCGACACAGAGTCAAATGACTCCAAATAAAAATGACATTTAGATCAAAATACTAGAGATGTATTAAGACATCTAAAATTGTGCAGAGAACAAAATATATCAAGTAATGTATTTTCTGGCTCCCCCTCAGGACTGTCATCAAAACAGTGAAGAAGCCATTTCCCACCTCCCACATTAATTCCACCATCATCAGAACAGTTTTATATGTGCCTTTGCCAAATTGGAATTTGTGGAATTATGGGCAGAAATGAGTGTGCTGTCAGCTGCTGGGGTTTCAGAGTAAGAGGTGTGTGTCATTTGGGCAAGACAGGCTGGGGATCCCTGGGCTTCCACCTAACTGGAAAATGGCCAAAGACTAAAATTTTTCCTTTGCCTTCTACACCCAGTTAGCATCATAGGAAAGTCTTTCCAATTCTCCCAGCCAAACAAACAAACAAAATAACGACTCTTCCCTACTCCAGACATATACAGTGCCTACTGCTGGTATCTCCCAAAGGCCTTTTAACAGCAGGAGTGGTTTAGAATAATGAAAAGGAAACGTGCATCAAAATCAGAAGAACTAGGTGTACATTCATGACCCATTGCTCATTCATATGAACTTGGCAGCCTTACTATCGCTGATAGGCATAGCATAGAAGTCACTAGCTGTGAATGTTTACACTTGCTGGTTAATTCCGGGTGATGTAATGAGACAAACACAACCCCTTCACATTTTAGTCAAAAAGTCATTTGATGACAATTTGAGAAAAGAACATGATTTCTGGCTGTTATTTGAAAGCTTTTTGCCTCTTGGTAAATGATCAAACTGAGTCAAGTACAATCAAAGAAGAACCAAGGAATTGAGTCCCATAATAGAAGTGTCCATGACTACAGCAGGGGTGGATGCAGCAGAGGCCATGGAAATGAGGAGGACCTGAATCTGGTACCAGCTCCAGTTTAGACATTCAAGGAGGAAGCTGCAAATTGCAGAGGTGACTGTGGCTTCCACGTGGGAATGGACAGTCAAGAGCTGCTGCTCAATAACTTCAGCAATCCCACCATGAGGAGGTGATTCTACCTTGCAGAAAGACTCAGGATTAGTGCCTGGTGTGGGGCAATATAGCAAGGTGTCAAAGGACCTTGCTTTTTTCAAGGTCTCTCATGGCCAAAGGTTCTTTCAGGCCATGAAGGAAATGGCCAGTGTCTCAGCCCCAGTGATGCCAAATCTGTCAAGGCTTTTATAAAACAGTCTAGATCCTTTGAGGATCACTGAGATATTGAAGAGGAAGAATGTACAAGAACATTTTGCATGATATTGAAGTCCTACACAATACTGTTAGAAAACAAAGCCACCAAAAAAGCAACTATTTGGGTTATTTTTGTTCTTAAAACCATCACAAATTTGCCAAGTGATAGAAAACTGTGATAGAAAGTTTAGAATGATCTTGACTGAGCCTAAAATAAAGAATCCCAACCCTCTAAACAAGGATATTAAGTTGCATGAGTCAGAAGACACTAGGACATGAATCTATAAACATGGTTCTCTTTGAATAACAATCCAACTTGATAAGTTTTAAAATAAATTATGCAAGACTTCAGGAAACTTTCTCCAAACACTGATAAACCCCTTTCACTAAAAATCAGCTCTGCAACAATATGGACAATGTATGCTTTCCCCCTCCTTAAACTCTAAAATCAATATATTAAGCTACTACCTTACTATGAAAATTACACGTACTTTGGAGATAATACATTTTCTTTCCATAAGGTAGCCACAAGCAAAGTCAAATAACGCATTCTGGGGAACAAGCAATCACATCAAGAAATTTTTTATGCAGTGGAATGTTTGATTGCATTGAATAAAACCCTCATGTATTCCTAGTCATAAGATTCTCACATCCTTATGCAAGAAGAAATAATTCTGGGACCAAGTCTCCCTCTCCTCTGATCAGGGTTTGGCTGGGCAATTCCTATAGCTCCTTCCTTAGTTCTTCCTTTGCTATGCTTTGGGTAGCTGAACAACTATGTTTCTGAGACATATCTCTTTAATGTTATATTAATGCTTTAAATTAGGTTAGAGTCGAGATATTTTGGCCTAATAGACATTCTGTCCATGTAAAAGAGCGTTGTTTTCTCTCATTAATTACTTATTGATTTCCCCATTAAACTCCCAGAGGCAATCTTAGGTTTCTTTTTCCAGATCATGGGGACTCAAAGCTACTTTAGGATTGACTGTGGGATCATGGAAGACTGAAACAAGAGGCAAGAGCATGGTGCTGCTGGCCATGTTCCTATTTTTCACACTAAGGTGTAAAAGACTCCCAGAAAAATTGGAACAATTGAATAGAAAGTAAAGTCAAGGAGAAGGGAAAAAAAAGAGAGAGGGAGAGATGAAAAGTAGAGAGAGAGAGAAAGAGAAAGAAAGTGAAAGGGAGGGAAGGGGAGGGAAGAGGAGGGGAGGGGAGGGGAGGTATAATCACCTATAAGGCACTTACTCCCACTTATTCCCATTTTCTTTATGAGAACACTGAGGCTTAGAGAACTTAAATAATGTTTCCATACATTGCTAAGTTAAGAGGCAAAGCTGTGGTTCAGACCTAAGGAGTCTTATTGCAAACGTTCTCTCTTACCACAGTAGAAGTTATATCATCCCCGTGTGAGCTCCAACTAGCGTGAGAGGACACCATCCTCTTTCCCTCAGTGATGCTATGCTTTTACTGATATCATTACTCTCTGACTAAACCCTGATTTTCCTTTATTTTTATCTTGGTTCTACACAAACATTTTCCCCAAATAAGTTATTAAGCAATTTCTTCAAGAAACAAAAACAATAAAAATTGATCACATTCTTCCCCGACCAGTTAAAGGGATTTCATGTGTAACCATCCATGTACCCATTATTCCTGCAGAAGTCAGTTTTCAGCAACCCTTTCAAGGTATCTTTATGCTCCACAAATCTTCAAACAAGGTTTGCTAAAGTCGATAATACTTTCTCAGCTTCTATATTGGAAAAGACAAATCCAGCTCCTAAACATACAGGACACACCCCTGTTCTTATCATAAATAAAAGCTATCTCAAGCATATCTGATCTTATATTCCTTCTGGTTAATGGTAAAAAATAAAGCATATCATTTAAATAATTCACCAAAATATAAAAGAGGTTACGTGCAGTCCAGGGATACTCACAGGCACTTGGATTAATAGGGCAATTAGAAGAGAATTGCCATGATGCCAGGCAAACCTTGAATCTCAGCTCCACTACTAGCTGGCTTTGTGGCCTAAGGATAAAGACCAACCTCTTTGAATTTCACTTTCTTTACCTGTACGAAGTAGCAATGGCTACTTGTGTTTGTCTCTTATTAAAAATAACTGAGAAGTTCTCAATTTGCCTCAGGAAGCTAAGGAAAATGGGCTAAGGAGAAGCAGTGTTCAATAGGAAGCCAAAAATAACTGTAGAACCAGGAGCCTCTTTGAGTCCAGAATGGTAAGACTACTCAGAATCCGTGGAAGCTCCATTCATTCCTGGGGCCTGAGTATCTGTAGTTCTTCCAAAAACAAGAGTTCATGGCTCTTCACTCCTGAGGCACAATAACTTGTTCAACTACATTTGGTCTCTACTTGCCTAGATATCACATCTGCCCTTTCACATAAGCAGGTTATTCTCTGAATTTTCAAGCACAAACTCTTGAGAACCTGATCAGCTTACCTAGCTACTATGATCTCCACTGTAGTCAGGGAAAAGGGAAAGATGGTTCAGAAGACAGTCCCTCTTGCTCAAGGAACAAATAAGCGTCAATTTCTTTATGAGGAAGTGTGAATGTTGCAGGAATCATGATCTGTCTGCTGAGTATAACAGTGGATAGGCTGTTATAATGGAGCACATAAAATGCATGGATCATAGGGGAGCACATAAAATGCGTGGATCATAGTAGGTGATCTATAAAAGGTAATTCGTACTGTTTTGAGGAGACTCAAAACTGAATTCCAGCTCACAAAAAAAAAAATGAATAATAATGTAATCGATAGCTAACATGTAATTGAGTCCGCCTTGTATGCCACGGTTCTTTACTCAGGTCTCATTTCATTTTCATGATAACTTGAAAATATTACTATCCTTATTTTATAGAAAAGGAAATTCAGGTTTAGATGATCTATGTAACCTACTTAAGGACACACAGCTAATAATTTGGAACTCAGAGCATTTGATTAAAGGGCCCATATCTATGAATCTGCCTGGAAGGAATGAGAGACACTGTCCCGGGTGGGAACGTAGGTTCCATCCCTTTGGCCTTGTCTGAGTCACTTAAACTCTCTGGTCCTTTATATACCCAGAAATAGTCCCCTTCGATGATAGAAGACATTTGATTTACAATGAAAGAATATGACTTCCAGTCCAAGCAGGCCTCACTACTTCCTGATTGCGTGGCTTACCCAAACCTCAAGGCTCCAAGCCCTAGTTTCTTGAGCTGCAGGCTGGAAGGAATATTACACTCTATCAGCCTCACTGTTTGGTAGGAGAGTCAGAATCAAAATAAAATACTACATGGGAAACATTGCCTAGAAACCATTTAAGCTTCATATGAAAATGAGTTATCAAAAATCCATTAGAACTAACATTTTATCTCATGAAATCCTGCAGCAGTTTCTGTTTAATGATGTTTCTCAGCGAACTTTAAATTATTCATTCTCTCTCATATAAGCCTATTGACTGCCTACAGTGGCCAAGGTTTGTGAGAGGAATAGGAACATAAAGATGAATAAGGCAAGGTTTCTATTCTCAAAATTTTTACAGTATATAGGGAGAAGTGGACAGTATATAGGCACATTCTGAGGCAATTTGGAAAACGATATATTTGGGGTAAAAACAAACGGGGTAGGTAAGTCTGAGTGGTTAGAGAAAGATTCAAGGAAAAGGTACATATACGCCATGGTATACTATGTGGCCATATAAAGGAACGAGATCATGTCCTTTGCAGAGACATGGATGCAATAGAAGCCATTATTCTCATCTAACTAACACAGGAACAGAAAACCAAACAATGCGCGTTCTCACTCATAAGTGAGAGCTGAACAATGAAAACACATGGACACGAGAAGGGAAACAACACACACTGGGATCTGTGGGGGGCCGGGGGAGGGAAAGCATCAGGATAAGTTGCTAATGCATGTGGAACTTCATACCTAAGGTGATGGGTTGATAGGTACAGCAAACCACCATGGCACACATTTCCCTATGTAACAAACCTGCACATCTTGCACATGTATCCTGGAACTTAAATTAAATTAATATTTTTTAAGTGACATCTCAGGGGGATGGATAACACGCGAAAAAGATGGAAGGAGACAATTTTTGTGTGAGACATTCTCCCAAATATCCTTCAGTGTCCAATCTCCTTTTCTTCCTTTTAGTGGAAGATGTGGCTGGTTTTAGCTGGAAATGTGGCTGCCCAGCAGAATCCATATTTCCTACCTCTTTGCAACTAGGTGTGACCATGTGATAATGAGATGTGAGCCCAAGTGATTAGCCCAATGTCCTACTTAGCCACTTAACAAACCAACTGACCTGGAATGTGGGTATAGAGGAGCCAGAATCAATGTGCTGCAAGGACAACAGCTTGGAAATGGCAAAGCAAGAAGATGGAACAACTCCAGGATCTGACATCCTTGGGAAGGACAGCTGCCCCTCTAGCTCAGGACCACTTATGTCTGTTTCGTAAGTGAAAAATAAACTACTATCTCGTATTAGTCTGTTCTCACATTGCTAATAAAGACATACCCGAGACTAGGTAATTTATAAAGGGAAGAGATTTAATTAGCTCACAGTTCCACATGGCTGGGGAGGACTCACAATCATGGTGGAAGATGAATGAGGAGCAAAGTCACGTCTTACATGGCAGCAGGCAAGAGAGCACGTGTAGGTGAACTGTTCTTTATAAAACCATCATTATCTCAAGAGCCTTATTCACTATCAGAACAGCACAGGAAAGACCTGTGCCCACGATTCAATTACCTCCCACCATGTCCTTCCTGTCAACACATGGGAATTATGGGAGCTACAATTCAAGATGAGATTTGGTTGCGGGACACAGCCAAACCATATCATGCATTATTTAAATAAATTTATTTTTTAATTACTTTTTACGTTGCATAACAGGTCACTCAACTAATGCATCCCAGTAGGGGGAAAATATATAGGAAGGCCTGGAATCAGGAAGACATAAGCCAAGTCTGTTTAGAGAATCATAAAAGAAATTTAGTTTGGTAGCCACATTGGGACTCACAAGCATATGTTCCCATGAGGGTATGAGACGAAGCACCAGGCCTGGTCTAGGGTTCAGTGTTAAGGACAGTTGTCTGTCAAACCTGGGACCTTCAGCTTAGTTCCTTGAGCACCTTGGAACAAAAGAGTGCTCTACGAACTTCTAAAATGACTTCTCTTAATAATAAAACACTAGAGAAAGTGTAGCATCGTGAAATGGGGAAAAGAAGGGAAGAAAGAAGAAGGGAAAGAAGATGGGAGGGAGGGAGAGAAGGTGTCAGAAAGAGATTACTAAATCTTGGGTATATGAACACAGGTAAGTTTCCCTGCACTTTAATTTTTCTTTTTTCAAAATTTTAAGTTCAGGGGTACATGTGCAGGATGTGCAGGTTTGTTACACAGGTAAGTGTGTGCCATGGTGGGTTGCTGCATAGCTCATCCCATCACCTAGGTAGTAAGCCCAGCATTTATTAGTTATTCTTCCTAATGTTCTCCCTCCTCCCCCAAGAGCCTTAATTTTTCAACATTTCAACTTTTTATGTTGCTAAACATGCTTCTTTTAAGTAACATGTTTTGCAGAGTTATTTTAAAACAGAATGAGATTATGTAAATAAAGTGTATGGCAAATGTTAGAAACCCAATAAATTTTAATATCAATAACCCATGTTCTCTGTTTTTGGACATTTGTCCTATTGTCCCACTGAGCTTCCCTGTCTTAAGTCTAGCCTCGCAGCTGCTCTCAATCTCACTTTGTATCAGACACTCTCTCTCTCTTAGAGTTTGCATCATTCTGAGTTTATTGACGACTCTGCATGACCACCTCAACCACTGTGACTGCTCAGTCAACCTTGGCATCATTCATTCTTTTACTCTTTTCTCAGTCCTGTAATCATTCTGTTTTCTATCCCCAGGTGAATTCTAGGTTGACTCGTTCAGGTTGGTTCTGTAACATGCACATAATGGGATGTGAGAGCCCAGAGGTTATCTCTCAAGGACACTGTAAGATGAACATGCCTCACAACCATCTAAACACCCCTGGCTCTGACTCTCAGTAGGAGACTTCTCTGGATGGGGAAGTGTGAGTACTTGGCCCTATCCTGCTGCAGTCTGAGTGGGAGTGGCAAAATTCTGGGTAACAAAGAGTACTCTTAATATACATGGTTGACTTGAATTCTGGGGTTTCAGAATTCAAGAATAGGAATAGGAATTTCAGAATAGGCAAGACCTGTTAGCAAGGGGTGCTTATGTCCTGTTTCAAATGACAATTAATGCCCTGGAGCAGCAGATCAGGTCTCTGAAACACAGTCATTGCAGGCACCAAATTAGGAGAGACAAAACCAACCAATATACCAGGCCAGGGTGGCGATGCTCCAAAATGGCAAGAGGTGGTGATGCCCTAAGGTAAGAGAGGACCCAAAGGTCAATATCCCCCACTGGAAACTTGGTGAATGAAGACTGTCTCTGCGGAAGCCCTGTCAGTGTTCCTAAATGCACCAAGACTTGGTGCTGGAGAATTTTATTAAAGTTCCTGTATGGAAAGAAGAGTAAAGCTAAAAGGCTCAGCTATTTTGAGAACCTGGAGAGTTTTAGTAATTTTTGAGAGGCCAGGCAGTATGAAGCTAACTGAGAAAAATATAATCCCAGTGAGAATAAAACTCTGGACAGAAAAAAGATATGACCCAGATCTTCTGGCTCTCAGTCCATGCCCCTCTCACTTTACAGCTGGATAAATCGGAGAATTCTCATTCCTCTTTCTCAGGAGGCGTTCGGGCTTTTTTTTAAGGTAGGAGGATACAGGCCCCTGTCACAAAACCGGGTATTTGCCTCAACACTAAACGCACATTTCCAGAGCATGAGATGGCTCTGTGAGGCAATGGGGAGTGGAAGAAACTGCACACACCTGAGCATTAGGTATTCCCGGTTTGTTCTGAATCCTGACTGTAGTACTCACTAGCTGTGGGCCCATTCCTGTGGCAGTGACCAGTTATAGCAGAATCATTATGGAGATTCGTGGGAGTAATTTGGAAAGCAAGAAGAGTAGACTGATAATAAGTAGAAATAACTCTCATAGTGGGATTTGTTTCTATCATGAGTATCAGCTGAGGCTGTTTCTTCACATTCTTCCATCCCATTACGCAGATGAAAATCCAAAGAATACTTTCTGTATCTACCAACAGTTCATCACCAGTTACTTCTTTGGTCATTCATCTATTTATTTTCTTGCTTCTTTATACTTTTGTTCTTAAATCATGAACAGGTCTTGATTAGAATATAGAATATCAAGGCTATGAGCAGAACTATGAATTGTGAAATGAAGTAGGATGCGGGGGAATTCATGAGGAGAAATATAGCCGGAGGGTGAGGCAGGGGCCATGATGCTGAGCACTTCGTTGCCATGCTTCGGAAAAGTTCAGGGAAGGAAAGCCACAGAAAGATTTTTAGGGGACAGTGATGCCGATTTGCATTTCCAATATAGCACTTCAAGGATTTATTTCAGGAGAAAAAGGCTGGAGGCAGAGATATTACTCCAGGGCTGGCATATGGCCAGGAACAGCCAGCCCTGGCACAGCTGTAAACATAATTGGTCTCTGGCATTATTTCATCTCCCTGGGGACCTCTTCCCCCATGATAATACCAACCTCACTGCCATGTGCATGTTCTCTGTGGAGAGCAGCCATATGCGTCAGCCAATAAACCCTCAACATATCATGTTTCCCAAGGGGTCAACCATAAAAGTTCCCATAGTTATGTCCATAATAGTTTGAGAATAAGAAACCTCCAGAACCAAAAGGTAAGTCTTGAATGGTGAAGTTTCAGACTCTATGATAAGCAGAGGGAGAGATAAAACAAGGGGTATGTTATGAACTGAATTGTGTGAAATTATCTTCAAATACTACCAAACAGCTTCTAGTCCTGCACATACCCACATTCTTTCATGTTCTGTGTCTTTGCCCACTCTCTTTCCTCTGCCTCAAATGCACTTTTCACCTTTAGTGTGGCTGGTTAAATTTTATCCAAGCTCCAAAACACGATTTGACATCATATCTTCCAGAAAGCCTTCCCTCAACTTACCTTCACTCCCACATCCTGCACATCACTCTTTCACACTACAGCAAGCATCTGTGTAAGGGTCAGTCTCCCTCAATAGTGTGAGTGCTCTATGAAGGCAGAGGCTGTGTTTTGCCATTTGTTTGATCACATTATCATGAAGAATGCCCAGTACATAATGCAAATACCATAAATGTGTGGTGAATGGACCACAGTCTCTCAGCACAGAAGCAAGAGCAAGATAAGCCCCAGTTCCAAAGCGGTGAGTTTAGTGTGACAATTCAAGGTGATAATTCAGGCACATCAGCAAAAATGAGACACTCAGTAACTGAACTGAAAGATGAGACTGAATGGGGATGGGTCTTGGTACCAACACAGAAGCTCCAGAAATCAGAAATGATACCTGTCTTAGTCCACTTTCTGTTGCTATGAAGGAATACCTGAGTCTGGGTGGTTTTTTTTTTTTTTTTAAAGGCTTATTTGGCTCACAGTTCTGCAGGCTGCACAAGAAGCATGGCACTGGCATCTGTTTGGCTTCTGATGAGAGCTTTTGTGTTGTGTCAAAGCATGGCAGAGGTCAAAAGGGAAGTGGGTAGTGAAAAGGGGGGCCAAAGAGGAAGGGCATCCTGGCTTTATAACAACCCCCTGTTGGGGGAACTAATCAATTTCCCCGAGAACCAATCCAGTCTCATGAAAGTGAGAACTCACTACCACAAAAATGGCACCAAGCCATTCATGAGGGCTCTGCCCCTATGACTCAAATACTTCCCAACACAGGCACATTGAGGATCAAATGTCAATATAAGATTTGGTGGGGAGAAGCAAACCATATCCAAACCATAGCAATACCTAAGGTCAAAGCAAGATGCAAAGCCAGAGGCACACGATCCTGAGCCCCAGAATCTGGCCTTGAGCTTCCCCTCCTGTGAATCCCTTCGACTACAGATAGAAGCCAAATAGACTCAGCTACTTGAGAGAGAGAGGGAGGAGAATAAGGAAAGTAGATGAGAACACACTCACCTATGGCTGTTTCCCTCCTTTTTTTGCATCATGGCTTTGATCATTAGTGTCTGGGGGCCTGAGGTAGATATTCAGAGGGAACTCAAGGAGTTATTATGGGCTGCCTGGTAAAACGAATGAGATTTGGTAGATACAAGCAAACTATATCCAAACCATAGTCTGGTAAAGAGATAATGAAAATTTCCTAGATTCTGTCAATCAGAAGTGCTCTACTCTAGCTCATGGCAACAAAAGGCCACAGATTCTAAGGAAGGCCACATCCAGGCAGTGAGGAATGCCAGAGCCAGGACATCTCACTTGACTGATAAAACATGCATTTCAGATATTCCCTCACCCCAGCCACTCCTAACTAGGCTTCCACTTCCCCATCTGCTGGCTAAAATGTCTTTTAATATCAATAATGCTAAAGTTTTCTTCACAAATGTAGGTTTTTATGAAAGCCAAATAGGGAGTGGGAAATAAAAGAGGTGTTGCTTTAAATTCTCTGTTGGCTGCTGTAAGATTTTCACCACACTCCTGACCAACATCTTCAATGTCTAGCACAGAGGCACTGTGCTGATTTGGGGGCCTATGGTCTACTCTGAAAGTAGCTGCTGATTTCTTCCTTTATTTCTTCCAGTACTTTTCCATTGCTTCATCATACTGGAGACCAGCCTGCAGCTCCTGTTACATAGAAGAATTTGTCTACTTCAGATCACCATAAAGCATTCTGATTTCTTTGGAGAATTTAAAAGAACTTGTTATTTTCCGGGTTTTTTAATGGTTATCATGCTGATGACTTTGCTAATAAAAATGGTTGTAATGAATCAATTATTAAATAATGGTTACTTGGTTGATTCACTAGGCAGTACCAATGTGGCATGAACTGTGCTAGAGAGTGAATGCTGACCTAGCCTGGTGGGGAGGTGGTGAGGTAAGGATAACAGTCAAGAGGACATAAGAAATGATGGAACTTGATAGAGATGTTGACATTAGTGGTGATGGTGGGACTAGTGGTAGAGATGGAGTCGATAATGACTGTGGTAATGGTAATAGTATCAATTGTGATAATGGAGGTGGAAGGTGGGTATGATGGTGGTGACAGTGAGACCCAAATGTTGATGATAGAGCTAGTTTGCTGGTGAAGGTGATGATGGCAATTGTAGAGGGGTGGTGAGCAGAGTAGTTGGGAGATAATAGATAATAGATAGATGAATAGATAGAAGACAAGTAGACAGATGATAGAGAAATAGATAATACATAGATAATAAACAGATGGTTGATGGATACATAATACTTCTTAAATAATTTTGTTCACCAAAATGTTTTCAGATTTGTCCTCTCAGCCAGACTAAAGCCAGAAACAAAGAGAAGCTAATCTTTCCTCAAAAATAAACATTCTCTGCATTAGATCAAAAAAAATGAAATAACCAAATCCTGGATACACCATTAGCTAGAAAAACTAACAAACTAGCGATTGTCAGACACCATTTGTAGTAATAGAATTCCAGCCTGAGCCTCCTCCTCAAAGATCTTCTAGAAAGAGCATTGGAGAGGGTCAGGAATAAGAGGACTCTCTCTGATGTCAGGAGAGGGTCTGGGGATAGAAGGACCTTCTATTGGGTCCCAAGGCTATCCCCAAATTTAGAAATTAGCTAGAAGGACTCACAAGACTTAGCATACAGTTATTCTCGTAACTAAGATTTATTGTAGTAAAAGAATACAAAGCAAAATTGGCAAAAGGAAAATGTGCATGGGTAAAGTTCAGAGGAAATCAGCAGCAAGAGTCCAAGAGTCTTATCCCAGTGGAGTCACACAGGACATGCTTCATTTCTCCAGGAACAGGTTGTGATAACACATATTAAATGTTGTCTACAAAAGAAGCTCATTAGACTCAGCACCCAAGGTTTTTATTGAGAGACAGTCATGTAGGCACTCTGCACAGCATGTACCAAAATTACAGACTCCGTGAAAGGAAGCAGGTGTTCAGCTAAACTACACTGTTGGTACAAACCAAAGACCCATTCTTATCATTATGGAAAGTTTTATATCAATGTAGGGAAGGGAACTGTTTACTATCCAAGTTCCAAGATGTCAATCAAGGGCCAACTTTGCAAGCAGATCTTTCTAAGGATAGTAGGCTCATCTTCTCTGCACAGGCCTCCATGTAGGAGAGATGCTGAGAGCCCTGACTGAGAACAAATATTCCCCAGACATAGAAGACTTATGTAGAAAACTTCACAATGCTTTTTCAAGCAAAAGTGCAGTTGCAGCAGCACTGTCCTTGACCTCCTTAAGTTAGTGGATAATTATATAGCCTTGGGGATCTGCTTCCCCTGATTAAGAAAAGTCCAGCTGCATCACAAGCAGATGTGCTGCAAAATCGTTGTTTATCAGGGTGGCTACAAAGTGATGAGGCCTCCAGCAAAAACCAATGTAATTACCTGAAAATTGTATCTCATAAAAGAAATATCTGCAAATCAAATCTGCTTGTGTCATTGATTCATGTTTGAATTCTAGCACTTTCTGTGATAAAATAGGACTGGTATAAACTTTTTACAGCAAAATCTAATCTCATTACTTATTACTTAGTCAACTTAAGTAAGCCACTCTGAGTCTCAGAATGTTGTTTGGTTTATTTGAGGAGTGAATCCAAAGACCACAGAGTTGAGGTAATCACAGTCTTTGGGTCTTGCCCCACTCTTGTTAGTTCATACAAGGACCCCGTCTATGTCATTTTATAATTGTTACCTCTGCTTTTATCTCCTCTCTCATTCCCACACTGTCTACCGACAGCTGCACACATAAATGTGCTTGGTATATGTCTATAATAAATCTCTATCTAAATTTCTTCATCTGTAAAATGGACATCTGCCTTACTGGCCTCATTGTGTTTTTGTAAAGGTCAAAAAAAAATGCCTAAAACAATCATCAAAAGCATCATGTAAATATCAGACATGTTATTATACTAATTGTGACTGCCTTTCAGCCAAAAAAAAACTCCTAACATTTTCATTTTCGGTTTCATTATCATCCCTCCTGGTCAGACATAAATACCGGACCAAAGTGTTGGGTTGGTTCTTTTCTTCTGTTGTCCAAATTGTGTTGTCCAAAACAGATGGTGTAAGTCCTAACCTCTGGTACCCGTGAATGTAACCTTATTTGGAAATAGGGTCTTCGCAGATGTAATCCAGTTAAGATAAGATCATACTGGATTAGGGTGTGCCCTGCATCCAATGGCTGGTGTTCTTACAGGAGAAGGAAATTTGGAAACAGAGACTACACAGAAACAATGCCATATGGTAACAGGCAGAGACCGGAGTGACGCATCTGCAAGCTGAGGAGTGGCAAAGATTTCCAGCAACATCCCAAGCTAAGAAAAGACAAGGAAGGAAACCTAGAGCCTTGGGAAAGAACAAAGCTCTCTCAACATCTTGATTTTAAACTTCCAGCTTCCAGAACTGTGAAAGAATAAAGTTCTGTTGTGTTAAGCCACCCAGTTTGTGGTCATTTATGACAGTTGCCCTAGGAAGCTAATTACTCTTCCTAGCTCCACTACCATTCCATTAGTAGTTTTGGTCAAATCACTTCATCAGGCCCAGGTATGCATACTGTGGTCTAGAGATGAGATAGAACATGGATTAGCCTTGAGTCCATGGGTTTTGGAAGTAGTACAGTAGGACTAGAGCCATGCCCTAGGAACAGCCAAAAGAAGAATATGCTCTGTAGTGCACAGAAAATGTGGTTTCAATGCCATCCTCTCAGTGTCACGGATGAGAAAATAAAGACTGAAGGGATGAAATTCCTCAGCTCTGGTTACACAGTAAGTTAGTGGCAGAGCCAGAAGAGAGCTGGCCTCCCAAGTGTGGACCTTCTCCATTGAATGCAGGATGCTCTTTTCTGTCTGGCCCACAACATCAGGAAGATACAAAGAATGAAGGGAGAAAAACAACCTGTTAAGTTAACTAGAGCAAAGGAGATTGCTGAAGGGTCATGAGGTGTGGGGCCTTTGGAACAGTGATAAGTCATCTGCCCAAGTCAGTGTCAGCAATAAAAGGTGGGAGCCTTTTTCAGTAGTCTCATTGGTTGGTTCACTATGATTTAAGACCAGACCCTAGTCTCCCATTAATTTTAACGCCAACTCAGTTTGAAGGGATTTACGACCAAGCAGTACAAAGAGTGATTTGAGTTACAGCTTGGCCTGGCTGTGTTCAGGAGACAAGGGCAGAATGTTTCATTTTCCAGACTGCTGACTTGCTTTTTAACTCTCCTTCCCTGAAAACATAAATAAAGGTGAGACACTGAAAAATGATCTTAGGTTTTTTGGTGTTTGAATCCTATTTAGAATTAAAAGAATAAAAGCTGAGCAATTTGAGAAAATAAAGAAAATAACCTGAGCCAACCTGCATGATGTCAAGGAGAGAGCTCTGGTCCAGGGGACCAGAAGTTGTGCTCTCTGCCCACAACTCATTACAGTGTTCTGGAAGCCATTTCCCCAACCCAGGGCGCTGCTTCCTCATCAACACAAGAGCAGTACAGTGTAGTGGTCTCTCACCCAGGCTCTGGAGCCACAATATCTTTGATTCCAAGTCCTGACTGCAATGTTTATCAACTCCGTGAGGTTAAGCAAATCACTCAACCCCTCCATGCCTCAGTTTTTTAATCTGTATCATGAGACCAATAATAAAACCTACTCCATAAGGTTTATTAAAGAACAAAAGTTAGCATTTTTGATGTGCTGAGAACAGTTCCTAGCATAGTGCAAGTACTGTATGTGCTTGTTTGATGAAATTAAGGTGTTGAGCAAGAGGCACTCCAATGATTATTTTCTGCTTCCACACTCAAAGTTGGCTTCAGAGAAAATACAAGGAGGGGAGAAGGGAGGCGACAGGGCATAGAGACTGCTGAGGTCAGGCATCTTGAATGGGCTAGACAACTTGAGAGAAAGAGCACTAAATTTGAGTTGGAAGGCCTGTAACCTGATTCCTGCTTTACCAAGAACATACTGGTGTGGTCCTAAGCACATTTCTATGTCTGATAAAATTGGAAAGATTTAATGAGCTATGTTCAAGTTTGTTTCCAACACTGGAGTTATATAATTTGAAAACTGGGAACAGAAAACCAAACTATATAAGCACCAAAGTACACCAACCAATTTTCTAAGATCTTGCCTAATGCAAGGTTTTGGCAAAAGCTGGATTGGAGACAAATGCAAACCTATGGCAGAAGAAGGAATTCCTACTCCTTTTTCACAATCCAAATTTCGGGTCCCATGTGCTCATTTGTGCCTTCAGGAGAGGAAGATGGAGATAGCAAGGTCTGCAGAGCCTATATGAACTTACTTAGCCAAATGTTAGGTAAAGATGACTGAATAATGTTCCCCAGTGGATTGTGGATAGATGGACAGTGACTTCACTCATTAGTGAAATGCATCTCAATGATTGGCAGACACTGACCACACAGATAAGCCAGACCCCCTACCATTGGAGGAAACAAATAGAGGGTTGGTAAGAGGGTGACACAATGACCCCAGGTTTCTTCCAACATTCTTTACTTAAGGGAGAGGAAGTTTGGACCTCACTTCCTGGCTCTCCTGTATAGGAACAGCTTGGTTCCTTGTGACAAAATAATGAATATTCATATCACTACATGTAGTTAAAGGCAAGTTAACTCCATTGTAGGCTTTATCTGATTACAGCAGTAATCTGTTTATTGATGAGCCTGTGGGCACTAGAGCAATATCTTTAATCAGATTTGAATTCTAATCCTGATTTACTCACAAGGAAAGCTACTCAACCTCTTTGTGCCTCTGTTTACTCATCGATTAAAAAAAATGGAGATAATAATACTCCCTGCTTCATATGCATTTTGTGAGAGTTAAATTAAATAGTAATAGTCTTTATTATAAAAACCACTTAATACAGTGCCTGAAACATGTGACAATAAGTTATAGTCATCATTATTTTTAAAGTCAATCTCTCAGAGACTTTAAAAATGCATCTGATTCACCTCCCTTTTTCATACCTAAGAATGATTGATGATTCCCTGTTTCATTATTTTACCTCTCTAGGGATCTCTAATTATAAATCGAGTATTTTATTTTCTATAGATTTAAACCAGTATTTCTCTTCTCTAAGAAGAGATGCCTAATGCTTTAATTTAAGGCCTTGAAGAAAATTCTTAAATCCAGCAAGGGCAAGCAGATTCTCAGGGTTCTGCATGTCAATCTTCACAAAGATCCAAATGTCTCTGGAAAAATGGGCCAATCTCTTGTGATAAAAGCTGTAGATTGTGTAGCAAGAGATGGAAATTGTTCTAGAATTATCAGCTGGGGTATTTCACTCTAGAGATTTATACCAAAGAGGAAGTGAAAAAGAAAAACATTTGAATGCAGTGCAAAGATTCTCCTATTACTCTGTGCGATATGAGTAGAAACTTGAAAATAATTCAAATATCTAACAATAATGTATCAATGTGGCTACATGTGCATTAATAGTCAAGTCAACTGCAACACAGCTAACTCTCTACATTCTCTAAAGTGTTTCCATTGCTGCCAGCCCAACTCATGCATTTATTCATTTAGCCGTTCCATCACCCAGGTATTTTTTTAATGCTTACTACATGGCAGGTACTACGCTTGACATTGGGAATGTGATGGTAAATAAGACATGGTCCCTTCCCTAAAGATCTTAGTTTCTAATGAAGTAGCTAGAAAATTAATTAAATATGGAATTATAAGAAAGAATGGCAAAGCTTTAATCCAGTAAATCATGACAAATGAGTGGTTATGAGATTTTTAACCTTGGCAATTTAGCTTCAGGTTTTCTCAATGTGCTGCTGGTCACTTAGCCTGTGGTCAAGCAGCAAGGGAGGGAGCTGGAGTTCAACTCTGTGCAATGTGAAACTTCCGGGATCTTCATGCTTGATAACTATGTTCAGTGTGCACATGCTTTGTTTTAGATGCTTGTGGAACAGCATTTGGAGATCTGTAGTCAGCACTTAGAGCCACACATCTGGTAGTCAGGGGATGGATATAGCTGGAGACATGGACTTAGGAGTCAACAATAAGAAGAAGCTCACTCAGTCAAAGAAGAAGAGAACCCAAAGCAGAATTCCAGGACATCAATCTTCAACTAATAAGGAGATGGAATGGGGGTGGGAGGAGAGAAACAAAAACAAACAAACAAAAAAACAGAAGAAGGAAGAGGTCCCTCCTCCTCTTTACAATTACCACGTAAAAAGAAATTTTGGACAGAGGTGAAGGTATCTGACATAATTGTTATTAATAGCAAGTAAATTTCTGGAAATTTAATTATATTTCTCCACTTTTCCACTATCCTCTGGTAAAAATATAAGACCAGTTGCAAATAACTATGAAGAGTCTAAAATTTATTCTATTTACAAGGGAACAAGTTAGCCTGGCACAGCTTCACTGATGCTGACAAAAGGGTCAAAGACCAAGGACTTTATTACTCACAGTAATAGCAACACCAAAACTAGAAGAATTTCCTTGGGTCAAATCCCTTAAGTCCCAATTCCCACTGCATGGCAAAAATAGAGTCCAAGTGACACCTGTACCTGTGGTGAGTTGGGGGAGGAGTCCTGAACTAAAGGACCTGAGTCTTTGTTAATCGGTACTAAGCATGCCTAACTTTTGCTCTGGAAAAAGATAATCATTATCTCCCAACGCTGTAATCAAACCTTCTCTTGGCTTCCAAAGGAGACACCATCTCCATCTTCTAAAGTTGTTTGCTATGGAGACATTCTATGGAAAATAATACAGACTTCTGCTTTCTGGTCTGAAATGGAATGGACTAATAAGCTGTCATTTAGTCCACGCAATGGAAAATAAGTGAAAAATGAAATTGAAAATCAACAACTATTCTTAGATCCACCAGAAAATTGAGATCACATGGCAAACTATAGCACCCAAAATTTGAGAGACAGACAGATACAGAGAACCACAAAGTACGAGAGCTGAGAGCCAGGAGCAGAAGCCCTCTGCTAGAGCAGGATCCTGGTAGGAAAACATAAACTGTAAGTGATTAATTGCTGGAGGCTCAAAGTCGGCAGGCTTGATAATTAAAACATTAAGTGGAGCCAGTATAAGGATGACCCCCACAGTTTCCTGAGTTTTAACTCCCAGAGAAACATGCCCTATACTTCTTGCATAGGGAGGGGAAAAAGTAACCCTTTTGAAATATATCTAGAACATTCTGGTCTCCAAAAACAAAAAACAACAAAAAAACCTCCTTAAGAGAAACTATTTTAGCAGGGTCTGAGCACCTTGGATTTTACCAGAGCCTAACTGACATGAGAGAAGGAAAATATCCAATTCTAGCTTCCTCCAGGCTTCCTATGTCACATAGAAGGAGGGGGACAGAGAAGCATTTGTGAAGGTCATAGCCTGGAGGCAAAGCTCAAAGATCTGATAATAGGACTATACATGCTTTCTCTCCCCTTCAAGCTACCTCCCATCAACAGGGCTCCTGTGTAACAGGGAATCCTAACTGAAAGAACTGCAAGTCTCAGATTTTATTTAAGAAGCCTTTAGGGAAAACCAAATATAATAGGGGAGATCAAATGAGGCCTGCAGAGATTTTAGTGCCTGACACTTGTAGCTATAGCAAATGGTGAACACAGCCTAACTTTACATTAACGGACTATTTACCTCAGTGCCTCTTACCTAGTGTGTCACGTCCAACTTTTGACCAAACATTCAAGGCATACTGAAAGGCAAAGTAAACAGTTTGAAGAGACAGAGAAAGAATCAGAAATAGGATCAAATACAGCGGAGAAGCTGGAATTATTAGACCAGAAATTTAAAATAACTATAATTAATACACTAAGAGATATAACAGAAGAAGTAGACACCATGCAATAACAAATGAGTAATGTAAGCAGAGAGATGGAAACTCTAAGAAAAAAATAACAACTGAATTCCACAAATCAGAAACTCAAAAACATAAATGAAGAATACTTTTAATGGATTTATCAATAAATAGGACACAAGCAATAAAAGAATCAGTGGGCTTGAAGAAATATCAAAATAAACTTCCCAATTTGGAAAGCAAGGGGAAAAGAATTTTTTTAAAAACAGATCAGAACCTTCAAGAACTGTGGGACAATTAAAAAAGATGTAACTAATATATGTATAATGGGAATATCAAGAGTAGAAAAAACACAGAAAGAAATAGAATAAATATTTGAATTCTTCAAATATGAGAATTTCCCAAAGTTAATGACAGATATCAAACCACAGATTCAAGAAACTCAGAGAAAACTAAGAAAGATAAATATCCCTCCCAGAAAAACTACGCTCAGACATATAATATTCAGACTGCTAAGAATCAAATACAAAGAGAAAATTCTGAAAGAAACAGGTGGCTAAACACCTTACTTAATTGAGTACAATGACAAAAATTACATTGGAATTCTCATCAGAAGCCATTTAAGTACAAAGAGAATATAGTGAAATACTAAAGTTGTGAAAGAAAAAAACCTACCAACATAGAAATTCTGTATCCAGAAAATTATCCTTCGAAAGTAAAATAGAAATAAAGACTTTCTCAGACAACAGTTGAATGTGTTGCCAGTAAACACAACTTGCTAGAAATCTCGAAAGACCTTCAGGAAGAAGGAAAATTATGTAGGTCAGAAATTCATACGTACACAAAGAAAGGCAGAGTATTAGAGAAGGAATAAGTGAAGGTAAAATAAAAACTTTTAATTTTCATACTCTTAGTAGATATAACAGATAAAGTTTGTTCAAAATAATAACAGCAACAATGTTTTCAGAGATTATACTTTATGAATAAGTAAAATGAATGACAGCAATGTTATAAGGAACAGGGAGGAGATATTGAGAACATGCTGTTATGAGGCACTTGTAGTACCCATGAAGCAGTATAGTGTTATTTGAAAGTAGACTTGGATTTGTTGTAAATGTTGTTATTGCAAACTCTAGGGCAAGCACTGAAAAAAAAAAAAAAAGCTTGAAAGAAGCATAATTGATATTCCAAGAAAGAAGAGAAAATTGAATCATATAAAATGCCCAAGTAAACCAAAAGAAGGCAGCAAAATAGTGAAAGAGAGAAAGAAAGAGAGAGAGAGAGAGAGAGAGAGAGAGAGACAGAAAGAAAGAAAGAAAGAAAGAAAGAAAGAAAGAAAGAAAGAAAGAAAGAAAGAAAGAAAGAAAGAAAGAAAGAAAGAAAGAAAGAAAGAAAGAAAGGAAAGAAAGAGCCATAGCAAATAGAAAGCAGTAACAAATCCAAGTAGATATTATTCCAACTGTATCAGTAGTCACTTTACGTGTTCTAAATATGCCATTAAAATACAGACTGTCAGAGAGGATTGAAAAATAAGACCCAACTATGTGTTGTCTAGAAGAAACCCAATTTAAATACAAATACATAGATGGAGTAAGATATATTATGCTAACACTAATAAAAAGAAAACTAAAGTAGCTATATTAATTTCGGACAAACCTGACATCAGAGCAAGGAAAATTGCCATAGATAAAGAGAAGCATTACATGATAAAGGAGTCAGTTCTTCAAGAAGACATAACAATCCTTAACGTGTATGTGTCTAACTACAGATCATCAAAATACATGAGGCAAAACTGATAGAACTTCAAGGAGAAATAGATAAATCCACTATTATAGCTGGAGACTTTAACAGCCTTCTACCATTAATGGACAGATACAGCAGCCAAAAAAAAATAAGAAAGGACATAGTTTAACTGAACGGCACCATCAATCAACAGGATCTTATTGACATTTACAAAATGCTTGATGAAACAACAGCAGAATACACATTCTTCTCAAGCTCCCACAGAACATTCACCAAGATAGGCTACAATCAGAGCCATAAAGTATAGACTAACAATTTAAAAGAATAGAAACCATACAATTTCTGCTCTCGGACAAAAATATAATTAACAGAACTCAGTAACAGAAAGATAGCTAAAAATTCCCCAAATACTTGAAGATAAAACACACTTCTTCATGACATAAGATCAAAAATAAGTCTTCAGATAAATCTTAAAGTATTTTGACCTAATACAAATGAAAATACAATTTTTTTATTATACTTTAAGCTCTAAGGTACATGTGCACAATGTACAGATTTGTTACATATGTATACATGTGCCACGTTGGTGGGCTGCACCCATTAACTCATCATTTACATTAGGTATATCTCCTAATGTGATCCCTCCCAACTACCCCCACCCCACGACAGGCGCTGGTGTGTGATGTTCCCCTTCCTGTGTCCTAGTCTTCTCATTGTTCAATTCCCACCTATGAGTGAGAACATGCGGTGTTTGGATTTTTGTCCTTGCGATAGTTTGCTGAAAATTATGGTTTCCAGCTTCATCCATGTCCCTACAAAGGACATGAACTCATCCTTTTTTATGACTGCATAGTATTTCATGGTGTATATGTGCCACACTTTCTTAATCCAGTCTATCACTGATGGACACTTGGGTTCATTCCAAATTTTTCCTATTGTGAATAGTGCTGCAATAAACATATGTGTGCACGTGTCTTTATAGAACCATGATTTATCATCCTTTGGGTATATACCCAGTAATGGGATGGCTGGGTCAAATGGTATTTCAAGTTCTAGATCCCTGAGGAATGCCACACTGTCTTCCACAATGGTTGAACAAGTTTACAGTCCCATCAACAGTATAAAAGTGTTCCTATTTCTCCACATCCTCTCCAGCACCTGTTGTTTCCTGACTTTTTAATGATTGCCATTCTAACTGGTGTGAGATGGTATCTCATCGTGGTTTTGATTTACATTTCTCCGATGGCCAGTGATGATGAGCATTTTTTTCATGTGTCTGTTGGCTGCATAAATGTCTTCTTTTGAGAAGTGTCTGTTTATATCCTTCAACCACTTTTTGATGGGGTTGGTTTTTTTTTTTTTTTTTTCTTGTAAGTTTGTTTTCTCTGTAGATTCTGGATATTAGCCCTTTGTCAGATAAGTAGATTGCAAAAATTTTCTCCCATTCTGTAGGTTGCCCGTTCACTCTGATGGTAGTTTCTTTTGCTGTGCAGAAGCTCTTTAGTTTAATTATATCTGATTTGTCAATTTTGCCTTTTGTTGCCTATGCTTTTGGTGTTTAGACATGAAGCCCTTGCCCATGCCTATGTCCTGAATGGTATTGCTTAGGTTTTCTTCCAGGGTTTTTATGGTTTTAGATCAAACATTTAAGTCTTCAGTCCATCTTGAATTAATTTTTGTATAAGATGTAAGGAAGGGATCCAGTTTCAGCTTTCTACATACGGCTAACCAGTTTTCCCAGCACTATTTATTAAATAGGGAATCCTTTCCCCATTTCTTGTTTTTGTCAGACTTGTCAAAGATCAGATGGTTGTAGATGTGTGGTATTATTTCTGAGGGCTCTGTTCTGTTCCATTGATCTATATCTCTGTTTTGGTACCAGTACCATGCTGTTTTGGTTACTTTAGCCTTGTAGTGTAGTTTGAAGTCAGGTAGCATGATGCCTCCAGCTTTGTTCTTTTGGCTTAGGATTGTCTTGGCAATGCAAGCTCTTTTTTGGTTCCATACGAACTTTAAAGTAGTTTTTTCCAATTCTGTGAAGAAAGTCATTGGTAGCTTGATGGAGATGGCACTGAATCTATAAATTACCTTGGGCAGTATGGCCATTTTCACGATATTGATTCTTCCTATCCATGAGCATGGAATGTTCTTCCATTTGTTTGTGTCCTCTCTTATTTCATTGAGCAGTGGTTTGTAGTTTTCCTTGAAGAGGTCCTTCACATCCTTTGTAACTTGGATTCTTAGGTATTTTATTCTATTTGAAGCAATTGTGAATGTGAGTTCACTCATTATTTGGCTCTCTGTTGGTCTGTTATTGGTGTATAAGAATGCTTGTGATGTTTGCACATTGATTTTGTATCCTGAGACTTTGCTGAAGTTGCTTATCAGCTTAAGGAGATTTTGGGCTGAGACGATGGGGTTTTCTAAATATACAATCATGTCATCTGCAAACAGGGACAATTTGACTTCCTCTTTTCCTAATTGAATACCCTTTATTTCTTTCTCCTGCCTGATTGCCCTAGCCAGAACTTCCAACACTATGTTGAATAGGAGTGGTGAGAGAAGGCATCCCTGTCTTGTGCCAGTTTTCAAAGAGAATGCTTCCAGTTTTTCCCCATTCAGTATGATATTGGCTGTGGGTTTGTCATAAATAGCTCTTGTTATTTTGAGATATGCTCCATCAATACCTAGTTTATTGACAGTTTTTAGCATGAAGGGCTGTTGAATTTTGTCAAAAGCCTTTTCTTCATCTATTGAGATAATCATGTGATTTTTGTCTTTGGTTCTGTTTGTATGCTGGATTATGTTTATTGATTTGCGAATGTTGAACCAGCCTTGCATCCCAGGGATGAAGCCCACTTGATCATGGTGGATAAGCTTTTTGATGTGCTGCTGGATTCAGTTTGCCAATATTTTATTGAGGATTTTTGCATCGATGTTCATTAGGGATAGTGGTCTAAAATTCTCTTTTTTTGTTGTGTCTCTGCCAGGCTTTGGTATCAGGATGATGCTGGCCTCATAAAATGAGTTAGGGAGGATTCCCTCTTTTTCAATTGATTGGAATAGTTTCAGAAGGAATGGTACCAGCCCCTCTTTGTACCTCTGGTAGAATTCGGCTGTGAATCCTCCTGGTCCTGGACTTTTTTTCATTGGTAGGCTATTAATTATTGCTTCAATTTTGGAACCTGTTATTGCTCTATTCAAGGATTCAGCTTCTTCCTGGTTTAGTCTTCCAAGGGTGTATGTGTCCAGGCATTTATCCATTTCTGCTAGGTTTTCTAGTTTACTTGTGTAGAGGTGTTTATAGTATTCTCTGATGGTAGTTTGTATTTCTGTGGGATCGGTGGTGATATCCCCTTTATCATTTTTTTATTGCATCTACTTGATTCTTCTCTATTTTCTTCTTTATTAGTCTTGCTAGCCATCTATCAATTTTGTTGATCTTTTCCAAAAGGCAGCTCCTGGATTCATTGATTTTTTGAAGGGTTTTTTCATGTCTCTATCTCCTTCAGTTCTGCTCTGATCTTAGTTATTTTTTGCCTTCTGCTAGCTTTTGAATGGGTTTGTTCTTGCTTCTCTAGTTCTTTTAATTGTGATGTTAGGGTGTCAATTTTAGATCTTTCCAGCTTTCTCTTGTGGAAAATACAATTTCTCATAATATGTGGGATGCAGTGAGAACAGTACCCAGAGGGAAATATATAGCATTGAATGCATATTAAAAGAGAAAAGAGACCTAAAATCAATAACCTAAGCATCCATCTAAGAAATTTTATAAAAAAAGAGCAAATTAAATCCAAAGTAAAAAGAAGGGGCCGCGCTTGGTGGCTCATGCCTATAATCCTAGCAATTTGGAAGATTGCAGAAGGAAGATTGCCTGAGGCCCCAGAGTTCAAGACCAACCTGGGTGAGACTTTGTCTCTACAAAAAAGATTGAAAATAGAAAGGGATAAAATAAATATTAAAAATTATAGCTGAAATCAATAAAACTGAAAACAGGAAATCAAATAGAGAAAATTTTAAAAACCAAGAGCTGATTCTCTGAAAAAATCAATTAAATTGATAAACCACTAGCCAAGCAAGCTAAGAAAATAAAAGAAATAAGATACAAATTATGAATATCAGAAATGAAAGAGGGATCTATGTCATTGCAGAAATTAAATAAATAATAAGGAAATTATTTTAAAAAACCTCCATACCCAAATTTGATAACTTACATAAAAGGGACCTATTCTTTGAAAGACAAAATCTACCAAAACTCAAAGCGAAATAGAGAATCTGAATAGGTCTATATCTATTAAAGAAATTGAGTCAATAATTAATATTCTTTCAAAAGAGAAAGCACCAGGCCCAAATGGGTTCACTGCCGAGTTTTACCAAACCTACAAGGAAGAAATTGTGCCAATTTCTGCAATCTCTTCCAGAAGACAGAAGCAGAAAGAATACTTCCTAACTCATTCTGTGAGCATTACTGTAATACCAAATAAAAGACATTACAAGGAAAGAAAACTACAGACTCATGAGCAGAGATGCAAAAGTCCTCAACAATACGTTGACAAAATCCAACTCTCTGTATATACATAGTTTAAATATATATATATATATATATATATATATATATATATATATATATTTAAAAATTATACACTATGGCTAAGCAAAATTTATTCCAGATATACAAAACTGGTTTAAACATCAAAAAATCAATTAACGTAATCCATCACATCAATAGATTAAAGAAGAAAAGTCACAGGATCCTATCAACAGATGCAGGAAAAGCATTTGACAAAATCCGACACCCATCCATAATAAAAACTGTTAGCAAATCAGGAATAAAGGGGAATTTCCTCAACTTGATAAAGAATATGTACAAAAAACCTACATCTAACATTATACCTAAGGGTGAGAAACTAGATGCTTTCCACTAAGATCTGTAAGAAGGTAAAGATGTTCCTTCCCATCACTGGTATTCAATATCATATTGGAAGTAATAGCTAGCACAGGAAAATAAGAAAATGAGATTTTAAAGTACACAGATTAGGAAAAAAGGCATAAAATTGTCTTTGTATATTTACGACATGATTGCTTATTTAGAAAATCTCAAAGAATCAATAATAATAAAAAATTTCTGGAAGTAATAAGCAACTATACAGTGGTTCCAATATATAAGGTCAATATATCAAAGTCAATTTTTTCCTATATTCCAGCAAAGAACAGAAGTTTAAAATTAAAAACCTGTATCATTTATGTTAGCATTAAAAAATAAAATACTTAGGTATAAATCTAACAAAATACATACAAGAACATTATGAGGAAAACTACAAACCTTTGACAAAAGAAACCAATGATCTAAATAAATGGAGAATTATTCCATGTTCATGGATAGGAAGACTCAATACTGTTAAGATGTCTGTTTCTCCCCGGTAGATTTATAAATTTAATGCAATCTCAATTAAAATCCCAGCAAATTATTTTGTGAATATCGACAAACTGATTCTCAGGTTTATATAGAAATATAAATGACCCCAAATAGCCAGCATCATATTGAAGGAGATAAACTAAGTCAGAGGATAGACACTGCTCAACTTCAAAACTTACTATAAAGCTAGAGCAAGCAAAACAGTGTGCTATTGGCAAAGAACAGACAAGTAGATCAGTGGAGCAGAATAGAGATCTCAAAAATAGACCCACAGAAATATAATCAACTGATTTTGCCAAAGAAACAAAGGTGATTCAATGGAGAAAGGCAAGTCTTTTCACAAAATGCGGCTGAAACAACTGCACATGTACAATGTAAAAAAATATGATAAATCTAGACACTGACCTTACACCTTTCACAAAAATTAATTCCAAATGAATCATAATTCTAAATGTAAAACATGATACAATAAAACTCCTCGAAGATAACATAGGTGAAACGTATATGACCTTGGATTTGGCCATGGCTTTTTAGATAAAGCTCCCAAAGGCATGATTTCTGAAAGAAATAATTGATAAGTGGGGCTTCATTGAAATTAAAGAATTTTGCTTGTGAGGCAGACATTGTGGATGCAAAGACAAATCATAACTGGTAAAATATGTTTGCAACACACATACCTGATAAAGGACTGATATCCAAAATAAACAACTCCCAAATGTCAACAATAAGAAAACAACCCAATTGAAACATGGGCAAAAGATCTGAACAGACACCTCACCAAAATAAATACTGATGGCAAATAAGCACATGAAAAGACGCTCACTATCATGTGCCATTAGGGAATTACAAATTAAAGCAACAATAAGATACCACTACACACCCATTAGAATGGCCCACTTTGAAATTATACCAGACATTATTGCAAACGAGGAAAAAAACTGCCTATATTCAGACTATTTGGTCTCTACTGACAGAAACCCATTTCAGATAGGTAAAGTGCAATTGAAATATACTGGTTGAAATAGCTGGAAAGAATACTTAGGTAGCTTGTAAACTACAAGAGTGACTCTCAGAAACAAGAGCCTTATTTTGCAAGACCTTCTTTTTCTTCCTCCATTGTCTTATTTCTATTTGCCCCAGCATACCCTTTTACCTACTGAAGTATCTGATAAGTGCTCCCAAATAATGGCAACTTTATTCCTAAGAGTCTGAACAAACAAAGAATCAAAACAAACGAACAAACAACAAATGTCCTAAGGTTGACCCAAATACCATTTTTGTTATTGAGAAAGGCTAGGTGAGAGGATGTTGTTTAACATGGAAGGCAAATGGGACTGTGAATTTCAGAATTAGGTAGATTTACTCACCCAGACAGCCCTGGGTGGGCTATTTTGTCTCCGGCATGGCATGCAGCTGGTTTCCAAGAGGACAAAGAGCAGAAAAGGAGGAAGCAGTTTGCCTTTCTGCCCTGCCCCTAGAGGAGCAAAGCTCAATGTAGGGTTTCATTTACCTAGGTTGTCTTCCCATACCTACCAGGTCAGATGTAGTTCAGCTTCCCTGAGACTGAGTGCGTGAGGGTGAAAAGCCAAGAGTGTTTATGGGAAATTCCTTCCTCATGGCAACCATAGGGGTAGAGACAAGAAGCTTCTCCTCTATCACATCTATAGTCCCACTTTCTCTATGTGGTGAAAGTATGGTACCAGCAGCTTTAGACGTCTTTCCTCATACTCTTCCAGGACAATGAAAACATCTTTATCTCAATGTCATAACAATCCCACAAAATAGATCTGATTGACCTTGCATAGGCCACCTGCCAATCCCTACTACAATTACTACATCCAAGAGAATGGGACCTAGTGGTTGGCTATGCCTGGATCGGCACCCATCCCTGAATATGGATGAGCAGGGACTATTTCCAGAAGAAAAGAGATATGAAAATTTGCTGAAGAATCTGTAGTGCTCACCATTTTGAGTAGTGAATTCGGAAATACACAAATATTGTTACATCTGACCTCTAAAACCACCCTGCGATAGGTTAAAAAGAAAAGGCAATAGTACCAGTAATTTAGATTGAATGGCCTGGCACATTGTAGGTGCTCAATAAATGTTTCATGGATGCATACACAAATGGGAACAAATATCCAACCCTGTGAGATTGACACTACTATCCCCTTTTTACAAAGGAAAATAGGATCAAAGAGGTTTAAAAACTGTTCAAATTTACAAAGATAGAAAATGGAGGACCCCAGGATTCAAACCCAGGCCTCATAGCAAGGCACACTGTCTGGGGGATTACTACCAGTCAGTACCAAAATTTGGGTAGTCAGTGCTTACTCATAGTCTCCATGTTATCCCTAAGTTGCCTATTCTCCCTCACTCCATATACTGAAGTTACTAAGAAGAAAACTTTTACTCTGAATCCTAACTGGCCCCTTCCAAGTGATTTCTCAAATCTTAAGATTCTGATCTAATAGGAACCGAGTGGGACTCAGAAATCTGCAGTTTGGTCTCAGCTATGATGTGGGAACTCATAAAGAGGTCTGCAAAGCCACCATCTGGTCACCACAACTTTCAATGGCCTTGTCTTTAATTATGCTGCCTTTCAAATCTTGCCTAAGTTCATCTCATTGATAGTCTACCCAGAACTACCCAAGAAAAAGAGCTGGGGTGGTGCGTTGACCAAGATAATCCAATCCCCTCCCACACGCAGACACAAACACCTCCGTATCCACTTTCAGGGGACATTTGGGTGGTCTGCACCCATTCATGGATGATCACTGATTAGGAATCTTCAAAATTAGGTAGAAATTGCCAAACAAAAGACAACATTCCAAGTATAGAGACAAGGCATGGAGAGAGCCATTGCCTTCATTGCATATGAATGCTTCAATTCCAGCTATAACATTTCTGCAAACTGGTAGTTTAGATGTTTCTTACATACCTTCAGGTGTGAGCAATGTGCTTCTCTGATTGTGTAGACCATTTATATTGACCCTAAAGCCATCTACCTCTTGCTTCTACTGACTGGTCCTGGTTTAATCCTAAACCACAAATATATTAAATCTAAGCATTATTCCAGGACCAGTCACTAGAAGCAAGAGGTAGATGGCTTTAGGGTCAATATAAATGGTCTACACAATCAGAGAAGCACATTGCTCACACCTGAAGGTACGTAAGAAACATCTAAACTACCAGTTTGCAGAAATGTTATAGCTGCAAATATTTGAAGGCACTGGTCGCATTCTCTGGGGGCTTCTCTTTTCCAGACTATTACCAACTTCAAGCATGGCTTATTTGACATGGTTGGAGTCCCTTGATGAGCTCAGCCTCCTTGTATTTACCCAATAAATATTTATCAGATATTTTTGATTGCAGGAAACTAAATACTTTCCAGAGAAAGAATTAGACATTTTGGTTTCCAGTACTTGCTCTGCGCCTTAGCTCTAGATGACCTTGGAGAAATTTATCTCATTAACACCATCAGAGGATCTTGTTAGAATCTCTAAATTCCATTCTATGGCACCATGCATCTCTTCCATCTAGAGCTCTTTCCTCTTTTCCCCTTGTCACTAAATCATTCTGTTTTCTTCCTGGTCTTTCTGATCCCTCTGGCTGTCTATTCCCTCTTGCGTGTTGTTTATGTTTCACAGGTTCATTATGGTTTTGGGTTTTTTGTCTCCTTATATCTCTCTCAGTCTTCCTTTCTGTCTCCCTGTGTCTTTCTCACCTTGGAGAACAGTGAATAAACAAAGGTTTGAGGGAGGGAAAAAATCAAAATCAGGACAGGTCATCTCTGGGTGGAATTCCCAGCAGCCAATGGCAAGTTTTCTGCCTACCAAATTCAGCCCTGTTAATTTGCTCTATCCATCCAGATTCCCAGACCATAGCCTTTTCCTCCAAACTAGCAGGCGACATAAGACTTGCGAGGTCGGGGGTACTGGAAAAGTTACCGTGCCAAAAACTAATGGCCTATGAAATGAAAATGCTCACCTCTCCACATGGTCACCTCACAGTGGGAACCTGCAGCTGGCCTAGGCCAATGCTGGGGGAAAGCAGGAGGAGACTTGTCCCAGATCTGAGTCAACAGAGAAGACCAGGAAAGACTGCCAAATGCAAATAGCTCAGGCCAATATTCTTTCCTCACTTGTGTCATCCGACCCTCCATATATGCCCACAGTATGAGATTCAAAGGTCCCCAAAGAGTCAATGGATGTGAGTTTGATTCACAGTTTTGCCAATAATTGACTATGACCTTGGGTCCTTGGGTAGGTCACTTCCCCTCTCTGGGTCATCATGGTTTCATCTATAAAGGGAGAAGCACAAACTCATCATCTATTTCTAGAGTTGCTTTAATTGTTAGGTTGTTGTAAAGGGATTTGGCCAATTTTGTTTTCATGTAATTTTGATCTCTGCTGCCTATCCATCAACATTTGTAGTGCTTTTCCATAGGATTAAAAAGCCAAGCAAAAATGAAAAACAATCAGGGAAAGTAAAGTTACGAGAAAAAATATGTACTCCCCCATTCTTACAAAGAAATCTAGTAGTTACAAAGCAGACGGAAATTTACACTCCCTCTTTGAGCTATGCAGATATCTGATCTGCAGGAGCTGTCCCCAAAACCCTATGTTTTCTCAATATACTAAATGCTCAGTATACTAAATGTACCACTCATGGTACTCGTCCCTTCTGCCTTAAACTACTGGCCCATGTGCAATTCCCTCCTCAGGGAAGGAACACTACCAGTCTTTGCTCAGAGGAGAATAACTGAACCAAGAAGGAAATCTGATCCAAAATGTCCCATCAATAGCCTGGTCAGTGATACCTGAAGTAGCCTGGAGCAAAAACCTGAAGCAGGGGAAGAGTAATCAGCAAAGTCAGTTACACAAGTCTCCTCTGCAATTTGCTATGGAGGTGACTGAGAATACTGGCCAGTAAGTAAGAGAATGAGTCAGAGAGACAGAAAGAAATAGAGGTACCTAGAAACTATGTAATTAATGAGAAAGACAGACAATAGCCATCCCTGTAGCCAGGGTGCTCCTGGCAGCATCTCAGGTTAGCAACATTTCAATATGCAGTAATCCTTACCATACCCTCTCTTTCTTAAGGCATCCTGAAGGGAGCAGACCACCCGTGGGGGACTGTGAAAATAGCCTTCTGGTAGAATTTGACTTGATGCTAATAATTCAAGGCCTTGTAGCATCAAGCCTGTGTGACTTAAATGTACTACTAAGATTCCAGGATAGGTGAGACAAAAAACACTGACTTCTCATCTATTTAAGCTAGTTTGAGCTAAGGTTCTGTTGTATGTAAATAATACTGTTTGACTCCAAGCATCTCTGTTTTCCAGACTTGTAATCTGAACAAAAGAAGTCAGCTACTCACCTGTATCAGGGAAATGATAGTAGTTGAGAGAGCTCTTGTGAAGAATGAGTATTGTACACATCTCAGGACCTGGCATGGAGTTTGCAGTCCACAGCACATACACCCGCTATTATACATCCCAAATTTGTATTACTGATACAGAAGGTAGGCAAGGAAGTGCTCGGAAGGGAGAAGGATGTGGTCCCTGGTGAGGACTCCACCCCTGGTCTGTGCACAGGGACCCAGATGCAGACAGGCACTTCTGCCTTGGCACCCAAATGTTGCATTTCCCAAGACCACCCTGGCCTGCCACGTCCCCATCCTGCACCTGTAAAAACCCCAACACCCTAGCAGGCAGACACACAAAAAGCTGGACGTCGAGGGAAACACATCAGCCAAGAAACACACAAGCGGCTGGATGTCGAGAGGACGTGGAGAGCACACTGGTAGATGCCGGTGTGCTGGCAGGCCATCAACTGGGGGAACGATGTAGAGTTTGACCTGGAAAGGCGGAGGAGAGCCCAGGAGGCTGAGTGGTCCAACTCCGGGGGAAAACCATCTCCCTTCTGGCTCCCCCATCTGCCGAGAGCTACTTCTACTCAGTAAAACCTTGCACTCATTCTCCAAGTCAATGTGTGATCCGATTCTTCCGGTACACCAAGGTAAGACCCTCGGGATGCAGAAAGCCCTCTGTCCTTGCAATAAGGCAGGGGTCTGATTGAGCTGACTAACACAAACTGCCTACGGATGGCTTAACTAAAAGCACCCTGTAACACACACCCACTGGGGCTTCAGCTGTAAACATTCATGCCTAGACACTGTGGAGCCCCACAGCCTGCCTGTCTGTATCCTCCCCTAGAGGTTTGAGCAGTGGGGCACTGAAGAAGTGAGCCACACCCCCATCGCACACCCTGAGAGGGGGACAAGGGAACCTTTCCAATTTCACTATTGCATATAATATTGATATAAATTGGGGGACAAAGAGTTGTTTTCCATTCTTTTATATTATTGAACGTTTTTTTTTTTTTCCATTTTTGCATCAAGCTAAAAACTACAGAATCAAGTCATATGACAAACAATAATGGTCTCCTCAGTCAAGACAAGGATTACCACTTCTATTTAAATATGAATGTAAATACGTTGCAAAAGGTAGGATATTTTAATGGGTTATGTAGTGGTTATGTTGTGTAAGTGCTCAGTTGCCTTTCTCTTGGTGGTGATATCCGTATTTTCCTAAAAAGAACTATCCCCTTCCCAAACCTCAGTTTCTGTCTTTGATACCCGTGGTGGGGATATGACTTAGGTCTGGCCAGTCAGAACAGTAGATGTACCTGCCTCAGTCATCAGTCTAGAAATAATGATGTGACCGACACAGAGCCAATCAGTCAGACAATCAGTGCTGGGATTGATGAGAGAGAGGCTACATCTCTCTCATTTACATATACATATTCCATGGTGTATATGTAAACGATATACATATTCACCATGGAATACTACATGGTCATAAAAAGAGAATGAGATTGCGTCCTTTGCAGAAACAGGGATGCAGCTGAAGGCCATAATCCTAAGCAAATTAACACAGGAAGAAAAAAACAAATAGTGAATAGTCTCACATGGGAGCTAAACATTGACTACACATGGACACAAAGATAGGCACCACAGACTCTGGGGACTGCTTGAGCAGGGAGGGTGGGAGGGGAGCATGGGTTGGAAGGCTACCTATTAAATACTGTGCTCACTACCTTGGTGATGAAATCATTCATACAGCAAGTCTCAACAGCACACAATTTGCCCATGTAACAAACGTTCACATGTACCTTCTGAACCAAAAATGAATGTAGAAAGAAAAAAAAAAAGAGTTTCTCCATTTATGAAATATAGACAGTGAACCTACTTCTTCCAGATTATAATAAGAAGCAAACGATATAATGTATGTGAACATACATAGTGAACCCTAATGCCACTGTATAAATGAAAGTGATTGAAATGGTGATAATTTCTCTAGTCCAGATTTTTCCAAGGCACTAAAGGTAGCTCTTGACATCCCCTAATTAGTCCCTGTGTGCCCTTGAGGCAGCGAAGGACACAATACAGGATGTGGGATGTGGCTCTAGACCAGACAGCCTAGTCTGAGAGAGTCTCCACTTCTGCTGTGCCAGCTCAGCAAATCAGCTCCAGGATTTGGCCCAGATGCCAAGATTCTTGCCTCTCAGCCCTCACTGGAGCTTCCTGCACACTCCGACTTTGGTCCTGTGACTGCTGCAGCTGCTCCCCAAAGAACATCTTAAAATACAGTCTAGGCTAAGCAGGGGGGGCAGCTTTGCATCTGCTTTCTGCCTCCACTGAGGGGCAAGGACAATTGAATTTGAAAAGACCTTAGATTCTCCGATCTTGCCCAAACCTCAGCTTGCCCTTTCTCAGCAGTTATTCAGTTACCGAAGCCGAAAATCTGACATTCCTCTCTCTCTCCTTACCTATCTACCTCTTGCCCATCAGCAAGTTCTGTTGGCATTACCTACAATTGCCTCTTAATACAATTGCTTATTTCAGACTCCATTGCTGTCCCCTACCACCAGCCAAGTCATCATCTTGCTTGGGTTGTTGTAATGCCTCTTAACTCGCCTCTCTGTTTGTAGTTTGTAATCTGTTCTCCAAAAGAAGCTGAAGAGTAGTCTTAAAATAAAATCAACTTAGAGTTACCTTCTGCATAGAACACAGCAATAACATTCTATTATAATTAGACTGAAGTCCACAACATTTGCTCTGGTGGCCCCTGCCTCCCTCTCTGGTAACCCTCTGTTTCCCTACCCTCCAACCACATTGGTCTCCTTTCTCGTCCTCAAACAGGCCAATCTTGTAACAACCTCATGCCTTTATACTTTATACTTTTCATTGCTCCAGCTTTCACAGGATGGGCACTCAGTGAGTTTTCATGATGGATGGATGGATGGATGGATAGATGGATGGATGGGTGAATGGATGAACAGACAGAAAATAAAGTGGCTCCTATAACCGCTAAGGTTTTCTTTTCAGAAATTCCACTTTTTGTAGACTGGGAGTTTTTAGGAACTTGGATCAATAAAGTCAAGGGAAGTCAGAGGATTGAGAAATCCAATTTTTAAAATTAATTAATTTATTATTTTTTATAATTATTTTATTTATGTTCCAGGGTACATGTGAAGAATGTGTAGGTTTGTTATATAGGGGAACGTGCGCCATGGTGGTTTGCTGCACCTATCAACCCATCACCTAAGTATTAAGCCCAGCATGCATTAGCTCTTTTCCCTAATGCTCTCCCCCTGCACCCTCCTCCGACAGGCCCCAGCAAGTGTTGCTCCCCTCCCTGTGTCCATGCGTTCTCATTGTTCAGCTCCCGCTTATAAGTGAGAACATACAGTGTTTCGTTTTCTGTTCGAGAAATCCAATTTTTAATAATGCTGAGAATGAGAGTCTAGATGTCAGGCAGCCCCTCAACTTGGCCTGGTAATTAGGGGGAAAATACTGAGATCTTCTGAAGGAAAAATCAGAGACTATTCTGAAAGAGAAAGAATGTTAAAGTTTAGGTAAGTCAAGATGGACTCAGGGACACAGATGCTCTCCCCAAATAGCACTTCTATTCCCCCTTAATAAATGATTAGGCTGTAACCTTGACAATGATAGAGCTTCAGTGCTTCTAAGAAGCCATGACTTACCTCCCAATAAAACAGGTAGAAAACGCTGCTCTCATTCTCATTCTCAGTTGCAGAGAGCAGCTCAAAATGAAGGATTATCTTGAGTTTGAGCTTCTACACTTCGTTATTTCTTTCTCTTTTCTTAAGTCTAACTTATTTTAAGTTGGAGCATTTAATTGCCTTCTAGCAAAACCTTGGCTAAGGTCATGGAGCACAGAGAGTAGTCCAGGATCACTAATACTGGCTCAGTAATTACTGGCTTCTGATAAATTTAGCAAAGATTTCACAAGCTATCCTCACCCCTACCAGCCTCTCACTATCTCTCCCCAGATCCCAGAGAAGCTAGAAGATGATGCTAGATCTTCAAGATTGGATATTAAAGGAGTCCTTCAAATGGCAAAGCACCAGAGTTCTACATGACCAAGTTAACTTCCTTTTTTTCCTTTGGAGATGGATGTTCACCTTTAACTCCCTAGAGTGGAATGAAGTACTAAGTCCAAAGGCAGATAAGGTGGGCTTTGAATTCTAACTCTACCCCTGTCTAGCCGAGTGGGCTTGAAAGAGTTAATTTCCTTCCCAGGGATCACTTGTGAGAGAGGGATAATGGTAGGGCACAAAGGAAGAAATAGGAGAAACCACTGAAAAAGGCACTCAACACAGTCCCTGGCACATAGCATGTACTTTATTAGTATGCATTCCTTTACCTCCAGCCCCCCACTATCAAGTCCTCCTTTCAAAACCCAAGCATAAGCCCACCAGATACATGGTGAGGTAAAACAGAACAGCTCTTCCATTCCTAAGACAGCCTTAGTATCATTGTGGGTGGGACTTTCTGTCGTTTCTTATCTAAGGGTATTAATTAGTAATGTGAGAACCATATAGCTCAGAAACCAGACTTTTTGGATTCTAGGTTCATTTTGGCACTTATTTACTATATAACCTGTGACAAGTTACATAACCTGTCTGTGCCTCAGTCACCCCATCAGTAATAAGGATATAACCATTGACATACAATTGTTGTGAGGAACCCAATGAGTTATATGGTTAGAATGAGAGTTAGAATGGTGCCCAGGATGTAGTAAGACCCATACATGAGTGAGGTAAGATATGGGACACCTTTGCTCCATGCAGTTCTGCTTTACTGAAATGCTCCCCACGTCCATGTTTTCTGTCTTTTACTGGGAAGATAACTACCCTTCCATAGCTCAGGGATATCAGCACACACTTGGGGCGAGGTAAGTTCTCCCCAGGGGTGGGGTTTAATGATGCAAAAGACAGTTGGTCTAGAATTGAAAGTCAACCCTTCAAAAGATAGAAGAAGGAATGCCTTGGGCTTTCTTGAACGTGGATTCCAAGGCTTCCAGAAGTCTCAGCTGTGCTCATGGATTATGTGCTTAGCTCAGGCTTGTCCAGCTCCCAGCCCACAGACCGCATGCAGCCCCGGACAGCTTTGAATGCAGCCCAACACAAATTCTTAAACTTCCTTAAAACATTGTGAGGGGTGTGTGTGTGTGTGTGTGTGTGTGTGTGTGTGTGTGTTTTGTTTTTTTGGCTCATCAGCTATTATTAGTGTTAGTGTATTTTATGTGTGGCCCAAGGCAACTCTTCTTCTTCCAAAGTGGTCCAGGGAAGTCAAAAGATTGGACACCCCTGGCTTAGCTGGCAACTGCTGCCACAAATAGATGTGGGGCAAGAAGGGGTTGGGGCCTCCAAACCTCAGACAGCATGCCACATTTTGTAATTCAGGTTACCTAGCTTTGTGCTGATCTATGCTCATATCCCTTTCATTACTTTTAAGTTAGCCATAGTGGATTTTGTCTTCTATGCAAACTTTACTCTGCAGTAAAAGCTGCTTTATTAGCAGAAGACTGAGAAGCCAGAAGCAGCATCTAGATTCACCAGAAAATGTGGCCATGATCGATGAGCTTCATCTACCCCATATTAAAGACTGGAGAGTAGAGACACGTGGGCCCGCAGGCCTTGTACTCCTTTGATCTGTCCATTCCTGTTTCAGTCCTGACTTCACTCAGGTGCCTCATCAGAAGCAAAGAAGTAGCCAGACATAAGTAACCCACAGGACCCAACAAAACAATAGGGACCTGTCTTTCCATTAAATAATGGTCTTATATTACCATGCTTTTCAAATTAATCTTCTCAAAATATTTACGACGTGTAAAGTCACTAGACATGTTGAGTCATTGACAGATTTTCACCACCTCCGCTTCCACATGTACTTTGTATCCTGTGACCTGCACCATTCAAACAAAAATAGATCAGGAGGTCAGGCACGGTGGCTCATGCCTGTAATCCCAGTACGTTGGGAGGCTGATGCTGGTGGATCACCTGAGTTCAGAGTTCAACACCAGCATGGCCAACATGATGAAACCCTGCCTCTACTAAAAATACAAAAATTAGCTGGATATGGAAACATGCTTGCATAATCCTGTTTCGTACCCATATCTGTAATCCCATACCTGTAATCCAAACCCATACCTGTAATCCCAGCTACTTGTGAGGCTGAGACAGGAGAATAGCTTGAATCCAGGAGGCGAAAGTTGCAGTGAGCCGAGATTACACCACTGCACTCCTGCCTGGGCAACAGAGTGAGACTCTCAAAAAAAAAAAAAAAAAAAAAAGTACATGGGGAAATTATTACAGGAAGAACCTGGGATATCAAATTCTTAGCTTCTAAGATTTAAGGAGCCACATTATAAGACTGAAACAAAAAGATAGAGAGCTCATTAAGAGCACGCACTTTGCAGTTAGACTGCCTGACTTCCAATGTGGCCTCCACCCCTCACCTGACGCATAGGCAGGTTACTTAACCTCTCTGTACCTCAATCTTCTCATATGTTGGATGTGTAATAATAAGAGTACTTCCCTCTAAAGGATCATACAAAACATGCAAAACACTTGGAATAGTACACAGTAAGTACACCATGAATGTTGTCTGCTGTGATGCTGGGAAAGAACACTGGATAAAACAGAGGACACTGACCCTCAGGTCATGGACTGGCACCAGTCTATGGCCTGTCAGGAACCTGGCCGCATAGCAGGAGGTGAGCAGAAGACAAGCTAGCATTATGGCCTGAGCTCCACCACCTATCAGATCAACGGCAACAGTAGATTTTCATAGCAGTGCAAATCCTATTGTGAACTGCACATGCCAGAGATCTAGGTGGCATGCTCCTTACGAGAATATAACTAATGCCTGAAGATCTGAGCTGGACGAGTTTCATCCCAAAACCATCCCCCAAACTGTCTGTGGAAAAACTGTCTTTCACAAAACCCATCTCTGATGCCAAAAAGTTTGGGGACCACTGAGATAAAAGGGTTTTTATTTTTTTCTTGTCATGACTTGGTAAAAAAAAAAAAAACTGAAAAAGAATAAAAGTATGGGAAAGGTTGTAACAGAGTTTGATGTTGGTGGAATCTTTAAGGACAGCTCCATCACCCTGTCTCCCTCTTACCTCTCAAGTGAGCACCACCATCCCACATCTGGAGTTAGCAGCAAGAATGTATAAGGGTGTCTACAACACACACAGAAATAGAAAACAGGGGAAAGGTCTCAGAGAGACTTTTGCTCCCTTCCAGGTACTGTGTTCACTCCCCAAGTGAGCACCCCAGAAACTAAGTGCACTCCCAAAGTGACCTCCTCACTGAGCCAGAGTGGGGAAGGAGTAGGCTGGGAAAGGGCCTGAGAGACCCCTCCCTCGTTTCCTGTAGCCCCTGAGAAGTACACGGAGCATCCTGTCCTCATCTTGCCCAGGAGCCCACGAAGGGCACAGTGAGGGGGGAGGAGAGAGTCCTCTGATCTGAACATGCCTCACACTCAAGGCGAAGAAAATAAAGTTGACCATAATCAGGCTGTTGACAACTCCGCAAAGTTGTTTTGTGTGTGAGTTGTGGGTTTCCGGGAGGTTGGGGGTTTGAATGAGGGTTGGGGGAGTTTGGAGAATTGAGAGCTTTAGAGTGTTTGAGAGAGACTGGGGGGAGGTTGGAGTTTGAGGGGCTGTTCTGTTTGCTTTCATTTGGTGCAGTTCAATGCCTAGTTTGGAAAGCACTGAGTGTAGGCATAAGAGATATCAAGGTGGTAACACCTGTTGCTGGTGGAACTGTGCTTCTCTATATTTTTCTTCTTGCTGCTCAACAGCTGCTTTGTTCAGGCTTGCTCACGCCTTTGCGCACAGCCTTCCTTCTTCATGGGCTAGTGTCTCAAAGGCAGAAACCTTGTTCATTTCCAGGATCCAGATACGATGTGTCATTTTGTCACTCAGAAGGCAGCCAGGCAGAAAGAAATCCCACCTGCAAATGGACTGTTCCAGGGCCTCACTTTGTGACCGCTCACCTCCCACTGCTCTACTTGGGAGTTAGGACACAGCAGCTAAGGAAAAGTAAGCATGGTGCTAACCACGGTGTTCTCACTCCCAGCTGCATGCTCCCGAGCAGGTCAGGCCACTGTGCTGGCCCCGGTTCCTTTATCTGTACCATGTGAATATTAGCGAACATTAGATCACATTAGAGCAAAGCTTCTCAAGAGCTCTCATAGTGCGTGATGTACTGATTCATCCATTCAACTTACCACTCTGCCTTCCTCTTGCTTCTTCCTTTTCTCTTCCCCTTTTGACTCTTGCTCTTCCATGCAGCTGGGACTGGCAGTGATTCATGGCCCATCCCAGACAAAGCATTTTGCCAAACTGGACTTAGGAGTGGAGCTCCTGCTGGCTGCCCACGTCCCCTGCTGTCCATGGTGCCAATCATCACCACCATCATCATCATCAGCAGCAGCAGCAGCAGCAGCAGCAGCAGCATTTGCAGAAGGACACTTTTAGAATGAGCCCTGGGCAGAGAAATAGGATTGCATAATTGCTGCATTTTAATGAAGAAGAGAAGGGGAAGGAAGCAAGGGAGATGTTGGCACTGATGCATAGTTTTAATGAATTGTTGAAGTAAGAATTAGCCAGGCTAATTTTTCATTTGCCACAGAAATATATGCAGGAGCATTGATACTCAAAAAAGATGCATTACTTTGAATGAGTCAAATGGCTGGTTAAGTTAGAAGACTGGTCAATTCAGTTAACAGGTGGGGTGTGTGTGCGTGTGTGTGTGTGTGTGTGTGTATGTGTGTGAGAGACAGAGAGAGAGAGAGAATCTAACTTATTTTTCTACAAATAGCTGATTTTTTTCTTCATTAACCAAATAAACAAAGAATATACACAACCTTTAAAAGTCTGTTCGAATGTTATTGACACCTTTGTTCAACAAGCTACCAGTGATGTCTCCCCCTTGAAAACTCCCATGATATTGTCTAAGTACCTTTCTCCTCACTTATTATTTCACTCTTGGAATAGAGGCATTTATAACATGATTTATCTCCCTTACCGCCCCACAAGCTCCTGGAGGTGAGGGTTCATGCCCAGTTCACAGCTGACCCCTCCACAGAGACGTGGCATAATGCCAAGAACATGGTAAACACAGCATGCATGTTTTTGAATGAATGAGTGAGGGGATGGAAAGCACAGTGTGTATTCCTTTAGAAAATTGTTGAGTGCCTATTTAACCATTCATTTGTTCAACTAATAGATACTGAAAACGTATCATTTGCCAGCTATTGCTCCAGGGACTAGTGATACAAGAAATAAATAAAAGACAGAAGACTCCTGCCCTATAGAACTTACATTCTGGTCAACTGTAATTTTTCTTTAATGTCAAAATCTCAAAATGAAAAGTCATTATGTTCCTTAGAAGACAGAGCATATAACATGTGGCATCAGTTTATGGTTCCAGCAAATGCAAGAGCTGTCTTCGACCTTCTTAAGAAAAGCAAAGCTTGTCTCAACTGGTTTCATAGCCTGTCAGTTTCGTGAATGAGTCACTCACTTCCAATTCCATTAAACTAACAATGTTCACCATCAACTAGGTGCAGATTCATAAGCTTGGATGGCAATGAAAGTGGCTACTAAAGAGCAATTCTGTGGCGGGCACTTTCCATGTAGTCCTTTATTTCACCCTCATGCCGACCATGAGCAAAGCAGGAGACTGAGGCTCAGATAAATTACATAACTTGACCAGGCACAGCGGCTCAAGCTTGTAATCCCAGCACTTTGGGAGGCGGAAGCAGGCAGATCGCCAGATCTCAGGAGTTAGAGACCAGCCTGGCCAACATTGTGAAACCCCGTCTTTACTAAAACTACAAAAATTAGCCAGGTTTGGTGGCATGCACCTATAATTGTAGCTACTCGGGGATGTTGAAGTAGGGGAATCACTTGAACTCAGGAGGTGGAGGTTGCAGTGAGCTGAGGTCATGTCACTGCACTCCAGCCTGGGTGACAGAGTGAGATTCTGTCTCACAAAATAATAAAATAAATTACATAACTTGTCTATGGATACAACTTACAGCTGAAGGAGTCAGAATTCGGATTTCCTGGTTCAAAAATGGTTTAACTATAAACGTTAGGAAAGAAAACACCTGGTATTACTGTGGTGGTTAATAGGAATGTGGACAATTTCATCTTTAAATTTTAAAAAAGCCAAATTATCTTTAAGGAGCATATCTTAATTTTTTTTTTTTTTTTTTGAGACAGAGTCTTGCTCTGTCGCCCAGACTGGAGTGCAGTGGCGCAATCTCGGCTCACTGCAAGCTCCGCCTCCCGGGTTCATGACATTCTCCTCCCGCGTAGCTGGGACTACAGGCGCCCGCCACCACGCCCAGCTAATTTTTTTGTATTTTTAGTAGAGACGGGGTTTCACTGTGTTAGCCAGAATGGTCTCAATCTCCTGACCTCGTGATCTGCCCACCTTGGCCTCCCAAAGTGCTGGGATTACAGGCATGAACATTAAAGAGAAGTTTTAGTTATAATGCAGTGATGCTTCTGATGATGCTCATACACTAGAAAGCAATGTCTAAGGAAAGTCCTGGAAATGTTATAACAGCGCCATTGATTGTGTGAGTTAGTACCTAGCCATGGGACACTAGCCCTCTGGATGTTGAACAAACATTAGTCCCGTTTCTTTAAAGTCATACCTTGAAGACTTTTCCCCAGGTCTGCCAAGAACAAGGAAATGGTGGGCCACTGACTCAGGGTGACAGAATAGATGCAGAAATATGGTTTAGGAGGAGAAGAAGGAAAATTAAGATTGTACCTAATTTCTGGTGCAATACTCCAGAGGAAACGTGTGTTGCCTTGGACAGGGCATGAATCGTGGCATCATAAACTAAATGGTCCTGGTGCTCCATTTCCTCACCTATATAATAAGAACGGAAATATCCTATTTCTTATGATTCTTTAAAAAGTGACTAAACTCTCTGGCACATTCTGGATACTCTTTATGTATTTTCCTCCGAGCCAGTGTTGCCAGCTCTTTGGGGAAGAACGGGGATATGCACATCCTACTCCTGACATCTTCCTGATCCTTTTGTAGAAACTCCTATTTTCCACAGCCTCTGTGGGAAAGAGAAATGCTTCCCAGGAGAAAATGACCCAGCACTGCACTCACAACATCAGAAGTACTCATTTCTTATAACAAAAGGGGGGTGGCGGCAGCACTTTCTCTTCTAAAGAAAAAACACAAGTGTCCTTGGTGTGACACATCCAGCATGCCACACCGTGCAAAGTGGCTTTTGTGAACAATTTCTGGAAAAAATAAAGTCACTCACTCCCTTGACCCTGAAAGATAAAACTTAACTGTGTTTTACAGGTTCAAAAGATTCCCATTTCTACTCTGGCATTTTGACTATCTCTTAGAAAATGTAAGTGCCTGTGAAGGGTTTCAAGTAACAACTCTCATTCAACCACCCTGTGAATTGACATGATGCTTTGTAAAAGAGTAAGCCTCTTCTGTCCCATGTTAAAGAAGCCAGGACCCCAGCTCTGGTAGCTCACTTGAGAGCAGCGGGACTATTAGAGGGACAATTTCCTTCATCAGCAAGAGAACTTTCTCCAAAGACCCAACTTCTTGTCCCTGCCAGGATAATGCCCTCATCCTTGGCCATCCTTCATCCCAAATATACACTTTTCCTTGCCCTTTATCTAATTAGAAGATTTCTACTCCCCAACTTACCCACATATTTTACATTCAAGACACAGTGGACATTCCCTTCAAAAAGGTGGACTCCTCCACCACCACACTTTTGCACCTACCATCTTTCTACAGAGAATGCATTCTTTCTCTTCCTAGTAAACACAAGCTTCTTTTTCAAGATCCACCTCATCCATCCATCACCTCTTATGTCAAACCTTTCTGCAAACCCTCAGGTCAAATTAACTCTTCCTACCCTGGGCTCTCACAACTATTTGTTCCCTTATTTGAATTTTCATCCTCACTTTACACTATTCAGTTTAGAGAAAAGAAGGGCAGTTGAAAGAATGCCCATTAGCTAATGCACCTAAAAAGGCTGGATAGTCTATCAAGAGCCATGAACTTCAATTATTTGGTCTCTCTTTCCATCACTGCTTGGATGAGTGGGAAGCAGAAACCTCATTAAGTGACCCCTCTGAACACTCAAATTTTCCCTTGTATGAATTCTCCCAACGCTGAGGCTGGAGGAACTAGTAAGCTCATTTTAGCTCTTAAACTAGGCAATATCCTCCAACTTAACTTTCATCATGAATAAAGCGGTGTTATGTTTCTCTATCTGCTGCCTGTTTTGTCTCATTTCTCAATTGGTTAAGAATTCAAGTGGGGAATGGGAAAGCTATCTTTTGGAGTGCCTGAAGGAACTCTGACAATTGCATAGAGATATTGGGGGTACATGGTGTGTGAATTGCCTTAGCAGGGGTTTCTGCTTTGTTTCTTGATCTAGCATTTATTCCATTCTGCTTTATCTGCCTGTTACAGGGAACATAGAAGTAGGGGCGATTAGGAGTAAAAATGATGAGCTCAGTTTGGAACAGGATGTGCCTGCCTAAGTAGATCTAGAGCTCGTGGGATAGGTTGGTGCTGTGGACACAGGAGACATTGGTGCATGGGTGATAGTGAAAGCCATGAGGAGGAAATGGCATTCTCCACACAAAAGATATCTCAGACCTTTCCTCCAGTTCTAAGAGCCTCAACGTTTAAACCTGGCTTCCTAGGGTGGCTGCCATTTTTCTGTGACTTTTCATAATACTGACCTTGCTTCGGAATCCTGTAGGTGATGAGCCTGCTGCTCTGTATTGTCGTGGAAGACACATTTTCCCCATGCTCCTTCCTCCTCTCTTTCTGTGATAATCCCCCAGTGAGATTCAAGGCCACATCCAGGACATTTCTACAAACCTCCTGCAAGTCACTGATTAATTTTCAAGGCTCTTGCCAGCCTGTGCATACAACAGCCATCTCCCTATGCCACTCCCTCCCCCCAAGCAGGGACATACACAAAAGCTTATATTCCTACAACAGTAACAGTGGAATAATTGTATTTTTCAAAGTCATGTAAGCCTCAGTCAGTAATAATAGGCTGGCATAAGGACAATGGTTTAGGAAGAAGAGATTATGGGAAAGGAAGTCAGAAAACATTGGCAGAGATATAGAGAAAATAAACTGAAAGAATGAAATTGGTGAGAAATAACAGGTTCAAAAGTCAAATCAACCAAAATTGAAAGTCTTCTTTGTGACCTCAGAATGTTCCTGACCCTACTGCAACCTAGAAAACATTGCCATTAAATGGAGTAGGGGGGAAAGGCAACTTCTGCCCCCCAGGTTCAAGCAATTCTCCTGCCTCAGTCCCCCTAGTAGCTGGGATTAGAGGTGACCACCACCATACCCAGCTAATTTTGTATTTTAGTAGAGATGAGGTTTCATCATGTTGGCCAGGCTAGTCTCAAACTCCTCACCTCAATTGATCTGCCTGTCTCAGTATCCCAAAGTGCTGGGATTACAGGAGTGAGTCAGGTAGTTCTTTATAGCAGTGTGAGAATGCACTAATACAGAAAATTATTATCAGAGAAGTGGGACATTGTTATAAAAATACCTGAAAATCTGGAAGTGACTTTGGAACTGGGTAATAGGCAGAAGTTGGAACAGTTTGGAAGGAACAGAAAAAGACCAGAAGATGAGGAAAAGTTTGGAACTTCCTAGAGTTGTTGAATGGTTGTTACCAAAATGCTGATAGTGATGTGGACAATGAAGTCTAGTTTGCAGTGGTCTCAGATGGAGATTAGAAACTTATTGGGAATTGGAGTGAAGGTTACTCTTTCTATGCTTTAACAAAGAGACTGGTGGCATTGTGCCCCTGCTTTAGAGATCTGTGGAAATTTTAACTTGAGAGAGATGATTTAGGGTATCTGGCACAAGAAGTTTCTAAGCAGCAAAGTGTTCAAGATATGGCCTGGCTGCTTCTAAAAGCCTACATTTGTTTGTATAAACAAATAAGTGACCTGTAACTAGAATTTATATTTAATAGGGAAGCAGAGCATAAAAGTTTAGAAAATTTGCAACCCAACCATGCAATAGAAAAGAAGAAAACATTTTCTGGGGAGGAATTCAAGGTAGCAGAGAAATTTGAAAAAGTAGAGAAGAGCTGAATGTTAATAGCTAAGACAATGGGGAAAATGCCTCCAGAGCATTTCAGAGACCTTTGTAGCAGCACCTCCCATCACAGGCCCTGAGGCCTAGGAGGAAGAAATGGCTTCATGGGCCAGACTCAGGGCCCTGCTGCTCTTTGCAGCCTCAGGACATGGCACTCTGCGCCCCAGCTACTCCAGTTCCAGGCATGGTTAAAAGAGGCCAACATACAGCTCAGGCCATTGCTTCAGAGGGCACAAGCTCCAAACTTTGGCAGGTTCCATGTGATGTTGGGTCTATGGGTACACAGAAAGCAAGAGCTGAGTTTTGGGATCCTCTGCCTAGATATTAGAGGATGTATGGAAATGCCTGGATGTTCAGGCAGAAGTCTGCTCCAGGGGTGAAGCCCTCATGGAAAATCTCTTCTACATCAGTGTGAAGGGGAAATGTCAGGTTGGAACCCTCACACAGAGTCCCCATTGGGGCACTTCCTAGTGGTGCTGTGAGAAGAGAGCCACCATCCTTCAGACCCCAGAATGGTAGATCCGCTGACAGCTTGCACCATACACCTGGAAAAGCTGCAGGCACTCAACATCAGTTCATGTAAGCAGCCTAGGGGGCTGTACCCTGCAGAGCCACAGAGGTAGAGCTGCCCAAGGCCTTAGTAGCCCACCCCTTCCATCAGTGTGACCTGGATGTGAGACATGGAGTCAAAGGAGATTATTTTGGAGCTATAAGATTTAATGATGACCCTGCTGGGTTTCAGACTTGCATGGGCCCTATAGCCCCTGGTTTGGGCCAATTTCTCTCTTTTGGAATGGGAATATTTACCCAATGCCTGTACCCCCATTGTATCTTGGAAGTAACTAACTTGCTTGTGATTTTACAGGCTCATAGAAGGAAGGGACTCACCTTGTCTCAGATGAGAATTTGGACTTGGACTTTTGAGTTAATGCTGAAATGAGCAAAGACGTGGGGGACTGTTGGAAAAGCATGATTGTGTTTTGAAATGTGAGAAGGACATGATATTTGGGAGGGGCCAGGGTGGAATGATACAATTTGGTTCTGTGTCCCCACCCAAATCTCAGGTTGAACTGTAATCCTCAGTGTTGGGAGACGGACCTGGTGGAAGGTGATTCGCTCATGGGGGTGAATTTCCCCCTTGCTCTTCTCATGATTGTGAGTTCTCATGAGATCTGGTTGCTTGAAAGTGTGTAGAACACTTCCCCCTTTGCATTCTTTCTCCTGTTCCACCATGGTAAGATGTGCTTGCTTCCCCTTCACCTTTCTGCCATGATTGTAAGTTTCCTGAGGCCTCCTAGACATGCGTCCTGTACAGTCTGTGGAATTGTGAATCAATTAAACCTCTTTTCTTCATAAATTATGCAGTCTCAGGTAGTTATTTATAGCAGTGTGTAATGTGTATAGACTAATACAAGATGTAAGAAGTGGGCCTCCTTTACTTCCACTCTCCTAGGGTAAACTGATCTGCTCAAGTCTTCCTTTGGATGGACAGTGAAGGCCTGAAATTTCTTATACTGCTGAGTTTATAAAGTAGGTCAGCATTACTGCATATAGCAGGTTAGGAGTTGCCTGAAATAGAAGACCCACCTCTCCCCACAGGCAGGCTCTAAGGTATGGATGTGGAGAAAAAGTAGATACCCTGCTTTGGCCTCAAGACCACATTCTCCAACACAGTTTACTATGGAGCTAGTAGTATGAGATTTAATAACATTTTCTTATCTTCTTATTAATGTTTTCCTTTGATCCTGATTCAGCTACCATGGATTTCTACTTGATTAGGTTAAAATAGTGGTTCTCAAACTTGAGCATGCATCAAGATCATCATCTGGAGGGCTTGTCAAAACACTGATTGCTTGGCCCCACTCTGAGAGTTTCTGAATTAGGATGTTGCAGGTGAGGGTCTGAGAATGTGTATTTCCAACAAGTCCCCAGGTGAGGCTGATGCTGCTGGTCCAGAGAACATACTTTGAGAACCATTGGATTAAACACAGAAAAGGGAAAAAGGAATGGCAATAATTTTCATTAAGAGTCACCATACTTATAATTTCTTATTGAATGGTATATTTCCCCCACATTCCAGGAGGGCAATGATCTTGTCTATATTACTCACAATTTTTTCCCCAGTGCCAACAGCAAACTAGGAGCTCAATGATTATGTATTAATGAGCTAGAACACCTGTCCTTACTAATAAGACATCCCTATTGCAGAGCATACCGACCCTGCCACATGGCAATGAGATGTTATTACATGGTATTTTACTGTGAGGTGCAGAGGCTACAGGTTGTGAAACTTAGAGTGCCCTCTCCTCAGAGTCACAACCTGTTCTCATGGGCACTATTGCCCCAGTGTGTTTATTTTCATTAAGATCTGCCCTGGGTGAAAACTGGGAGGGGGCAGAGGGACAGAAAATGTTTACTTGCTTAACCAGTCAGGGAGGAGGATCTGAGCAGTCCTTTCAGCTTCCAGCCCTAGGTGGGAAAACAGTGCTCTGTAGTAATTGTTATTAAAGCCCGAGGCAATGATGTGCCTTGTAAATTATCTGCAGGGTTGCTAACAACTAGGAATGCCCTGATTGCTCATTGGCTTGTTCAGAATATATTGGAATGCAGCTCAAGCTCTGATGAAGGAGTGGTCTCAGAAATAAATCAAATTTGGTGCAGGAAGCCACATCTATATTTTATATGCCTGCCTCTGCAGGGATGCCTCAGTAATTGGTTTAAAAATATCTGTGACATCTGTTGATTCTTCTGCTTTTAAAGTTGAATCTTTGTCTTTTTTGCAAAGGACTATGCTGCAAAGCAAGAAGGGAAAGAAGATGTTGCTGCAGCTACGTGACAAAGGCCTTCGTCCCTACCAGCACTCATAGCTCAAACAGATTTGCTGGTCAGTCTAGCCTCATACAATCATCTCTCCCTCAGACCCTTGTGAAAAGGAAAAAGTCTGTGAAAAGGTACATGCCATGCCTACACATGCACATTTGCTGGGTACACATGTCAATCACTTCACAGCATTGAAATGTGAGTGTTCGGTAATTCCAAATTTTGACGTAAGTATCCCAGAAGTGATGGCTCCCATAAAACACACAAACAAAGCCACATCTGTATTTAGCATTTTCAGCTGGCAAAGTCTTCCCAGAACACATGCTGTTGCACTCTTAGCTCAGTAAAGTTGGTTGTAAAAAGAAGATTGTAACAGAATCTACCCCACAAATATTGTTATGAGAATTAAGGGAGAAACATGCAAAATACATAGACATTTAAATAGACTCTATAAATATGACCTGTTATTGTTGTTTTTCATGTCATGGTCCATGTGATAAAAGGACTTATAAGGCCCACAGCATCAATGAGATACATCAGGGAAGTAAATCTGGGTGCCTAAGGCACAGCTCTTACCTGACACACACCTCACGCTGCAGCTTCTATTTGTATTTTACCACTTCTGCCTGGAATGCCTTCTTCCCTTTCCAGGATTCTCCTGTGTTCTCTTTGTCCAAGATAAAATGTAGGGGTCACCATCTCATTGACCTCCCATCACCCCATCCCTATCCAGAGCATTTGCTCTGCTTTGAGCTCCATCAAAGTCCTGTAACACCATCAGAGCATTTCCACACTGGATGATCTTTGTCTGTTTGTTGGTTTTTCTCTTGCTCTAGACTATGAGCATCCTCAAGTATAAATCCAATATTATTGCATATCTAATTTGGAACAAAGTAGACATCCAAGCAATATGTGACTAGTGAGTAAACAAGAATTAGCAGGATCAGCCACTTGTCTCTTTTGCTAATTTCTCAAAAAAGGATTTAAAGGAAAATTAAATGCCAAACAGGTAGAATTCACATTGACAAAGAGGGATTGCATTTTGGTGTAAATATACGTGAGAATTGTGGAGAAGTAGTTGATAAGTATATAGGGCTTTGAGGTCAGCTCTGGATTCTATATCTGGCTGTGTCACCTGGGCTGCATGACTTTGGTCATGTTATTTAACTTCTGTAGGCCTGTTTTCTCATCAAAATAAGTACATAACTCACAGGGTGAGTAAAAATAAATAAAATTGGTGCTATGGGTTCAATTATTCTCCTCCAAATTTCATATATTGAAGTTCTAACCCTTGATGTAACTATATTTGAAGATAGAGCTTTTGGGGGTAAAATGAGGTCATAGGATGGAATTCTGTATTAGCTTGTTTTCATGCTGCTGAAAAAGACATATCCAAGACTTAGCAATTTACAAGAGAAAGAGGTTTAATTGGACTTACAGTTCCACACGACTGGGGAAGCCTCACAATCGTGGTGGAAGGCAAGGAGGAGCAAGTCACATTTTACATGGATGGCAGCAGGCGAATAGACAGAGCTTGTGCAGAAAAACTCCTGCTTTTAAAACTATCAGATCTCATGAGAACCATTCACTATCACAAGAACACCACGGGAAAGTCCTGCCCCAGTGATTCAATCATCTCCCACCGGCTCCCTCCCACAACACGTGGGAATTATGAGAGCTACAAGATGAGAATTGGATGGGGACACAGAGTCCTAATCCAATACGACTGGTGGCCTTACAAGAAGAGGGAAGAAGAGTAGAGCTCTCTCTCCAGCCATATTTACCTGTGAAAGGCCACAGCAAGAAGATTGCCATGTACAAGCCAGGAAGAAAGGCCTCACCAGTAGCCAAACTAGTCTGAACTTTGGACTTCTAGCCTCCAGAACTGTAAGAAAATTAATTTCTGTTGTTTAAACCACCCAGCCTGTAGTATTTTCTTATGGCAGCAAAAGCTGACTAATATAATTGGCATATGTAAAAGGATTCACAGATAATCAATACCATATTGATTAAAGTAACCTCCAACAAATACTGGTCTTTCATATCATTTTAAATTGTGTCTGACTTGTTGATGAGACTATATAACTCCAAAGTTTATAATAGAGTGTAGTTGGAAACTGGTGTAAAACATAAAATATTACTTACTTTGCCCAGTATAAAAATTGATCTACTTTTTTGAGCAAGGTCAACATGTATAGCCAATGCATGATGTTTACATCAGTGCATAAAACTACATAAAAAGAAACTGATCAATCACTTAAGATATAACTTCTCCCACTGATAACAAATGCTTCCTTCACTAACATTTGTAATCATGGCAGTTGAGCAATGGAACTGACCAAGGGTTTGCTTTCCTTTTTCTTTCCCTACCATTGGCCACCATCTAACAGGCTGACCTGGGCAGCCAGATTGCAAGTTCTCAAACTTGTCTTCATAGTGAATTTTCTGGAGGAACTTTAAAATACCACAGCTTTGGGAGGCTGAGGCAGGTGGATCACTTGAGGTCAGGAGTTTGAGACCAGCCTGGCCAAATTGGTGGTCTCTGTCTCTACTAAAATTAGCCAGGCGTGGTGGCAAGTGCCTGTGGTCCCAGCTACTCTGGAGGCTGAGATTTCACTGGCGGTGAAACCCTGTCTCTACTAAAAATTAAAAAAATTACCCAGGTATGATGGCACATGCCTGTAGCCCCAGCTACTTAGGAGGTGAGGCAGGAGAATTGCTTGAACCCGGGAGGTGGAGGTTGCAGTGAGCAGAGATCATGCCACTGCACTCCGGCCTGGCCAACAGAGTGAGACTCCATCTCAAAAACAAAAAAACAAACAAACAAAATACCGTAGCCTGGGTGTCACCCCCCAGAAATGCTGACTTAATTGGTTAGTGGTAGATCTGAACATTGGGAGTTTCTAAGACCCTCCCCAGGTGATACAAATATTCAGCCACATTTGGGAACCACTGAGCAGAGAGTTGGCAAGGTCAATAGTCTATATTCTCTGTTAATGACCAGTCTGTCGCCTGGTCAATTTCAACCATTGGAAAACCGGGCTTTTTTCTTGGTCTAAATAAAGATCTGAATGTTCTCAGTGAGAAGCACTCAATGTGCCATCTTTGTAAACTTAAGTTACTTAAGTTCTCTGAGTCGCACCTTCTTCATCTGTAAATTGAGGTTAGCAGTACTCACGTCCTCAAGTTGTTGTCACTAACAGCAATAGAGTAACTAATGAGTCAGGCTCGATATTTGTTTCAGCCACAAATCTGAGTGCTCTACACATTATATCTCATTTGATCTTCATTACAACCCTAAGGAGTAGGCATCATTGTTATCCACATTTTTCAGGTAAGGAAACTAAGTTGCAGCTGGAGCAGGAATCACAGTCTAAACATTTCACAGCAGGTACATGATAGAGATGGCACTGGGACACAAGATGGCCTGGCACCCAAATCTCCATTCTTAACCCTTCTACTCCACTGCCCTGGGTCGTTAGGAAAGCCTCAGGAGACGACATCCCTTAAGTTCTGAGCACAGGGCCAG